>NC_133769.1:211432640-211553703 GCF_003597395.2 Chelonoidis abingdonii | reverse complement strand
CCTCCAGGGAATTACCGCGTATCCAATAGCACCTCTTTCAAAACTGGCACCAGCACATAGAAAAAGGCATGAGTCAGGTTGCAAAAAAGGCAGCAGGAATCTAAAACTCTAATAAATCTGGATTCGTTTGACTTATCAAGTCATATGTCTAACTAACCACCAAGGAGAGGAGGAATTAACATGCGCAATGCGGTCATTGATATTCATGTATGGGGCCCTATAAACAATCAAGACGTGACCTACATTATGAAAAGTTAACAAGGTTAAATAGCCTTTTATTTCATGTCTTAGATTGTGTCCTAACCAAACCACACTTCCCCCCAACCAATGTTATACAAGATTCATTGGTCTGCCTGTGTCTTTGTAACCAAGTGATAAGAAAATTAGAAGAACCCATTTTACCGAGTTTTGCTTTCTGCCTCCTTATCACAAAGTGAAATCTTTATTCTAGAGAAAGTATGTACAAGTGGCAGACCAATGGTTTTCAGATCTTATGGATTCTTCTTTCCAGAAGCTTTCCTTGGACTCCTGGGACAGCTTCTGAAGCCAGTTCACTGGTACAATCCACTGAAGTCAGTGTTCATATGTCCTGTTTTGCAGCCAATCAGCCAATGTGGTGCTAAATATTAAGTATTCCAGGTGGTTACGGATATTGGTGTGTCCTCTCTCACTTTGCTATACTTTTCAGATGGCTCCAGGGTCAAAAAAGGGACTAAATTTTTCAATACCGAAAGGAAATTTGAAATGGGAATTAAGGGATTAAAAAGCCTTTATACGGAAAATTACGGTTGAAATATGAGACAACACAGAAGTAAATTTTAGCAAAAATATTAAGGGTTAAGGTGGAGTTCATGCCATTTTTGTGACTCTCTGCGCATGGGATGATTAGTGTTTCTAATTAAGTTTTCGCCGAGAAAATTGGTTTACTGAGCGCAGCATCGTGATCATGAAATGGTAGAATTAATAATTTTTAAGGATGGTGGGAAGAAAAAAGCAAGCAAAAAAAGATAATGGTTTCAAAGACGGCAGACTTCAGCAACTCGGCGTTGGTAAGTAAATCCCATGGGGAAGTAAGTTATAGAGGAAAAACAGTTCATTAGAGCTGGCAGTTTTTCAAAGGAGGCATTAATCAGTGCATCAAAGCAAACTATTCCACTGCATAGGAAAGATAGGAAGGTGGCAAGAGACCACCCTGGCTTAACCAGGGGATCGTCATGATCTGAAATGCAAAAGAGTCCTTACAAAAGTGGAACTAAGGTCAAATTACAAAGGATGAATAAATAATAGAAGTAATTAGGGAAAATAAAGCCAAGGCACAAAACGATATAAACTAGCTAAGACATAAAGGTACGAAGAAAATATTCTACAGAACATTAGAAGCAAGAGGAGGACCAGGACAGGGTAGGCTTACTGTTATGAGGAGGGAACAATAACAGAAAATGTAGAAATGGCAGAAGTGCTAATGTCAGAGACAGAGCAACTAAAATGATTAAAGACTAGAAACATGAACTATGATGGAAGATTGAAAAAAATTGGGTTGTTTAGTCCTGAAGAAATATCTATAGAAGAGAGGAATCAAAATGGGAAATATTGCTTTCCATTGACTAAGCTTTTTATGATCTGATGACACTTTCTATGACAGTATGAAACAATAATGGAAAAAGTAGAAGCACGGGCATAGTTGGGTCCTAAATAACTATTGTTTACTAAATCATGCACCAACATGAGCGCCTACCTGTATACAATACTGCTTTGCTAACTGGTTTCTGGATATTTTCGAAAACATAGAACAGATTGAGGCACACAAGAGTGCCTCATGAACTGTTTAAGGGGATTACTACTTTATTCCTATTCTACATACTAGTTTGGTCAGAAACACAGTAGGTTGTCTTTTCATGCCCTGCTTCCAAGGATGAATACACAGCAGTTTACATACTGAGCCCACTGAGTGGTATTTCATTGACTTCAATGACTACTGAGACGTAAGCTACTATTCCATATGAGAGAAATGAATTATCAATAGACTCTAGGACTGGAAGGGACCTCGAGAGGTCATCGAGTTCCAGTCCCCTGCCGCTCATGGCAGACCAAATCTGTCCTAACGACCCTGTAGACATTTATCTAACCTACTCTGAGACTCTCTGCTGAGGGGGACGGAGGACCATCTGTTGCCCACGATTCATCCGGAGGTATGCTTGCGCCGGTGCCCGTATCCGAAATGTTACAGAGCATTGTCGAGGATTATCTGCTTCTGACTACTACCCCATGTTATCTCCATCTGGGCACAAAGATACGCAAGGTGTGACGCTGAGCGGATCAAGAGTGATACAAGGGCTCTGGAGTACGGGTAAGGGTTTGGAGTGCAGGTGTATTTCTTCGTTCTTCCTGTCAAAATAGGGCCCGGGAGAGACAGATGCATCATGGAGGAATGCCTGGTGCGAAGATGGTGTCGTCAGGAGGGCTTTGGCTCCCTCAACCACGGGATGCTATTCGAGAAGGACTGCTGGCAGAGATGGTTCACCTTCGAGGAGGGAAAGACCCTATTTGCACACAGACTGGCTAACCTAATGAGGAGGGCTTAATAGTTGACGGGGAAGGAGCAAAGCCACAGGTAATGGGAACATGAAGACTGGAGAGATGGTAGGAACAAGAGGGAACATGGGCTATAATGGCAGAGAGAAAGGAGGTCAGGCAAAACTGGGAGGCAAGATCAACTTGTATCTTAGAGCTATACACAAATCGAGAAGTATGGTAATAAGCAGGAAGAACAGGAAGTGCTAATAAATAAATACAACTATGAATTGTGGCATACTGAAACTTGGTGGTATAATACACATATTGAATGTTGGTGTGGATGGTATAGTTGCTCAGGAAGGATAGACAGGGGAAAAGGAGGAGGTGTTGCCTTATATATAAAAATTACACACTGGACTGAGGTGGGAGATGGACATAGGAGACGGAAGTGTTGAGAGTCTCTGGGTTAGATAAAAGGTAAAAAATAATCTATATATCTAGAGTCTACTACAGGCCACCTAACCAGGTGAGAGTGGATGAGGCTTTTTTTAAACAATAACAAATCATCAAAGCCCAAGATTGGTGGTGTGGGGGACTTCAACTATCAGATATCTATTGGGAAAATAACACTGCGGGAAGGCACAGACATCCAATAAATCCTGACTGCATTGCAGACACTTTTTTTCAAAGGTTGAAAAGCTACTGGGGGAGCTGTTCTAGACTTGATTTAATAAATAGGAGGAACTCATGAGAATTATGATAGTAAAGTTGGTGTGAAAGTGATCATGAAATCATAGAGTTTGCAGTTTAAGGAAGGTAGAAGGGAGTACAGCAAATAGAGACAATGGCTTCAGGAAGGGGATTTTGGATAGCCAAAAGCTGATAGTAAGGTTCCATGGAATCAAGACTGAGGGGAAAAACAACTGAGGAGAGTGGCAGTTTTTCAAAGGGACACTATTAAGGGCAAAAGCAAGCTATTCCGATGGGTAGGAAAGATAGAAAGGCAAAAGACCACCTTGGCTTAACACGAGATCTTGCATGACCTACAATAAAAAAAGAGTCATATAAAAAAATGGATAAACAGTGTCAATACAAGGAAGAGTAGGTTAGATAAATGTCTATCAGGGATGGTCTAGACAGTATTTGGTCCTGCCATGAGGGCAGGGGACTGGACTCGATGACCTCTCGAGGTCCCTTCCAGTCCTAGAGTCTATGAATAATCATTTCTCATATGGAATAGTAGCTTACGTCATCAGTAGTCATTGAAGTCAATGAAATACCACTCAGTGGGCTCAGTTATGAAACCTGCTGTGTATTCATCCTGGGAAGCAGGGCATGAAAAGACAACCTAGCTGTGTTTCTGACAAACAGTATGTAGCATATAGGAATAAAGTAGAATCCCCTTAAACAGTTCATGAGCACTCTTGTGGTGCTCAATCTGTTCTATGCTTTGAAAATATCCAGAAACCAGTTAGCAAAGCAGTATGTATACAGGTAGGCTGCTCATGTTTGTGCATGATTAGTAAACATAGTTATTTAGGACCCAACTATGCCCGTGTTACTTTTTCATATTGTTTCATACTGTCATCAGAAAGTGTTCATCAGATCATAAAAAGCTAGTCAATGGAAGCATATTTCCCCATTGATTCCTCTCTCTATAGATATTTCTTCAGACTAAACAAACCCAATTTTTTCAATCTTCCATCATAGTTCATGTTTTCTAGATCTTTAATCATTTTTGTTGCTCTTCTCTGGACATTTAGCACTTCTGCCATTTCTACATTTTCTGTTATTGTTTTCCCTCCTCATACAGTAATGGGCCTACCCTGTCCTTGGTCCTCCTCTTGCTTCTAATGTTTCTGTAGAATATTTTCTTCTTACCTTTTATGTCTCTAGCTAGTTTAATATCGTTTTGTGCCTTGGCCTTTCTAATTTTGTCCCTACATACTTCTATTATTTATTCATCCTTTGTAATTTGACCTAGTTTCCACTTTTTGTAGGACTCTTTTTGCATTTCAGATCATTGACGATCCCCTGGTTAAGCCAGGGTGGTCTCTTGCCACACTTCCTATCTTTCCTATGCAGTGGAATAGTTTGCTTTTGTGCACTTAATAATGCCTCTTTGAAAAACTGCCAGCTCTAATGAACTGTTTTTCCTCTTAGACTTACTTCCCATGGGATATTACTTACCAACGCCGAGTTTGCTGAAGTCTGCCTTCTTGAAATCCATTATCTTTTTTTGTGCTGTTTTTCTTCCCACCATTCCTTAAAATTATTAATTCTACCATTTCATGATCACATGCTGGGTCAGTAAACAATTTTCTCGGCGAAACTCATTAGAAACACTAATTCATCCCAGCGCAGAGAGTCCACAAAATGGCATGAACTCCACCTTAACCCTTAATATTTTTTGCTAAAATTTTACTTCTGTGTTGTCTCTATTTCAACCTAATTTTCCGTATAAAGGCTTTTTCATCCTTAATTCCCATTTCCAAATTCCCTTTCTGTATGAAAATTTAGTCCCTTTTTTGACCCTGGAGCCATCTGAAAATATAGCAAAAGTGAGGAGAGGGACACACAATATCGTACCACCTGGAATACTAATATGTTAGCACCACATTGGCTGATTGGCTGCAAACAGGACAATGAGACACTGACTTCAGTGGGATTGTACCAGTGTAACTGGCTTCAGAAGCTGGTCCAGGAGTCCAAGGAAAGCTTCTGGAAAGAGAATCCATAAGATCTGAAAACCATTTGTCTGCCACTTGTACATACTTCCTCTTAGAATAAAGATTTCACTTTGTGAAAGGGGCAGAATAGCAAACTCGTAAAATGGGTTCTCTAATTTCTTATCACTGGTTACAAGACACAGTGCAAGACCAATGAATCTTGTTATAACATTTGGTGGGGGGGGGGGAAGTGGTGTTGTTTAAGACACAATCCAAGACTATGAAATTTAAAGCTATTTAACCTTGTTATAACTTATTTACTAAATTGAATGAATTCTCTCTTTTTGTGTTTCTTCTTTCCCTTTCCTTCTGTGAAAGAGGTTGCTATGGGACTAGACATGATTATCCTATACATTTTGAGAGCAGTTTGCTGCTGAAAGCATTCTGGGTCAACACAGGAGAGAGGTCAGCATTTTATATAATCCAGTTTCTATTGTTCCCTCTGCAGAAGATATTTTTGAAGGCCTTCAATCAGCAAATTACTTAAGCACGTGCTTAACTTTGAGCAAGAGTAGTTCTACAGCCATCATTTGGACTAGTCACATGCTTAAAACTAGCCTTGTGTTTAAGTAGTGTGTTGAATTGTGGCCTTAGGCTGTGGCTCAGCTCTCATTAAAGTCTAAAGAGAGATTCCATTGACATCATGGGGAGTTGGATTGGACCATTATTAGCCTTTTTTTAAACATCATGTCCTTGAATTCTTCAGAAATTGGATCAAACACTGCTCTCAGTCATCCATGTAAACCCATGGCCTATTGCTTTTTGGCTAATGGCTGGGACGCAGGGCTCAAAAATGGACTTTGTAATTCCTCCTCCCACGGCCAGGAGAGATTGAATGCACAGTTGATATGATGCCAACAGTGTAGGGAAGGAATACATGTTGCACCTGCCTTCTGCTCCATTACATCGTGTATGGATATATAATTTGGAGAGCCCATATCAGAGTTCATCACTTACTATTTATTGCATTAATCATTCTAACAAAGTTGCCATTTTTTAATGAATAATTTATTTGACAGATCAGTTTCTCTGGTAACTGACAAGCTGGTAGTCCACAGCACAGTTTTTAGAAAAATGGAAAAAATAAAGAGTACACAGATCCAAGAGTTCACACCGACTCCACATGCACATGCCAGCAATGTAGAAAAGACAGCCCTAGCCGTTAAGAGAGGTGATTGATTATACAGGAGACATAGACAAGGTGGGTGAGGTAATATCTTTTGTTGGACCAACTTGTGTTGGTGACAGAGACAAACTTTCAAACCATACAGAGCTCTTCCTCAAGTTACCTTGTCTAATATCCTGGGACCAACATGACTACAACTACACTGCATATATACTGAGGAGAGAGTGAGGAGAGCTGGCCCAGAGCACAGTTAACTAGAAGAGTGAGAATCTCACCCTGACTTCCTGCTGCAGCCTACCTTGGCTGGAAAGAGGGGAATGTCACTCCAGAACCACAGCCCAGTCCTGCCCAAGTGAAGACAGGACAAGAGATTGGTTGAAGGCCACCTGGTTGTCAATTGACCTGGCATGGGGAGACCGCTGAGAGAGAGACCCTGGGCTAGGCAAGAAGCAAATGGTGCTTCGCCAACTGCTGGAGGAAGCAGGTCCAAACACAGCCTGAAGGCAGGGCTGGAAGAGTGGCCTAGACTCTGCTCGCTGACCATATGGATAGACATCAAGTGACACGGCAGAGACCAAGGTTCATCCCTCCAAGCTTTCACCACACCTAAGCACCAGAGATGGGGCTTCAATATGACCAGTGGCTCCTGCTAGACTCCCTGGGCTTGGTTCCATGTAGGGATTGCGGGGGGGTGTTTGAAACTACTTACCAACTCAATCCAAATTTGAAAATAGTTTCTGTCCCTCCCCCCCCGCCATGCATTTTTCAGCTAATTTACCATTTGCCAAAAAATTTCACCCAGCTGTAGTCATAACTATCTCTCTGTCCAACAAGAGTTCCTAAGATTTTTAGTGTGCACATCCCTCAGTATCGGCTGTATCGGCACATCAGCCCATAATCACCCTGATTTATTCTTGAAAGGTATCTTTAAGCCAAAGATTTACACTGTAGATAAACCTCATTGCAGTATAGGTAAGTAATCAATAGTTTAAATAGTCTTAAATGTGTGATTACATAACTCACAGATTTTTAAAAATCAAAACCTGTGTTTATGCTATAGATTAAATGAACCATTATGGTTTATTTTGAGATGGGCTTCTATTTTTTAAAAAGCTTTTAAGTAGTGATAAAGTTATTAGATATCAACAAAACCAGAGAAATTCAAAGCCAAGGCTGATGATACATTCTTAACTTATTATGTTGGGCCTAATTATTGCAGAACTGCCGGCCAGTGCGTGGTAACTATTTTCTGTAAATAGGACCATGGGTGGTGGGGAATCATTGCTTTCTGTTCATGTCACTTTTGTTGTACTCTATTGGCATATTTGATTCACATGTCCTTTGTTTGTTTGCTTGTTTTTGGAGTTCATACAAACCTGGAAACTCAAATGAAGAACTCTCATGCAACAAGAACAAAAAACCAGGCTGTTCCCCCACCCTGCCCTCAGACCCCAGTCTGAGGAGTGATATGAACATCTTTTCACCTATTAGCATTACAATGTACAGTTGTGGCATAAACTGCTTGCGGCATTTAGTGAACCACCTCAAGCAGTCTCTGTGATCTCCAGGAGACAGTGTAGGAGCCATTCTTATTTCTATTTGTAGAAAGTGTGTGTTGAACAAAGGGAGCTTTGTGGCAGGAAGGACAGGGTTTTACTACATTAAACATATTGATCACTGATATCTGTTGGTGTCTCTTTTGTTTTATGTGGCACAAGGCCAGGGGCTCCTCTTCTAGCCTCTTTTTGGGGTACGTGTACAGTCCTGTCCTAATACCAGATGAGCGGTATCTGGATATGTGTATGAATCACTTGTTTTATATTTTTCATCATTAATGCGATTTACATTGTGAGCTCTTCATCATTTGCTTTGTTTGTACAGTGCCTAGGGCTCTGACCTAGCTAAGGGCATTACGTTCTACTCCAATATAAATATTAAATAAAGAGTAGTGGTCATTCATTATAAATCCCTACATTGTACTGCTGTCTATATCATTTCTTTTCTCTGACTTACTTATATAGCTATTAATATCACAATCAGCTATTGGTATGAGTACTCTGTAATGCAGTCCCAGAGATATTTTAGCTTAGTGTGACCACATGGAATATCACTGCACAATGGTAACAAATATCTCTAATGGAATCTATAATAGCTTGTTTTCATAATTTATAATAGATTCTAATCTGCACTGTAAAATGCCCATCTGTTCTAACCAAAGACTTTATCAATTTTATATTTTCATGGCACCACAGTAATTGCAGGTTGTTCTCAGCTTGAGCATCACAGCCGTTATAATCTATTAGAAGATTTCAGGAAGCTGTAGGTATATCAGCTACAATGATGTGAGCTGACATTCACTATGGCCGTATAGAGGTCTCTTTACAATCAACACAAAACATTTTGTTAAAGATGAAATCAGAACGCTAGGGCTCTTGCTTCTATTTCTCTTGTACTAAAAAAAAAATAGTAGAAACATTTGAATGATTTCTACACTGGCTTTTTTGCCTGTTGGGTCACTTATCATCTTAGGACTTTTGATCAAGGAACAACTCTATACTTAGGCTTGGAAGAATTCAGTTTTTACTGATAAATGTTAGTAAAAGTCTATTACATTGTAGACACTCATGGTGATGAAAAAATATTTTTCTTGATAATTGACATTTACAGGCCAGGCAAGAAAATGCTGCTTGAGAACTTCTTAGCATTTAATTTAAGGATATTTACTTTGTATATGTTGACATGTCATTTTGGCAGGATGTGTGTTAAAAATTATAAAGCTTTAACTTTTTGAATCCCAATATCTGTCCTTAAATTTTTCTGTCTTGCTTGCACACACACACACACTTTTCTGCAAGTGTGAAAATTTAAATCAATAAAAATAGAAAAAATGCTTGAAACAAACATTGATATTCACTGAAATCATTTTTAAAAAATGAAATTCTGCCAACTCCTCCGTACTAGATAGCCTTGAGATCAGGTCCACAATTTTTGCTAGCTATCGATCACCCGCAACTAATATTGTGGTGGATGCTCAGCACCTTTCTGAATCAAACTCTTGGTCTGCAGCAGATAGTTGGTAAAATCAGGAATTGATTTTAATTCACACGCTGACCGCAAATTAGCTTTCAGAAACCCATGCTACACGTCTTGATGATCTCACAGTACGAAAGCAGGAATCAAGGCAATTTGGAGAAAAACAGAGGTACATTTTTGTTGTGAATGACAACGTAATTATACTGTCTACCTAAAATTCTAAAGCTGTGCAAAACATTCATACCTACACAGCTCTCTGTAGGGCTGCCTGCTGCCACCATGGTAACAGTCTGCCCTGCAGGGAGAGCTCTCAGGGATGGAGCACAAGCTTAGGGATGAGAAGGAGGTGACAGCTGTTCTGGGTTTGGATGGCTGGAAAAAATAAAGGGAGAGGTTCTCAAAAGGTGCAAATGGCAGGCAGGTGTCTATCTGCCATTTGTGTCTTTGCAAGTCTCCCCCAGGGGGACTCAATCTCACTTTTCACAGTATCCTTTTACCACAGATGATAATCCTGCCATTATCAGAATCATTAGTCTTATTTACCCCCAGAGGCAGAAGCTAATATCTGAGATTCCACAGGCAAGACAATACTTTGCAATATTCTGTGGTGTTTTTCAGTGTATAATGAATATTTAAAACAAGGAAGAGCTAGGAAGATCAGTCACTGTTAAAAAACCCATAAAACCTTGGAGATGTGCTGAGAGTGTCTCAAAGTGTCTACTTTAAAGATGATGTCAATCAGAGAGAAAAGGTGACAGCGTTCAGTTACAGAAGCTACCTACTAGATTTTCTCCTTTTTTTCAATGCATCACTATTTTATGCCTTTGCTTATTATTCTCATTTTAAAATGCTTACTATTTCCAGAGGGTGCCTCATTCGTTAACTAGTTTCACTTATGTAACCTCCTAATCCATCTCACTACCTGGCATCTGTATACTCCAGGAGTGGCTATCAGCAAGAACAACACAGAGGAAATACCAGGCTCCAATCAATCAGCAGGGACCACTTAAAGAAAGTGATCAGTCAAGTGATCACCAGCATAGAAAATACATTTACTAATCAATCTCAGTAAATAGGCACAGAAGTGAGATGAACATTTTTAAATGTCAGATATAAGCAGACTAAGGTAAAATGAAGATATACACATACATTTCTATTTTAATTATGGTACTATGCTTATTTCTTACTGATAGAGTAATTCTCCAGAATCCCAGCTTTCCCATCCCCCAAATGACTAACACGCGCTCGCTCTAACTCTACAAAACTTTCTTCCTTAATCTTCTCTTCCCTCTACTTTTTTCCAGGTATTTATTTTTTTTAAATGACAAAGAAAGAGAATTTTTTAATAAGATGGAGGAAAAAATTGCAAAATAGAAACAACATTCTGTGGAATTCCTTTGCTCTTTTTTTGACTAGCTCTACCAATGAGTTCTGATATTGGTTAAATAAATTCCAATTCCACTATGTTGCGCAAATGAGCATTTATTGATAGAGGGGGAAAAAAAAGAAATATTCTACTAAATAAATAGTAGTTCACATGAGAACTGCAGGAACCACAGGACCTCATTAATGTACCACCAGTGTTCAGGAGAAGAGCCCTCTGCTCCAACCCCCTAGCTGACACCAGCCTGGCTGCCTATCCACCAGTAGCAAGACATGCCTTCGCTCTCAGAAAAGTCTGGAAAGCCCAGCCTGTTCTGGGGAGGAAAATCCCTCACAGGCAGAGTTCATAGTATACACTTTAAAAACAAAGTCCTACTCAAATTTTTCTGCCCTATAGGATGAAAAGAAAGTGGTGACATCCACTTGCCTATGCCTGGCTGCTCCATTTTCAGGGACTTTTGAATCAAGGCACAAAAGATTGCCATTCCTCAGCTCAGCCTCAGCCTCTCAGAAATTGTCTGTTCCCCTCTTCCCAAGTATTTCTCAAATTCATCCCTGCAGGAGAGACAACATCCTGTATTCCAGGGATGATGAGGTGCTCACCCCTATCACAATATGTAATAAGATGACAAAACCACTTGGCCAGGCACTTCAGAAGATGGACCTGTTAAGTATAAATTGAATTTTTATAATGAACTCTTTCATACACATTATAGACACAGAGTAGCCTGGAAACACGGGAGAGGTATGCTCAGTGAGCTGTAACATTCCATAACAAAACTCTTAGTGCTAGATTACCAGAATAAGATAGAACTAAATCTAGATCACTGAAACAATATGATGGCTCCAGAAGGCCTCACTTAACACTAATGTGCTGAGCAATTAAATGACTAAAGATACTATCACCTGAGCAGACAAGAGAGCAACATTTTAGGCAACAATATATTTAAGAGAAAATTACCCTAAAAACTGAAAATATAAAATCCAAACACTGGAATGAATGTTCACTAGTGTTTCTGCATATATCAGAGTGCTGGTCCTTAGCTAGTGTAAATCAGCCCAGTAGTACCATTTACTTCAATGGAGCTAGGCAGATGTATGCCAGAAGAGTCTCTGGCCCACAGTTTCTTTTCTTTTACATTTGGAATGTGGAAATGCATAAGATGTTTTGTTTTCTCACACGTCAGCAAACCCTGTGTCAAATCATTAAAACTGTAATTTTCTTGGGTGCACAGAATTAGCAAGAAATGCAATGTGCTATTCAACTACTGTAGGCAACTGGCTTCTTATTTTTGCTGCTTGAGTGTGCTGGTTTTTTGCATCAGGCCACTCTTTTTTTTTTTTTGTTTATCTCATTATTCAAGGGGCACATCCCCAGAATGTTCCTTGCATTCCTTTGTGGCACAATATTCCCCACTGAATGAGACCTCTGACAATGCCACAAAGTGAACCACCTGGCAGGAAGAAATGGAGTTTTCATTAGGTCCTGGTCTTTCCCCAACAATGATCACATAACTTCAAAAATTTTCCCAGACTTTGTGCACTGTAAGTGAAGTTACTTTCAAATATGCTAGTGCTTACCACTTGAGTGGGTTCCAGTCCTTCAAAGATGGTGAGAGCCTTCACTCCAACTCCATATAGCCTTCAGCTGAAAGCTAGTCCCTGAGATATTAGGTGCCACTCCCTTCTTCTTTCTAAGTAAGTCTTGTCTGCATTAGATGACTGACATGGTGGTCCTTCTAACCTGCAGAGTACTATAAATGAACAGTTATCAAGACAATGCTACCCTAAACTGGCAAATAGCTAGTAAAAGGATAGATATGGACTGCCATCCTTCTCCAAGAACGCAGCCACTCTCCTTTAAAACATACCTAAGCTCCACCAGCTAGGAATGCCCCTTATTTGCTCACAATTTCTCCATGTGCAGGGCCAGCTCCAGGCACCAGCACACCAAGCGCGTGCCTGAGGTGGCAAGCCACAGGGGGCGCTCTGCTGGTCGCCGCGAGGGCGGCAGGCAGGTTGCCTTCGGCAGCATGCCTGCGGAGAGTCCGCTGGTCCCCCCGATTTAGCGGACCTCCCGCAGGCTGCCGTCGAATCTGCAGGACCGGGGACCTCCCGCAGGCAAGCCACCGAAGGCAACCTGCCTGCCGTGCTTGGGGCGGCAAAAGACCTAGAGCCGCCCCTGTCCATGTGGTAGCATATTTACATTGGGGCAGGCCAATGGAGTTGTTCCCTGTGATTTTTCAGACTATCTTTTATTTGTCTGTCTTCTCTTAAAGTGAGGTTCTTACTGTGCACCATCACTTTTTTTCTGAAAAACTCTCTAATGCCTCCTTTTTTCATATCACACATTTCCCACACTTACTTTTCAACATTTGCCTCTGTTTGGTTTCTTTTCTTTGCTGTACTGCATCCACTAATATGCTATTTTTTGGCTCCAAAACAAACCACTAAAAATTTCTCTACCGTCAATATTTTTCTGTAGTTTGCAATATTTATTTGAAGAAGTTACTCCTTAGTGTGCTGATTCAAATTCTTCATGTGGCACTCTCCAAATCCCACCACAGCTCGATCTATAGGGATTAACAGTACTAACACTGACAGTATAATTTAAAAGGAATCAGACTAACACACAGCAGCCTTACTTCAGATATCACCTAATGCAACAGCCTGCACAAAATTTTTGAAGTTCTATTTTGTATATTAACTGTTTAAATATATTATTTCTTATCCACTTGAGGCAAAGATAGTTAAAAAGAATAGGGAGAGAAATGATCACAGCTAAATATTCATCACATTCTTCTTCCACAGATAACCTGTAAAATAGATCCGGTTGGGAATTTTTTTGACACAATGATTTTTCATCAAAAAATGCTGACTTGTCAAAAACAAAACTGTTTGCAAAGCAGGGTCAATTTCTACAAATCTCCTGCCTCAAAAAATGTTTGGACAAAGTTTCCAAATTGTTGAAACATTTAGTTTCAGCATTTTCAAAATGAAACTTTTTATTTTTCTGGTTTCAAAGGACTTTTTGTTTCAAAATTTAACCTAGCTACACTAATAAAAAGTTGAAAAAGAAAAAAGGTGAAAATCAAAATGAAACACTTTAAAATTACCAAAGTGAAATGTCTTGATTGACCTGAACAAAAAAAGAACACAAAAACAGTTTTTCCCATTTGCAGAAATTGTAGTAGAGATTGACTTTTCATCTCAATTTAGGAATGGAAACACAAATTCCACACAGTTGTACCTAGAAGCTAGCATTGACTTCAGATCAGGCTGGATTCAAAGCCCATTGAAGTCAACAGAAAGGCTCCCACTGACTTCAGTGGGCTTTGGCAGACCCATAATTAGCTTCCTCTCTCCTGCTTAAAAAAGAACAAATAATGTGGTACTGTTTATATCAATGGCAGGATCTTTAAAAGAGCTCTCATGTCTTATATGGCACCAAGCTGTTGACTCTCACTTCTGTTCTGCCAGTGGTGCTGGTCTTCTCCACCCATCAGTCCAATTTTCCCTCAAAAACCTTCAGGCTTTCTCCCATTCTGCCCCTTATGCATAGCAGGAGCTCCCTGCACAAAAATGCAAAGCCATGTCATTGTCCTCCTTCAGATCCCTCAAAATGGAGTGGTTTGAGGTTGTGCAGGAGAGGGAAGGAGGAAGGTGGATTTTTAATTGGGTTTGGATTTTTAAGGTGGATTTTTAATTAGGGCTTTGTGGAAACTGAGGAAATTTTGGTTTTGTGGCCTGAGTTCTTATGTATTGAGAAAGGTTGTTTGTTTGCTCCTACTGTTTCTGTCTTAGTTGGACTGTATTTGTAATTATGTGTCACAAGTGTCTGGACCCTGGGATAATCTTTGATTTTATTAATGTTGAGAGAGCGAGATCCATCTATCTATCACTGCATTCCATTGTGTTTTGGGAAGACTTAACCTTCATCGCACTATCCATAGCTGTGCTGTGGGATACTTACTTTAAAGAATCCTGACATCTCCAGTGCCATGCCTGTCCTGGGATCATGAGTATGCGAGTGTGAGTGTGACCTTCCTCCCCTTCTTTTGAGCTTAGCTATTAGTATAATAAATGTGCTGCTTTCTGCCAAATTCTGGTGGATCATTAGTCCTCCCTAAGCTTACTAGCTGGCCCACCGGAAGAGTGGTAGATATGCTGGAGGGTAGGGATAGGATACAGAGGGACCTCGACAAATTAGAAGATTGGGCCAGAAGAAACCTGATGAGGTTCAACAAGGACAAGTGCAGAGTCCTGCACTTACGACAGAAGAATCCCATGCACTGCTACAGACTAGGGATCGAATACCAGCGCAGTTTGCAGAAAGGACCTAGAGGTTACAGTGGATGAGAAAGCTAGATATGAGTTAACAGTGTGCTCATTGCCAAAGAAGGCTAATAGCATTTTGGACTGTATAAGTAGGGCATTACAGCAGATGGAGGATGTGATCATTCCCCTCTATTCGCATTGGTAGGCCTCATCTGGAGTACTGTGTCAAGTTTGGGCCCACACTCCAAGAAGGATTTGGAAATTGGAGATCCAGGGGAGGGCAACAAAAATGATTAGGGCTGGGGCACATGACTTAGAGGAGAAGCTGAGGGAACTGGGATTGTTTACTGCAGAAGAGAAGAATAGGGGGATTTGATAGCTGCTTTCAACTACCTGAAAGGGGGTTCCAAGAGATGGAATAGATGTTCTCCGTGGTAGCAGAAAACAAAACAGGAGTAATAGTCCAAGTTGCATTGGGGAAGGTCTAGGTTGGATATTAGGAAAAACTTTTTACTAGGAGGGTGGTGAAGCACTGGAATGGGTTACCTAGGGAGGTGGTGGAATCTCCATCCTTAGAGGTTTTTAAGATCAGGCTTGACAAAGCCCTGGCTGGGATGATTTAATTGGGGATTGGTCCCACTTTGAGAGAGGGGTTGGACTAGATGACCTCCTGAGGTCCCTTCCAGTCCCGATATTCTATGAATCTATGATCTACTGGCAAATATTTAACCTGCTTTCCCATTGATAGTTGTATATGTCTGCTTCCTCTACATCTCCAAATAAATGGTAATCTGTGTTATCCCCAGGAAATGTAACAAAGTTGATTGCAGAAACAAAAAGGGCTATTGTTGACCATTTGGGAAATGTTATGAACAACTGTGCTCATCTCCTGTGGCAAAACACTCTAATGAAGAGGAACAGAGTATGGATGAAAACTATTGGATAAGGTATGTTCTAGTGTTGCAAAACACAGGCTGCTTCAATACCAAATGTGAATATTTCTCTAACTGAGGGAGCTAAAGTCACGAACATTCTAAAACAAGTGCTAAAGCATGTCATGGCCTCTAGTGTTACTGTAAATTGAAAATAAGCAATAACACAGCACATGCAGTCAAAAGAATAGCAAATGATAGTCTGAAAATCATAAAATTAAATAATACTCCCTGGTGTTTTAGAACCTATCAGCAATCAATGAACACCAATGCAAGTTCTGTGCTTAAAGCCAGTCCAAGGAGACAATTAATATGATCTCACATTTCAAGTCTTTCATTCTGAAGAACTTCACAGCACTTTAGAAAAAACATAGCTGCTGTACACAGGCATAACATCATCTCCTACCAAAATGCAGCCACTTCTGCAGTGAAGCATGGCAGCTGCTAAGCAGAGCACAGCAACATTGCCCAACAGTTGAATACAGGAAGTGAAGAACAATACAGTTAACTGCACAGGGAATTCAGGCAGGCAGAATTTAATTACCAGAACTGGAATTTGGCCAGAACCCAGGCTTAGTGCCCTGCTATAAATTGATTAGTGTTTATTTATCACAGTGTTTTGAGTGGGTGACTAACATGCCATGCACAAGCCTGTGGCCTTGTCTACACTAGGTTTTTTGGCCCCAAATTTCCCACTATTGCCATCACTACGTTAGCCCCACGATAGGAGCAGCATGTGGAGAGCTAATGTAGACTGAGCTCCAGGAGCCACAGGCATTTTTACCACCATGCTATTCCCACCTATGCCTGTGAGCAGGGTTAGATAAGATGCTGCTTCAAATGCCAATGGCTGCCTGGAGCCCTGTCAGTACTAATGCTCCTGGCATAGAGCTTAATTGGCCTATGTGGAAATTAATTTAGATGTAATTATTCTCAGACGAAAGGATATACTTACTGTCTGAAATAAGGACACCCAGACAACAGCAATACTTTTGGATACTGTTTGGAACAGCTTTCATTGCTCTCACATACATATGAGCTAAGTGGGAACCCTTACAATTCAGCCCAAGGAAGGGGCAACACAGAGATGCGCTGCCCTAGGAGCAAGACAGGGACCAAACGGTTCGCTCTGAGAGTCAAAACTCTAACCTGCTTTCCCCTTGCTCCAAAGAACAAATAAGCAGCATCCAGGGGCGGCTCTAGGGATTTTGCCACCCCAAGCACGCCCGACGCTCCTGCCTGCAGGAGGTCCACCGAAGCCGCGGGACCAGCGGACCCTCCGCAGGCAAGCCACCGAAGGCAGCCTGCCTGCCGCCCTCATGGCACCAGCAGAGTGCTCCCTGCAGCTTGCCACCCCAAGCACGCACTTGGCATGCTGGGGCCTGGAGCTGCCCTGGCAGCATCAGCCCTTTTTCTGGCACAGTTCAAGTCCCCCTCCCTGCTGGGTCAGCTGCAGGGCTGGTGCAACCATTTAGGCGATCTAGGTGGTCGCCTAGGGTGTTAGGATTTTGGGGGTGCCATTTTCTTCAGCAGTGACCGCGGTGGCTGGATCTTCGGCTGCCCTGGTCGCCGCCGGCATTTAGGCGGAAGGAGCTGGGGCAGGGGAGCGCGGGGAGGGCCGCCTGCAGCAAGTATGGGGCGGTGGCACACAGGGGAACTCCCCACCCCAGCTCACCCCTGCCCTGCCTCCTCCCCGAGCACACTGTGGCTGCTTCACTTCTCCCGTCTCCCAGGCTTGCGGCGCCGATCAGCTTAGGCACTGCAAGCCTGGGAGGCAGGAGAAATGAAGCAGCCACGGTGTGCTCGGGGAGGAGATGGAGCAGGGGTGACCTGGGGTGGTGGGGTGCCTCAGGGCAGAGGGTGGGGGGCTGCTGCAAGGGGGGCACCTCAAGGCGGAGGGGGAGAGCTGCTGCGGGGGGGGTTGCCTCAGGGTGGGGTCGTGGGGGGAGGGCGCAAGGTGGAAGTTTCGCCTAGGGCGCAAAACATCCTTGCACTGGCCCCGGTCAGCTGTGCTAGTTGGCACATTGGAAGTGTGACGAAACCAAGGTGCAGACCACTGCCTGACCCTGCTCCCACACACTGTGCAGGGTCTGGCAGTGTAGGAGGTTGGTGTAAGGGAGCAAGAGGCTTTTTACCCACACATCTCTGTTGTGTATATAGAGTTCTCAGCCCTGGTACTGCATCCAAGTGTTTTTACCCACACATCTCTGATGTGTATGTAGAGTTCTCAGCCCTGGTACTGCAACAGAAGACAATAGCTGGCCCCCAGAACAGTGCCATAGAAATGTATCACGCTCTGAGTTCATGTAACTGTGGGAGTTTTAGTCAGGTGAACTTTGGCTGCATCATTTCCATTGGTTTGTCATCAGCCCACAGTCAAGCTGAACCTTGTTTCAGAGGTAAGGTTATGGGGCAGGGGAATCTAAAAGTGCTTTTGTCCTACCTTTGAATCTTTCCTTCCCCTCTACATCCTCCATTGAACAGTATTAATCAAAAGTTACAGAAGTTGAATTTAAAGAACAAAAATAGGGAATATTGAACAAGCTGTCAGAGAAATGAGGTTACTCATACCATCATGAGGAGGCATGGTGATTACACACACACTAAAAGCAGAGCTAGAGACAATAAGATTACTCACACTACTTCAAATTATAATAAGGTGCATCAGTTACACTCCTACAGGAACCTGAAGAAAGAATGAGAGTAAAATATGCTGTTAGCCTAATGAGGAGTTTATAAGACAGTCACAGTTAACATGTCTTACTTATAATATGTCACAAATCTGCTAAAGAGGACGGGCAGTGTTATTGTATGTTCTCATTAATCCATTGAAAAGTGAAAGGCGAGTATTCATATGACCAATTTCTGAGCCACCTGTGACTACAGAGACCCTGATAATAGAGACTATAGAAGAAAAATGATGATAAACAGGAGAAGCTGGTTTGGGGATAAAAAATCTCACTGGATTAAATTCACTCTTCTAGAAGTTTGGTTTCTGCATTGTTGTAAGTCATTTTGGTGCATCTTTTACAACGCATTCAAATGAAGAGAGAACATCAGGAAAGTTTTTCAGCAAACGCACTATCCCAACCAGATCTCTGAATAAAAATGAGGGCTGAGTCAACTGTGTGTCATGTGCACTTGTGAATATGTAACTAGAGTCAGTATCTATAAAACATTCAGAAAAGAGTGGCTGGTTCCAAGTGGAGAGAAGGCATGCAAGCTGCAATCATCTTGGTCCCAAATTTTTATAAGTGAAAATGCAGGAAGAAAGGTCTATGTTTCATAAGTAGAGAATATTCTACTTAGGGGCTAGCCTATTCTTAATGGATGAAACTTTTTTTGTGAAAAGGTTAGACAACTAGCAATCATATTCCTTGTTTCATTTTTTAAAAAATTCTTTGGAGTTCATGGTCCTCCCTGTTTGATAACTTCCAACTCATCCAGTTTAAGGTCTATTGAGGCTCTGCTCTGCAGTTTTAGGTGTCCTCTGACCTCCAGTAGTTTGATCCATTTTCACTTTATCCAGCATTAGTGTTCTTAAGAGTTGAATATACTGTAGAAACCCTTTTACTCACTTTTCTGAGCCTTCATTTCAATGAAGCATTTAAGCACATGCTTATGTCCATCCCTTTTCAGAATAGCACTTAAGCACATTGCTGAAGTGCTGTCCTGAGTTGTTATAAAGCATAAGTCCCAATTCTGAACCTTAGCGTCCAAAATGTGGGTGCCTGCATGAACCCTCCAAGCTTAATTACCAGCTTGGATCTGATAACGCTGCCACCAGTCAGAAATTCCAGTGTCTGATTCACTCTGGTCTCCCCAAAACCTTCCCTGGGGGACCCCAAGACTCAGATGCCCTGAGTCTCACAACAAAGGGAAATAACCCACTTCCCTTCCTCCTCTTTACCTCCTCCCAGATCTTCCCGCCCTGGGTACCCTAGGAGATTACCCTGCTTCAATTCCTTGAAACACAAACATCGAGAGATCAAGTGTCTCTCCCCCTCACCAGAGGCTATACAAATTCAAGCTTAGTAAATCTAACACAAAGAGATTTTCCCGCTCCCCAGCTTCCTGAAAGAGTACGTCTCGGTCAACAGACACTTCCATCTTGAGCCCTCAACTAAAAGAAAATCAAACGTTTTAAAAAGAAAGCTTTATATAAAAGAAAAGAAAAAGACATAAAATGGTCTCTGTATACAAGGGACAATATACAGGGTCATTGGCTTAAAGAAAACAAAATGAATAACAGCCTTTCAAAAGAAATACCATTAAAACATTCCCAAGCAACTACACACTGTAAAATACCAAAAACAATATAACTATATTGTCTTATACCTGTACTTACAACTGGGAAACAGAAGATTAGAAAGTCTGGAGATAGAGAGATCACTCTCAGAGCCGAGAGAGCCACAGAGACGAGACAAAGAACACACACCCAAAAATTCCCTCCCCGAGCTTTGAAAAATCCGGTTTCCTGATTGGTCCTCTGCTCAGGTGTTTGGTTCCCTTTGTTAACTCTTTACAGGTAAAAGAAACATTAACCCTTAGCTATCTGTTTATGACATGAGTAGGGATACTTTTTTGAATCAGGCCTTAAGGCTGCCAATGGTAATGGTATCTGTAATGGAAGGCCATGTCCATGCGGGACTAACAATGGGATGAACCTCTGGCTATAGCTAGCTGATAGATGGTCCCTTGGGACCAAGGTGAGGGGCAGATTATCCCACATCTGCCTACTGTGGGGTTCTTGCATCTTCCTCTGAAGAATCTGGTACTGATCACTGTCAGAGACAGGCTACTGGACACTAGATGGTCACTGAACACTAACGAGTCTGATCCAGAATGGCAATTCCTACAGCCAAGGTTAAAGCTGCCAAAAGCATGGATGTGAATCAAAATCTCTCCAGCCAGCAAAATTGGGCTCAAGAGCTTTCCAGAAGGCCTTCGCTCTCTCTCTCTCTCTCTCATGAGGTACCTACTGCTTGCAGTTTTTTGGGTGGGCCAAAGCTAGTGCATGAACAGCCTTTCCTGGGGCATTTCCACATTCTACATAGAGTTCTGGCTATAATCTGGAAGTGAAGAGCTGTGCAAAAATAAACAATAAGATTAATCAACTGATTCATTTATTGCTAATCAAACTGCTTTGAACTTAAAAAATAGATTGTGTTTGAATGGGTTCAACACTCCCTACTAGGAGCAGGGAAAGCCTTAATCTCTGTCACTGGAGGTGCAAATAAACCCAGAAAAAAGGAAAGTCTTTTTTGGCTAGATTACATACAGCTAAGAATCTGAAAACGCAGAAGAATATACTGAACGAATGGAAAAGATGCATCCAAAAAGAACATCTAACTGTCTGTACTGTCCATGTGAGTAAAATATTATCCAAATATACAACGTGAACCCTGGAACCGTCCCTTCCCAAATATTTCCAAGTAATAGGATAAATAGGAACAAGAGGCCCCTACAACTCCTCAGCACCTATCCTGTTTTAAAATGCTTATTTTGTGAGAATTTCAAATACCTTAAGGGAAGAAGAGTGACAGAGCCTGAGAAATGCAGGCCCAAAATCCTTGGGAGCTATGTTTTGAGTTATCTTAATGAGTGTCATGACATTCCAGGGTAAGAGAACATTCTAGTGATTTTTTTTCTGGATCCTTAAATTAAATGGGCCAAATTCAGCCCTGGTCTATCTCCATTGAGTTGTATCAGGAATGAATTGAGTTCAGTATCAGGTTCAGTATTATAACCAAAAAAAGAGAAGTTATTGGAGATATACCTATCTCCTAGAACTGGAAAGGACCTTGAAAGGTCATTGAGTCCAGCCTCTTGCCTTCACTAGCAGGACCAAGTACTCATTTTTTTTTGCCCCAGCCCAGATCCCTAAGTGGCCCCCTCAGAGATTGAGCTCATAACCCTGGGTTTTGTAGATCAATACACAAACCACTGAGGTATCCCCCTCCCAATCAAAGCTGAGTTCAAATATCAGTTGCTTTTATTCTTGATATAAATTCCCTGTGATTCACTAATCATCATCATTATCAGAGCTGGCTGACATTCAGAATTGCTGTCCCATGCAAAATTCCAAAATTTCAAAATGTGGGTTCATCCTGAATCAGGACAAAAAGTCAAAAGCTCAGACTTTGTTGTGAAATGAAATATTTTGAAAATATTTCCTTATTGAAACATTTTGTTAAAGTGGAGACATTTTGTTTTGACTTTATCATGTTGACTTTTACATTAGTCATATTATAAAATATAATCTAAAACAACATAAAAGTCAACATGATAAAGTCAAAACAAAATGTCTCCACCTTAACAAAATGAAACATTTTCAGAATTTCCTGTGGAAACTAGTGAAACTGATAGTTTCCACAAAACATTACAATTTTGTCAAATCCACGTTTTCTGACGCAAAAGTGTTCTGTCAAAAATTTTCAATCAGCGCTAATCATTATATATTTTTGGAGGTGCTTAAATGCTGCTTTCAATGGTACGCAATTTTCCATAAAAACTCTATTTCTGCTTTTCTTTATTTGAATTTCAGAACAAACATTCATGCAGTTCCTCTTTGTTAATATCAGCATGCTGCTTCTGCCAACAGTGTCCATCATGATCAGAAGGTTCTTTTATCTCTATTGAGTTCCTCTATATGAAAAATCTCAAAAGATATTATGTGGAAGACCCCTCAGTTTTCTTTCTGTCTCCTAGATTACCTCCCTGGGGCTTTCCAACTGCATAAGTGGGACATGGAGCTCAACCCAAACTTGTTGCGACAACCCTTTGGTGCTTCTGTTTATTATCATACCTACAGTTAGAATACAGCGCTGTGTTTTTTGACCAAACAGGAAAACAGATGCTTCCCCAAGAGAAAAATTCCTTGAGATACTTTTGACATTGTCAGATGTTAACAAGTGCTTTATTGCCAGTATTTGGAAGTCTTAGAGTAGACCGTAGCTTTTTGAATGAACTGAAATAAAGCATAGGCAGTTTGGCTAAGTTTCCACAGCTTGATTTGAACATACAACTTCATTGACTTCAATGTGGCTCAATGTAGGAGTAGAGTTACGTTCACACATGGTCCACTTGCAGAATTGAAACCTACACATTCACTATATGCTTTATTATGAACCTTATTTCCTTATTTAGTGTTTACAAAAATGTGGTGGACACATGCAGTACCATCAATACATATGTTTGAAGGCCACTCTCTTGTTCTTCCTGTTTAAATGCAAAACATTAAAACCAGAGCTTCCAGTGCCAGAAAGTAAGAAAAATGGAGGAAAAAATGTCTTGAATTTCCCCCCCCAATTATAAAATTCCCTTTCTTTGCCTTTTTGTGATTATGGTACCAACAAACAATTTATATGGGAATCACATTCTAACTCAATACATTCTACTGTAGGAATCAGCACTTACCATTCAGTGAATCAAATACATACCAATGGTCTTGCATATCAGTTTCCTATCTTTCCCCTGATGTTGCCCCCTAAGGGATAACATTCCAGTGGAGATATTGCTCTTTGTATGTAGAAACTGGAAGCTTTTGAACCTTCATTGGCCACTATTGAGGACTTGAGTGGGAGATTTTTGGTAAACCTTGAGCTGAATTTTTTTCTCTGCATACTACATACTGTATAAGTACCTTGGTATGCATGATTATCCTGTGGCACCTTATAAATTAACAGACTTATTGGAGCATGAGCTTTCATGGGTGAATATCCACTTCCTCGGATGCATGTAGTGGAAATTTCCAGGGGCAGGTATATATATGCAAGCAAGAAGCAGGCTAGAGATAAGGAGGTTAGTTCAATCAGGGTGGATGAGGCCCTCTTCTAGCTGTTGAGGTGTGAAAACCAAGGGAGGAGAAACTGCTTTTGTAATTGGCAAGCCATTCACAGTCTTCGTTATCTGAGCTTATTGTCGAATTATCTATTAATATAATCTTAGCTCAGCATGTTCTCTTTGAAGTTTCGTTCCTGAAGTTTTTGCTGCATATGGTGCCACGCTGAAATCTGCTATGTCTTTCCGAGTAGTGACAGTGTTCTCCTCCTGACAGGTTTTTGGATATCGCCATTCCTAATATCTGTGACATTGTGTGTGTCTGCTCGTGTGATTTATCCTTTTTAGGGCGGCTGTCCGGTTTGCCAATTTGTACATGCAGAGGGGCAGGGCGCTTTGTGCATTTGGTATGTGTCGATTGCGTATATACATTGCGTGGACGTGCAGTAATAAACCGTTGAGGGTGGACTGATCTGGTGATATCCTGTAATGTTCCACTTGGTTTTAGATATGTGGGAAATTGGCCCCATCGAGGGTTTGTTCATTAGTTGCCTCTGACTTAGTCTACATGGTTGCGTGTGCGTTACTGGTGAGGAGAATGTTGCTCAGCCCTGGCAGGGGTCTGTGGGAGACGGCCTACCCAAGCCTGTGAAGTAGGGATCATCATTGTCCAATGAGTCTGTAGATCCTTTGAGGAATGCATTGGCAAGATTTAGCTGGACCTGTATGTAATGTGATGGCCGGCCCAGTGCAGTGTTGGGTTGGTTTCTTTCGTTTTTTGGGTTTGTCTGTATAGAGTGAGGCTTCTGGTACATGTCTGGCCTGTGATCTCTGGTTTTCCTGATTTCCTCGTGTGCGGATGAGTTTTGAGAATGCTTGTGAAGATTTGGTCGGTGTTGGTTCTGTCTGAAGGTTGAGCCAGATGCAGGGTGTACCTCAGTGCTTGGCTGTAGACAATGGATCGTGTGTGTCCCGGGATGAAGCTGGAGAGGAGGAACAGTTATTCCTATAATGCCACAGCACACAACTGGTTGCTGAGCTATGGGCCTTTATCCTCACACACAACTATCCCAAAATTGGATTGACATATATAATCTCCAGATCAGTGCAACCGCTTATGGCACCATATGTGGGCCCCACAATATGCCAACATTTTTATGTGACCTGGGAACAACGCTTCCCCAGCTCTCATCCACTCACGCCCCTTCTCTACCTATGCTACATTGATGACATCTTCATCATCTGGACCCATGGGAAGGAGATTCTGGAGAAATTTCACCACAATTTCAACAGCTTCCACTCCACCATCAGCCTCAGTCTGGACCAATCTACACGGGAGGTCCACTTCCTAGACACCACGTGCAAATAAGTGATGGTCACATTAACACCACCCTATACTGAAAACCTACCGACCGCTATGCCTACCTTCATGCCTCCAGCTTCCATCCCTCCGTTAAGGGATGAATTTCACCCAGTGTGAATAGCTGTGAATTTACACCCTACCTGCATTTCTTATACCATGTTAGCTGAACTCCAATTATAATAAATTCCACAAAATTCTATGTACCAACACACCTGCAGTATAGACATTCTTTATTCTAGAGACTTTCATGTTAAATATGTCCTCGGGTGTAAATTATATAGAAAGATGTTTATGCAACTATAAAGTATTGTGTATAGTTGATTTATAAGAATAAAAAATAAAATAATTTAAATTAAATACACCCTCCAGAATTATTTTTTATTTATAAATCATGTGCTATAAATCTAAAAAACAAAGTTTTTTAAAATAATAAATATTGAATAAGAGCCGTATTAAATCTCTCTTCTAGTATGATTTGCATTTATACACTGCCAAAGGTGACTATCTCTCTATAATACAGACATATTTAGAATAAAATTTTTAAAAGACATATTAAATACTTCTTCAGAAGTTAAAAGTAATTAATGCTAGTAGTGGTGACAGGGTTTATGAGAGTTAGGTGGGAAACTTTTTTAAACACTAAAAAATGCCAAATAATAATAAGAAAATAATAATTATACTAGCTCTTGTATAGTTCTTTTCATCTATAGATCTTAAAGCACTTCATAACTTTCTCCACATTTTACAGATGGGGGAAAAGGGGCATCTAGTGAGAAGGTCACCTGCTCAAGACCACCGGCAAACCAATGGCAGAGCCAGGACTTGAACACTGGTCTCCTGAGTCTTAGTCCAGTGCTATTGCAGGCCATGACAGAAGGCCATTCTCGTTGCTAGCCCTTAACTCTGGAAGCTGCATCCTCCACTTGATAGAAGAAAATGTGGTATGATATCCTTCAGGGCACACTGCAAGTTTCACCTGTTTTCTCTGACTTTTCTTGCAAATTTGCATGTGTTTAGGGATGAGTTGATTCAGCAGAGGACAAATTAATAACTTGTATGCAGAATTGGCCACTTCTTTTTTGGAGAGTTTTTTAATGCCTTCTCACTTGTTGTATATTTGAGCATGTTTTTAAATTTTCCTAGCACATAGTGAGCTACTGTTGGTCCCTTTGTATGAACTTTCTCAATAAACTCTCTAGGTATAAACTCTCTAAATAAATAAATAAATGCAATTAGTGAATTGTAAAAGAAATATTCTATAATGAGGAACAAGATACATATCTATTTATACATTTACTGTATAGAAATAAAGATAGTGATCCTGACTGGGGTCATTGAAGTCAATATGCTTATATGCTTAAAATTAAGTACCTGTTGAAGTCATTTGCTGGATTATGGCCTATCTGTAAAACAAATGTTAAATTTGGGGGTGGATAGCGGGTGGGAAAAAGAGACAATAAAGAAAGCAACGAAACACCATGGCTTTTCTCCTCAATCATAACTTTTCCCCCCTCTATTTCTTTTTCTTGTTTCTCTTTTATTATTTATATTTTTAGTTCTCTTTATAAATGGATTCATTCTATATTTTAATTTTACTAGTTCACATCTTTAAGTTGTAGACTTTTTCTTTCTATCTATGAAGAACAACAGGAGAAGAAAATTATACATTTGCTTAAAACATGGTTGTATGCTGAAAACTGATTATGTAAAAATAGTGTCTTCTTATGCAACAAAGTTGTCCCTTTTTGCATTCAGAGTCGTCTGCCAATTTTAGTGACAATGATAAGTTTTACATCTGTTATTCCTATTTACAAATGTAGAATTCACACAGCTAAAGAGAGAGCTATGGATTCTGCTCTGTCTTGTGCACCATAAGCAGAACTGTTTACTAAAATTTAATCAGTTATATTTGTGCAGGCCCATTGAAGGCTTTGGGAACACATAGATATATCTCATAGTTTGACCTACAAATCATTTAGCACTGGTGATGACACTCAAGATAGAAAGAACTCAGCTTGAATTTTTACATCTGGCAGCTAGTCATAGCTTTTTACTTGCAAACTGAGTTCTTTTACTATAGAAATCATTAAGACGCAATAAATACAGAACTCCACTGTGCCATCTTTACAGTCACCTTTCAGAGTGACCTGTGCTGTAAAGTTAACACGTCAAGTAAGTGGCCATTTTCTTACTGCTAGGGCCCAATCTATTTAGTTTATACATGAAAGGTGAAGAGATTACTTGTTCATAGTCTATAAGTACTTCTACGGGGAAAAGACTTCTGCTACAGGGCTCTTTAACCTATCAAAGGCGTAATAACAACATCCAGTGGTTGGAAGCTGAAGCTAGACAAATTCAGCCCTGAGGATAATGAACCAAACAACAGTATTAGAGATGTGGTAGATTCACTCAAAGTCTTTAAACTGAGATTGAATACCTTTCCAAACAATATGCTCAAATTCAAACAGAAATCACTTGGTGAAATTCTATGCCCTTGGTCAGACTGGAGGATCATAGCAGTCTTTTCTGGCTTTAAAATCTATGTTGCCTACATCCTATTTTACCATTATGTTCCAAAAGACAAAAAAGGAGAGGTACTTCTTTTGGAACTTCTTCAGGGCACGGAGTGTCTCTCTCTGTGTGTACGTAGAGCAACGAGCAAAATGGAGTCCCGATCTTGGTTGGAGCCACTAGGTGCTACAGGTAAATAATAATACAGAAATCTTGTGTCCATTAGATACAAATGCCTAATCTTCCCACAGTAACATTCATTATTAAACATTTGTCAGTTAAGTGATGGTAGTAAGCCATGTCCAAAATTCTTCCTCCCTTTCCCAAAATGACTGTTCCTGCTAGGAGAAGAGAAAGCCCCAGAGCTTTACCACAACATGTAAGACAGGGGGGAAAATCAAAAGGATTAATCACATAAATGATGACTGGCTCCATTGAAAATAGCAGTGGAAAAAATCTGGTGTTGGGTAACAGCACTATACTCAGTAGTTGTGAAGTATTTGTCTTATCTGTCCTTCCCCCGTAATAAGGAAATTTAACTTTTGAGGTCATTTGTGAAGGCCTCCAATGTGAGCCCCATATCACTATAAATGATATATATAATCCTTTTGGAAATGAAAACCATGGAGTATTTCAAGCTCTTTTTCCACTGAAAACTCCCTAAGTCAAAATGACATCTACAGCATACAGTAAAAATGGCACAAAATTTCTGAATGTCAGTGATACAAGACAGAAGAGGCCTTCAGTTTCTCAGTGCTGTCATGATCTCCAACATCAATGTTTCCAACAAAAAACCCCATGTGTCTGCTGTACAGAATCCAACATCAGGTAGATACTAAGGAAATGGATGACAGCTGGAAAAGTGCCCCATCTTCTGCTCTGATGTGGGAAAGTCCAATAAAAGGGGGTCTGGGCTAAATGGTATGCACTAGAATCGGCCAGGCCATAAGGTATCTATGCTGACTACCCCAGAATGACAGCTGCAGGGTCAGATTTCTATGACTGCACAAGAAAATGGCTGTTACCACTGTTTTTGTTGGCCAAGCTGATACCATAGCACCAGGGCCGGCTCCAGGCCCCAGTGCGCCAAGCGCGTGCTTGGGGCAGCATGCTGCGGGGGGCACTCTGCCGCTTGCCGGGAGGGCGGCAGGCGGCTCCAGTGGACTTCCCACAGGCGTGCCTGTGGAGGGTCCGCTGGTCCCGCGGCTCCGGTGGAGCATCCGCAGGCACCGCTGTGGAGGGTCCACTGGAGCCGCGGGACCAACAGACCCTCCGCAGGGATGCCTGCGGGAGGTCCACCGGAGCCGCGGGACCGGCGAGCGGCAGAGTGCCCCCCGTGGCATGCCGCCGTGTTTGGGGTGGCGAAATGGCTAGAGCCGGCGCTGCATAGCACCACACAGAGAACTGGTGATATGAACATTGTGAGCTGGCAACCATGGAAAGTGCAGCATATAACACAAAATCTGTCTTCCTCTGACTCTCTCCCAGGCTTTAATATCATCCATCCTTATGTCACCACTCATTTTAAATTGTGACCTCTACCTGGAATTGACACTGTCCACTCAATAGAAATAGCAGTGACTCATCGGACACCATTGATTCAGGAAAGAGTAGGGCTAATGAACCTGGAAGATGCACTGGGTTGCCTGCCACACACTGCAGAGGAAGCCAGATGGTGTGATCAGAGCACTGCAATTTGAAGTACAACCCTGTACATGACAATGGTGTGCCCAATGGCCATTTTCACTATTTTAAGACACTTCCTGGCACACCAAAGCCCTGCTTTAGCTGGCTGTGAGGAGGAGCTGAAGTGCTAATGAAAGCAGAAGGCCAGACACAGAAGCAGGCTTCCAGTGAAAAACTCTCTCAACAAACTGGTGATGTGCACTGGGCACAAGGTCCTTGCCAATCCATCAGCTGACTGCACTAGCTCCCCAAAGTTTATTTCAGCTTGGACTGTAATAATTACACAACATGCTCAGCATCTCTATCAGCGGCTCAGCCCTGCACCTTTGCAACTCTCATCCACACACCTGCAGGATGAAGCACTGATAATTCCTACGCAATAATAACTCATATGAAGTAATCTTTTGACTCTCATTCAAAACGCAGTTTGGAATTTAAAAGGTTTTGAGTTGTGTTTATCAATTCTCAGAAATGCCAAGAAAAGTACTCTAGGGCAAAACAATCCTGCCTTGATCTTCAAGCTCAGACAGGCTCATCATCCCTCTATAAATTATATAAACAAACAAAAGTATGACATTGTTTTAATTTGGCTTGGAAAATGTCAGCAGGAGATCTATTTTCTCTCAAAACATTCCAAAGGTGGGGGAATCGCTCCCTTCATATTGCAACATTAATTCCTAAATAATTCCTGTAAATTATTTCAGAAAGTTTGTTTTGACTGTCTTTATATTGTAGAGGCTTCAGGCAACCACTGTGAGCTACCTGCTGTCCACCCAACCTCAGCAGGAGCCATATGCCAAAGGTTCCCAGAGGTAAAGATCCTCAGAATTTCATTCAGTCTTTTTCCTGGACTGCTTATTAATAAATTAAATAATAATAATCCCGATCCCCACATGCCCTTTGATTGTAGTCGAGCTCCTTCTAGCTGGGAAGAGATGATGTAAGAGCAGTGTGTGTGTTTAGCAGAACTCCCATGATGCCCTAAGTCTTAAGGGGTGGGATTTGTAGAATCATTAGACCAACGAGTGCTTTTGAAAATCTCACCCTACAAGCCCAATTCAAATTGAAGTCAAGAAAACTGATGACACATTACTAGAACTTGTGTCTCTTGCATAAGCACGCTTTGCTATACTAACTGAAGCACCAGGCCTGCTATTCCAAAATGTAAATGCCCTCTATATCTATTGTGATAGGGTCAGGCCAGATGGCTACAGGAGACTGTTCAAAGGCAGGTATATTAGTCCCAGATGAAATAGATCCCTTTTCTCTGGGTGAGGTAACAGGGGCAGTTCCAGAACAAGCAGGAACTTGCTGGAACCAACTAAGGCAGGCAGGCTAATTAGGCCACCTGGAGCCAATTAAGAAGAAACTGCTAGAATCAATTAAGACAGGCTGGCTAATCAGGGCACCTGAGTTAAAAAGGACCTCACTTCAGTTTGTAGAGTGCATGCAAGGAGCTGGGAGCAAGAGGCACTAGGCACTGAGAGTGAAACAACATATTGCTGGAGGACTGAGGAGTACAAGCATTATCAGACACCGGGAGAAAGATCCTGTGGTGAGGATAAAGAAGGTGTTGGGAGGAGGCCATGGGGAAGTAGCCCAGGGAGTTGTAGCTGTCGTGCAGCTGTACCAGGAGGCACTCTAGACAACTACAGTCCACAGGGCCCTGGGCTGGAACCCAGAGTAGAGGGTGGGCCCAGGGTTTCCCCCAAACCTCCCAACTCCTGATCAGACACAGGAGGAACTGACCTGGACTGTAGCTTCTACCAGAGGCGAAGGTCTCTGAGCTGTTTTCTGACCCACATAGTGAATCTCTGAGGTGAGCAAATCCACTAATAAGCACAGGACCCACCAAGATAGAGGAGGAACTTTGTCACACTATGTTTCAGCATCATTTCCTACAAATATGTGTGACAAATAGTATATTAATGGCTTAGTTTCCTGTTCTTCTTTTACATAGCCTCTCCTTTTCCACTCATTAAATTGTGAGCACAAATAACCACAGATGTACTTTTGCAACCTCTGTTATTTGCGATCACAGCTGAGATCATTTGGACATGTAAATACCTGATCACTCTTGGTACTTAAATGTCTACATGACCAAAGCTGTGTCTGCAACTACTTGTGCTCACACACAGCATATGTACAAAGGGAGTCCACAGTATGAAAAATTTCAACTAACTGTTAAATTAGGGTGCCCACTTCAAAAAGTTCAGCAGATAACCTGATGAAATCTAAGCAAATCTGTGTAGGAACCTAAGAAGCTGAACCTGGCTATTATGATTCATAGTTTAACTATAATATTCAGTTGCTCCTTAAGAGTGCTTTAGCTGATTCATTTGTTTCCTGCTGAGATTACCCAGATTTTTCTGCAACCTAGTCAATATTTTCAGTAAGATTTCTTTTCTAGACTTATTTCTTTAGAGAATTTAATCTTTTAAGTCTATATTTAAGCACCAAAACAATTCCCCGATTCTGTTAAGACTTCATCATTGCTTAAAAGTAGGCAAGAGAGTAATTCCATTGAAACCAAGAGGACTGCTCCCTTGCCTAAGTTTATGCATGTGCAGGATTGGGGCCTAAGTGATCCAATTTTCAAAAGATGATCAACACCCACCACTCCCATTGACTTCAATTTCCCATTGGCATAGCACCTCTGAAAATCGGGCCCCTTAGGTGCCTACGTAGGAATTTCAAAATCATGGCCAAAGTATTTAAGTTAGAATCAGGACACCATGCCAGTGCTAGCACTGCAAGATAATACTAAGCCGGTGTGGAGGAAGGAGTGTTCTGCACTACTGAAGCTGATGTGTCCTTTGGTTTTGGAAAAGATGGCTCTTTTAGACCATGTCTAATAGAAGTTAAAGATCCAATGACACCTTCTGAAAAGAGTAGGGGATTACCTCATAGATCTCACTTGTCCCATATTTGAAGGTCACATCTGGACTTCTGTGGAAGCAGCACCACGCCCTCAAGACTTGCATTGACCCTCCCTCACACAAACCAGGTGTTGTCTCATCGTATGTAAGTAACACAGTTGTGACTTCTAAACCCTAAATATCAACTGTTGTAGAAAATTATTAATTAATACTAAATGGATAAATCCTGAATTATTAAATGTTTTGCCCTAATATTTTCTTTTGGCATCAATTTAGACTCATTATTCCACTCTGTGTGTCCCACAATGGTTCCTTAGCCAGATGGGAGGTCTAACTCCAGTATTTTGGCCAACATTCCATCTCTGAGGGCTATCTTGTGCCTTCAGGTATAGTCTGAAGCAAGGAGCACTGCACAGTGCCTCCATGCACTGCTTGGTTGTGCCAGGGGGTAGTGATTTGTGACTCCTGTTTTCAGGGTGAAACATATTCCCCACAGTGTGTTCCACCTGTCATGCTGGCTGGCACATAGGTCTGGAGCCTTTGTTTCACCTATTCTTGGCAAAATTGCTCCCAGGTGAACACAGACACTTACCAACAGAATCTTCTCCAAATTCAATATTTTTCAAAGTTTCCCATCCACAGCTCTCTTTAGGTCTTGATTTTTAAGTATATTTAATGCTCATGAAAGGGCATTTATTAATAGCCCCTCAAGACTGAAGGCCTATGTTCATCTAAAGAATCAACTGAGCAAAGGCAGCAACAACACAAGCTCTACCACCAGCACACAGTCCTGACATGGAGAAGCCATTTTCGTGGAAAATAGGTGATTCCGTCTCTGTGCCCAGTCAGTCCCTGTCCGCTCTTTTGCCGTTGCTCACCAGAGCAGGTTGTAGAGGTAGCTTTTGATACGGAGGCCCCGCTAACAGGAACTTCCAACTCATTTCACACTGTTCAGCTCTCAAATTATAATGATCCCTATCCACAGAGTTGGTCTAAAGTTTTCTGATTGAAAATTTTCAATTGTCAACTACAATATAATTTTGTTTAGAATCCCCCCATTCACAAAATATTCCATTTCAACCTTATTGGAATGAGACTTTTTATTTTTTCATTTTGAAATAACTTTTTGTTTTTGAAATTAAATTTATTTTATATTATATTTATTACTTTAAAATAAAAAAAGTAAAATCAGTATGAAATGTTCCAATTGATCCAAAATGAATTTAATTTCATAGAAATATTTTCCTTTTAATTACAATTCAGAATGGGGGGAAAAAATTCAAAACTTTGGAATTTCCCATGGAACTGAAATTCAGAGGTTTGACCAGCTCTACTTATCAGTCTATCCCTATCAATGGTAGCAGTTGCTATCATTGATCCCATCATATTGAGCTGACTTTAAACTGATGATCAACCAGTGAAAGGTTTTGAATTCCTGAGCTATCCAGCAATCTATCAACTGCTCTTTAAATCCATTGCATTCACAGTGATACAAATCTGCATATTACTGTGGAAACTCTAAACATAACCATTGCTACAAGACTTTGTTTTAACCCCCAAGAAGGAGGGGTGGTTGAAATGTTGGGCATTTGGGGGGAGGGATGTATTGCACATGTGAGAATTGTGGAGCTAGGCATGCAGTCCCGTACCTTGTTGTAGGGTAAAAAAGATAATATATTTATAGGAAAAAATGACCAGCAATGATTTAAATGATTTAGATTGAAAAAAGAGGCAGAGATTAGAAAGAATGAACTTGAAGAATATATAATGCATAAAAGTTGAAGTGAAGTCACAGATAGAATTTAGTTCTTGACCAAGGGAAAATACTACCTCCTTAGAAGGTTAATTAACTGGACAATGTGTTTATATGCATGCTGCACAACCGATCAGTAAAAGAAAACTTTTAAAAAACTGGATAATGCCACCTTATCACTGAGGCTGTGGGAAAGGACAGAAAGAAAAACACTTCCTGGAGTTCCATCCAACTTCTAAAGCAGGGGTCGGCAACCTTTCAGAAGCGGTGTGCTGAGTCTTCATTTATTCACTCTAATGTAAGGTTTCAGGTGCCAGTAATACATCTAACATTTTTAGAAGGGCTCTTTCTATAAGTCTACAATATATAACTAAACTATTGTATGTAAAGTAAATAAGGGTTTTAAAAGTTTAAGAAGCTTCATTTAAAATTAAATTAAAATGCAGAGCCCCCCAGACCGGTGGCCGTGACCCGGGCAGTGTGAGTGCTGCTGAAAATCAGCTTGCGTGCTGCCTTTGGCGCACACACCATAGGTTGCCTGCCCCTGTTCTAAAGTATTCTGAAATATTAGGTGTTCTTTTCAACTCCTTCCTTTAACTTGGTATTTCTTGGCCAAAATGTAAAAGCAAATACTTTTGTCCAGATAAATCCCAAGCCAACTCTCTCTGATTCCTTTAGGTTTCTACTCATGACTACTTTTCTCTCTCAAAACAGTTACAATTTTTTTGGGGGGCGGGGGCAGGGGGACAGTTATACCTGGCAATCTTGTTTCCACTTAGGGTGTTTGTGTGTGGGAATAGGGAAGCTGAATGTCACAGTTTTCCATTATTTGGAACTATTGGGGTTTTTTTCTTAATGTACAGGCTACCTTCATGAGTTGTACCCAGAGCACTGCAGTTCAGCTGGCAATGAAAAACAGGAAACATTTGGGCACATACTTTCCCTTTGTGGGGTAAGAGAGGAAGCAGACATAAAATCTGGCCTAACAGAAAGAACAATAAAAATGAATGCACAAAATGACTTGCCCATGGTTCAGTTTGAGAACAGACCTGGAGCACCCTTCTGTTCTGCTTCTCTGCTGAGAGTAGACACAAGCCTAGTAATCTTTTTTAATTGGACTGGCTACAAGTGTGCACTGTAGTCTCTTTGAACTCTAATGTGTATGCAGTCCCTAGAGGTCTGCTCCATAGGGCACTGAAGTCAATAGGAGTCTTTCCATTGATGGTTTCAGTGGGATTTAGATCAGGCTGCAACTCTTGTTCTGTAGTGAGCAGTGGACATTGTAATTGTGTGGCTATAACAACTTCTGTCATTTCAAGATTGTTGGTATATTTGACACTTGAACATCATTAAAAGTTCACATCACCTGAAAAAAAATAATGGCATCTGTATTTACAGTGAACTGCCAAATCCCTGCAATGTATTATTTACATGAACAGGTACACTGGATGTGAAAAAGCAGGATATTGCTAATGGTGGTGGTTTCAACCAAGCAGGCTCATTTTGAGAAGCTACCTGCAAACCTGGGGCCTAATTCTCCATCCGTGTTGGTGCTTATTGAGCCTCTTCACAGGATAATCTAAAATACTCATTAATTAATTTATACTCACAACACAACTCTGAAGTAAGGATGTGTTATTTTCCCTACTTTCCAAACAGAAAACTAAGGCATGGAAAGATTAAGACCGCAACCTTCAGCTATGGGCAAGATGTGCTCAATGTACTGGGGAGAGGAGGTTAAGGTGGATGTTTGTCAGATGAACAGCTTTTGAGTGGGTAGGGGGTGGGAGCATCTGCAAATGTGAATAAAGAATCATTTATGATTTCTTTTGCTCCTTAGTGTCTAGAGATGATTGAAAAATTTTTGACTGAACACTTTTCCACCAGAAAATGCTGGATCAGTAAAATTGAAATGTTTCATGGGAATGTACTACATTCATCAACATTTTTGTTGAAAAATTATCAAAGCACATCATTCTAATATATAATGTTAAAATGACAAAGTCAAAACAAAGTGCTTTGTTAAGGTCTTTTTGATATGTCAAAATTGAAATTTTTTTTGGAATTTTCGTTTTCCAGGAAATTTTGACTTTTCATTACAATCCAAAATGAAAGAACATTTCAAAATGTCTGAATTTTCTGCTGAACAGAAATTCCATGTTTTGACCAGCTCTATTAATGACTCTTTCTGTGTGGTTTTGAAAAGCTAGTGCTGGTTACAAGGATCCAAGTGAGAGTTGTTGATAATCTAATAGCCAGTTATGGAATTTCCTTAGGAACAAAAAATGGCTCTGTCAGGCAAAAGATTTCTCACTCTGATCATCTGAACCATAGGCACTGACTCCGTGGGTGCTCCAACTCTGGAGCACCCATGGAAAAAAATTAGCAGGTGCTTCGCACCTAAGTTCCCTGTATGCTGCACATGCAGCAACCTCTTTAGCACTGTGCAGGCACTCAGGGAACTCACCTGGGCAGAACCTGCCCCAGGTGGGGGAAGAGTGCCCCTCCCCCAGCCCCAACTCAGCGCAGGACCTGCCATGGCTGGGGCAGAGGTGGCTCAAACCCAGCCCTGGCCAGGACCTGCCACAGCTGGGGAAGGGTTGCCTATCCAGAGCTGCCGTGGCAGAGAGAGGCACCTTTCCCTCCAGCCCAGGTGCTGCTGTGGGAAAAGAGAGCTGTGGGGAGTCCTCTCTCCACACCATAGCCCTGGAACACCCTCCTGCACCCCTCATCCAGAGCCCACTCTCTCAGCTGGAGCCCTCACACCCCTGTGCCACAGCTCTGAGCCCCCTCCCACACTCCAAACCCCTCAGCACCACCCCACCACATGAATTTTGTTATGGGCACCAATATGAAGGGTATATGTCACACATGACCTCCATATTGGTGCCCATAAAATTCATTCTGCACATGGGTGGGAACAATTAGAGGGAACACTGCTTAGCACCCACCAGCAGCCAAGTTCCTCCCTGCCCCCCAGCACCTCCTACTCACTGTCACCTCTGCCGATTAATTCCTCTCCCTCCCTCCCAGCACCTCTCATCCACCCCAATCAGCTGTTCTGCTGTGTGCAGGAGGCAGTGTGAGGGAGGGGAAGGAGTGAGGATGGGGCTGAAAGAGGTGGGGAGGGGCGGAGTGGGGGCAGGAAGAGGCAGGGTGGGGGCGGAGCTCTGGGGAAAGGGTGGAGTGGGACGGGGCCTGGAGCTGAGCAGAGGTTGAGCACCCCTGGGACAATTAAAAGCCAATGCCTGTGATCTGAACCCACAAGCGGTCAGGGTGAAGGCCTGCTAGAAAACCCCTTTCTCCAAGGCACGGGCATATTCTCTCAAAACACACACAACCCTCCAGCTTGGGACATAAGACCTATCGGTACCACCTAAGACTTTTTCTTTAGTAAATAATATCATAAATACATAATAGCTGCTTGTTTAAAAAGCACCTTCCATTTCAGGGGGTCATGGAGGATAATCAGTGGAACATGAGCTCCCACTGCAACACCATTGCTACATGGACTACTGTGATTCTTGGTTGCATAAACCTGGGGCATCTCAAGTAGTAGAGAGATTGTTTTACCTCTCTACTTGGCACTGGTTCAACTGCTGCTGGAATAGTATGTCTTGTTCTGATGTCCACAATTCAAGAAGGAGGTTGGTAAATTGGAGAGGGTTCAGAGAAGAGCCATGAGAATGATTGAAGGATGAGAAAATATGCCACATAGTGACAGACTCAAGGAGCTCAATCTATTTAACTTAACAAAGAAAAGTTAAGGGTGGTTTGATTGCAGTTTATAAGCATCTACATGGGGAATAAATATTTAATAATAGGCCCTTCAATCTAGCAAAGAAAGCTATAATAAGATCCAATGGCTATAAGATGAAACTAGACAAATTCAGACTGAAAATAAATGTAAATTTTTAACAAGGACAGTAATTAACCACTGGAACAATTTACCAAGGGTCATGGTGGATTCTCCATCATCGGCAATTTTTAAATCTGGATTCGATGCTTTTCTAAGAGGTCTGATCTAGGAATTATTTTGGGGAAGTTCTATGGCCTGTGCTATACAGGAGGTCAGACTAGATGAGCACCGTAAAGGCATTCTGGCCTTGAAATCTATGAATCTATGAAAAACCTCAATGCATTTTACAAACCATCAAAAAGAGAACCTTCCAACACGCGTGTGAAAAAGCTAAGGGATTACTGAGAGAGTCAGAGGAATATATTTGGCCCAGTGTCTATAATGAATTGCACATCTCTGGAAAAATCTAAAAGTGAGCAATGCTGCATGAGAGAGACCTTCAACGTAACACCATTTATCTACTTTTTATTGTGTCTGTCAGAATTGAATTTATCAGGATAAAATCTGTGTTCAGAAAGAGCACTCCAGCGAAAGAGCAGTGATGGCAATTTTTAAAAAGGATCAGGGACAGTTTTCATCCTCTTCATTAAAGGCAGAATCCTGCAGCCCTTTATGTTTACTATTAGCCAAATAAATTGTCTAAACTAAAGTTATAGGGGTGCTAAACATGGGCTTTATAATGGAAGCTGGTGGCAACCTTAGGTATGGAGAGGTTAGCATCTCTGCATAATAGATAATAATCCCTTCTGGTGTAGCATGATGGACAGGACTTTATGCAGTATCATTCCAGCAGCCAATTACTCCTATTTACTGAAAAGAATTCTCATTATGTGGCGGCACAATAGAATTTCCTGGGTGGCAAGGAGGAAGGAAACTTGAAGAAGTGACACTGATCAGTTGCTCCTAAATCTTATGGAAAAACTTCTTTTGACTCCACACCATAGTATTTAGCTATGATATTCTGCACTCAAAACGAGTGTAGAATGCCTATTAACACCACTGGGAGCTTTGCACATTTAAACGGAACAGAATTTTGCCCAAGGAAAGGAAACTTCAGAATTCAAACTCTCTGTCTCCGTACTATGATACTTAGTGTCATGAGAATGAAGACACTGGTCTGCAGAAAACAAGATGTATGACTTCACTGGTGGAGAGGTGCTAAGCGATAGTCTAATTTAGATGCCAAATAAAAATATTTTGGATAGTCTTAGGCTTGTTGCTAACTGGTATGAGTCAATGCAACACCTATAATGACAATACAGCTTCATATTTGTTTGATCCAATTTATCCTACTTTGAGCCTTCTGTGTGTTGACTTGTCATTTCTGGAAACTCCAATTTGTGTTAAGTGTGGGATCTAAGAGGGCCATCAAGACACACATAGCATGAAAAAAGCAGAGACATGTTGGGAAGCAGAGAAAAGAGAGAAGGGAAAACAGGGGAAAGGAGATAGAAAAAAGGACAGAAAGAAAATAAAAGAAAGAAGGGAAACAGAGTGAAGAGGATGTGGAGATGGGAAGAGTCATGGAAAGAGAAATCAGATGAGAGGCTAGATTAGATTGGGAAATTTATTTTTAATTATGTTCCTGTAGTTCTTCATGCACAAATTACAAAGTAAAAGCAACATAAACTACTTTGCTGCAGGCACGCTGGGAAACAATCCATAACCAAGGAAACATTAGAGGGGAGTTGATAGTTAGTGACTTACTGCATTATTCACTATGTAATAATGGCCCAGAAGAAATTAATGAGGCCTTTTTCAATTAGCATGGCAGATAACTGCAAAGACTTATAAACTTCCTTGCTTTGGGGGTTTTATCCAAATAACTGATAAAAGGCAACCAAGTGCATTAGCATTTAGGTAAATTTATATTTTTACTATTGTTATTTGTACGATATTGGTGCCTAGGATCAGGGGTTCTTTGTAGCAGGAAGCATATAGTAAGAGAGTCCCCACCCCAGAGAACTCAGTCAGGACAATAACCAAACACAACGGGGGGAAAAAAGAGACAAATTGGATGGAGAGGGCTGGGAAGAAAAGAGAACAGTAAAATGAATAAGTTGTACATATTATTATTGTTTGTATGATCATAGCACCTAGGACTGCTAGTCCTGGACATGGACCACACTGTGCTAGGGGTTGTAGAAACACAGAACAGAAAAACAGTCCCAGAAGCAGCAGGCCCATAATTTTATGTAGCAATGAACGTAATAGAAATAGCCAGATAATGTAGCTAGACAAAAGACCCAACCACTGTCATTTCTAGAAATGCATCTGACACACGTGCAGTCGTATTGCCAAAAGAATCATGTTACCTTTTGTATCTGCTTCCTGGGGTTGATTAAGGCCACCTGGAACTGAGATCCAACAACATTTCAGATTCCTCCTTGTCTCCCGTGGATATTCCTCCCACTTCCACCCCAGGTGATCTCCCACCTTTATGATGACCTCTACTCGTCCTAGCCCCAGATGAACTCTACTCTCAAATTTTTGATCTTTGTCCCAAGAAGTGAGGGAACTAAGCCCACACCTTGGGCATGAGGAGTTGAATCCTGTCCTCTTCCAATATGGCATCATTTGACTATGGGATCCAGATCACAAAGATCCTGCCTTAGCTCTCCCCCTGCCTGCCTCCACATTTCAAACTTCCTGAATTATAAATCCACCATCTGAAATACTATACTGCATCCTTATTTCAGATTATTATCTGCTGTATCTTCCATGATGGAGGCCACTGAGGCTGATATCATTAGCTGAGAGAAAGAGAATAGAATGTGGATTTGTGTCAGTGAGAAGATATTATTTTCTTACAACACTGATAATGCATTTTAAAATTCCTTGTCAATCCATCCTTGGAGTCTATCCTGTGGAATCTGATCCTTGCCAAAAACCACTACTGCAAAACTTGTATTTGTTTTTAAACAAAGGGCTCTGTGCTGGTCAGAACATTTTCAAGCTGAAAACTGAACAAAACCCAATGTAAAATGATAATGTGGTGTCTGCTCTCACTATGTGTGTGTGTGCATTTTATGCACAGTGTGACTTGACATCTACACTCTGATTGATTGTCACACCTGCAATGTCAAGATTTTATTGCATGTCACAGAATGTGTTTTATGATTCATCGTGTGCATACTGATTAACTGTTACAGTACACTGGCAAAGTTCAGATCAGTCCAGGACTGTACAGATTAGTATATTGTACATCAGTAATATGATCAACTGCCTACAGCACTCATTATATACACCTGTCTGATTGACTTAAACATTACAAAAGGCCACTGGTTAGATGCATGCTGCTTTCTAAAATAGTCAATCTCTTTTTTATGTTCTAAATGCACTAATCTAATCTATATTTCTCTTTTAAAATGGCTTATCACAAGAAAAGTGTGTCCATGGAAACCTTACTTGCTTTATACTAGCTATGTACTGTAGTTTGTTCTATATTTCCCCTTCAGAAATCTTACCAGTACTTACTCCTTTGGAATGAAACAGTAAACTTGTCTGGAGATGTCCTGAATTATTCATAGACAACACATACAAAGATAAGTCAGGGCATGAGGCACACCTGAGTACCCAAGCCAGTGCTGGTATGTAATAGTGAGTGATGTCTGTGTGGCCTTTTGGGGGTGTTGAATGTTAACTGGTGTGTATGCCTAGGAATGTGGTGCTTTTCATTGAACCCAGCAAGCCAGTTCATCTTTGAAGTCAGAAGAGTTTTGCTACTGCTGGTCTCTTTTGTTTTGCCTTTATTGTATATCTGACCTTAAAGACCTAATTTTTAAAAGCGGTCTCACAAGTTTGTATGTATACTTTTGCAAGAGCCGTTTTGTAGGTAGACAAATGTAGATAGAACTGGTACAACTACCACATTATGCCTGCAAAGGGGATAGTTGGAGCCTAAAAGTCAATAATAGCATGTGCTAAATTGTGCCTACAAAATTGTCAGTAGAAAATTGGAAACCATTTGATTTTAATGCTGATGTCCAGCACTCAGTTTGAGCTCATTTTAATAAAATAATGACCCTTGCTTACTGTGCATAACAAGTATTTTTTTGTCTTCCTCTGAAGCATGTGTTATTGCCACTACTAGAGGTGGGATGCTGGACGACATAGACCAGTTGTGTGATCTGGAATGGCAAGAACTATGGGCCTGATTCTGATTTCATAGCACTTATACTTTGGTATATCTCTACTGACCTCAATGGCATTACCCTTGATTTACATCAATGTAAGCGAGATCGGAATCAGGCCCATTGTTTTTAAAACTAACTCTTGATAACATGGGTACACTTTACTAAAAACAGACCATTCTATTTCTCTGAGAGGAATTAAAACAGTTTTCCCCTTGTGGACATCCACCAGGGAGCCTGAGGACCACATGGTACAGAGAATAGCTATCTGGTGAAATAGAGCTGCCTCCATGAATTCTTCCATGGCAGACACAAAGTTTAACTGTACCCTCATAATAACAGTGGATGGCGCATGGTGGCCCCTCTGGGTTCCTAGGGCTGTGCTCCCTCTTTATAAGGATCAGATGTGATTCACAGCAGATTGTGAAGATCGTCATATGTATGCAGTGCTGACCAGTGAAATAGTCCAAATTTTTGCATGTAAATGATCGTCATTAGTTTTCAGTGTTAACCCCACACTGAAAGGAGTAGGGACAGCTCACACCTGTCAGAATATCAGCAGACTCAGGCAAATGCTACAGTCTTTGTTACATCCCGCTCACAACAGGAAGGTTGTCTTCACAACTATCAGTAGCAGGTCAGGTTAGGTTGCATTGAAACCTGCTACTGTAATGGCCGTCGTCAGTACCACCTGTGACTGGCCAGTGCTGGATGCTGAGTAGCATTCAAGTAACTTGACAAACCACATGAAGTGCCAATGGCTTTGGATGGATGAACACCTGGGGAAAGAATTGGGATCCCTTCTGGAGGAAATGCAACTGAAACGCAGAAGGGTTAAATCATGGGTTTAACCATGGCAGCCACGGACCATGGGGAAGGCAATGGAAAACCAGCTTCTGTACTTTCTCCCACAAGAATTATCATGGCAGAACAAGGGCAAAGCATTGATCCATGTGTGGTGCAGGATGGTGAGGCCTCCTAGGCCAGAAGGCATGACAAATGATACAGGGGAGGTGGTTCTGGTCATTATGAGTACAGATTGTGGGTAGAATGGTGCTGTACCAAATCCTTCAGGAAGTTCAGTGGCCAATGTTTGCACCAAGGAAAAGAATTACCTGAACCTTTGTAAAAAAAAAAAAAAAAAATAGAGTAGGAACATGCAGTGTGAAAAGTCTGTATGAAGGTAAGCTCACCTTTGTGACTAAAGAACTGGAAAGATGTCATAGATGTATGGGGAATCTCAGAGCTGCGATGGAATGGTAGGAATCATGGCAATGGATGGATTTGCAATGTACTACTCAGGATCTGAGAAAATGGGTTCACATCTATCTTATCCAAGGAGACATTAAAGTGGGCACATGGATATAACCCGATCAGTGACAGATTCACTATAGTTTGCCTTGAAGCAAAGCCAGGCAATATATTGATCATACAGGTTTACACTGCTATGACAGCAGCTGACAACCACATAATCGATGAGTTCTATGAATGGTTCGAAGAGACGCTTATTAAAATACAAAGCAACCATCCTTGTAACCAGGGACCTGAATGTGAAAGTTGGAGGTGTAAACGTTCATAAAGATGTAATGGGAAACAATTGTATGAGTTTACAAAATGAGAGAGGAAGGCATTTAAAGGAAGTCTGCTGCTGTAATTGCCTGGTCATTACAAACACCGTTTTCACCTAACTTCCTAGATCTATAGAGACATGGAGGTCACCTGACAGAATAATAAAGAACTAAACTGACTATGTAATGATATAGCAGTGCTAGAGACTGAGCATCTAATGGAAAAGACTTTTCTGAATGCAGACTGTGGCTCAGACCATCAACTGTTAGCCTCAAACAAAAAATTAAAACTTAAATATATAAAAATGTTTAGCAGGTCCACTGTGTCTGGACTTGTCCAGAATCAATAAAAGCTGTATGACTTGTGTCCAGAATGGATTTGAGGCACTGTCACACGTGAAAGAGAAGGACAACCCAAATGAACTTTAGAATAAAAGAAAAACGATTGTGCTCAAAGCCGCCAAACCATGTGTTCTGAAAAGTCAGCATTGGACTTCACTATGATTAATGGAGAAGGTTTTCGACTGATGAAAAAATAATGCAGAATGAAAGAGAATGGCTTGGAGGCTGGAGGATTTAGGAGAGAGCACAAGGAAGTGAGAAGACAGATCCAAAGGTTGACTAGACAAGACAAGAGTAAAATGCATGGAACTTGAGAACCACATAGACAGTAATAATAGAAAAGGTATGTTTCCAGGTATATTCAACTTAACAAAAAGTTTCCCCACTATCAAACATAAAAGATCATGAAGGCAGAGCCCTCGCTGAAAGTGATGATATAAAACACTGGTAGAGAGATGACTATACCAATGTGTATCCCACATCAGAGCGATTTACAATACAGGCCTACGGAAAAGAGAGTATGCAGCAGGAGCCATCAACTCTGCAAGAGGAAGTGCTGCATTCTATTATGAAAATTACACCTGGAAAAGCATCAGGGTAGATAATGTAACACCAGAATTGTTAAAAGCAACTGGTGACTGCGATATTGATCTCATCTGGAAAAACTGACACAATCTAGTACGGATTAATAGAAATTGGCCAGATGACTGGCCGAAAGGAATCTTTCTGCCCTTAGCAAGGAAAGGAGATCTTTCGTGCAAATAGCAGTAGGTGACAGTGAGTTTTCTACTGGGTGGGGTGGGAGACAAGGCAGATTCTGTCTCCAAGCCTTTTCAACAAGTACACAGAATTTATTATAAGACAAGCCTTGGAAGGTTTTGACAAAGTGGCAAAAGCTGGGATTTCCTTTGGTGTTCACCTCTTAACCAACCTCAGATGCACCTGAAGATAGGATGTTCTTTGTTACAATCACTGATGCAATGCAACAAATGTTGAACTCTGTAAAAATAGTGAGGAATATGGACTACCCTTGAATGAGGTGAACATAAAATGCATGCACTTTGACTTGATTCAGAAAAACAAGATGCAAGTGGACATCATAATTAAAAATCGAGGTGCAGAGACAGTAGATGAATTCAATTACCTGTGATCATACATATCCAACCAAGGACATCATTCCAAAGAAAGATGACCAGTAGGAATAGCTTGTTCAGCCATGACCCCATTACAAAAGTTTGCAAAAACTGTGACATCTCAAAATATACAAAGGTTTGATTGGTAAGTTTATTTTTCCCCCAAGAGTCTTAGGATGTGAATCACGGGATAGTAATATTTTCCAGAAATAGCTTCAGGTCTGTGCCAGTACAGTGGGGTCTGAGTTTAAACTGAGTGTATTCTGGTATTGTAATTGTTTTTAACCAGAAATAAATATTTAAATTACTTTAGAATGCCTATAGAGGCATGCTTGTTTTGAGACTTCATTCACCTATTTCTGTATAATGTGTACACAAGCACAGTAAACTAAGAATCTAAGGATTTTATGATTCCCAAACTTTTACTGAATGCATTAAAAAGTGACTAAACATTCAGCAATGTTTCAAGTTAACTTATTGCCACACCCCAGCAGATCAACCCTTCAAACAACCCACATTCTTTTACCTGGGAGTGGAAAGAAATCATGAAAAAAGTAAATAAAGGAGTGAGCTTGAAAGGATTTTTGTAACATGATTATCCCCATTGTTTACTCCAATGCCCAGGGCAGTGAGGCAAGAGATCAGTGCCACAAGTGTTCCTCAGTCACGTTAGGGAACGCTAGAAAGCTATTGCTTAAGGGCCCAGTTCTACCACCTTGACTCACCTGGAGCAGTATCTTACTCTGTGAGTACTGTCATTGAATCCAGCTAGTGGTACATTCCTATTCAGAGAAGCATCCATTACTTTAACTTCTTGCAGAGTTATATTCTATACTGTAAAGCCTGGTCTACACTCAGGAGTTTTGGCACCATCACTATGTTGGTGCAATCACACCCATAATGACATCACTAATATGCCAGCAAAAGCCTTGGTGCAATTATACTGTCAAAACATTCCTTTTTTGGTATAAGCTACACCAGCAACAGGTGTTTTTTTTTTCCAATATAAGCTGTGCCTCCACTAGCTATATCACCAAACCCTTTCTCAGTAGGACAAAGTCTACATAACCCAGAAAGGACAGTCTCCTTTAATTCCCATTACAGGAAAGTTTTAATTATAAGAATTATATTAAGAAGAAGTACACTTAGAATTTTAATACTAAGCACCTTTACATGTCTGAAGCACACAATAAACATTAACTAGTCAACTCACACAGTACCTGCCCTGAGGGGCAGATTCTGCTTGGCTCTACCGTTGGGCTCCAGTGGAGAGGAGAGGGTTCAAGCAGTTTTCCCTTTCATTTTGTGTTACTCACATAAGGGCAAAACAGAACTGCAATCCCTGTGCTCCGTGGACTTTCTTTGAGACTGCATGTGAAATGGGACTGCTCAGAACAAGTCAGGATGGCAGACTCTAGCCCAGAGAAGCTGAGTGACTTGTCAAACGCCACAGAAAGTCTTTTGTTTCAAAGATGATCTTGGAACAGCACTGACATTGGAATTCAGGTATATGGTACCTGGTTACCAGTCTTATGCTTTCATCAAACAGCAAGCTGCCCAACTTTGCATACAGACACATGCATTTGGATTGGACGGTGGGAAAGGGGCAGGTCTTCTAGGATTTCCCCCTCAGCCCCATTACTTCCCACTCACTAGCCCCATATCAAGCTGATCAGACCTACTAGCTAAGGAGAACTGGACTTAGTATCTTCAACGGTCTGTCAACCCTGCTCTCTGAATTGTCTGGAGGGAGCAGCTCAGGAATTAGGGTAGCTCTACGTTTAAAATGCTGCATCAGAGCAGCTGCACTGATACAGCTGTGCCACTGTAGTGCTTAGGTGAAGACGCTCCCATTGGCATAGTTCATCCACCTCCACAAGAGGTGGTAGCTATGTTGACAGGAGAAGCTCTCCCACTGACATAGTGCTGTCTACAAGTGGAGCGTTAGGTTGGTAAAACTACCGCACTCGGGTGCACTTTTTCACACCCCTGGGTGATGAAGTTATACCAATGCAGGTCTGTAGTGCAGACCTGGCCTTAGTCTCTCTCTCTTATCATAGATGCTGTGCTGCCTTTACAGGGAATCAGCCTCTTGCTGGCTGAGAGGGCAAATTTTCCCCAACGCTATCCAAGCCTTGTTTTGCTATTTAGTTCAAGGGGACATGCATGCTTACTTATCGAGCAGGTTTTATTGCTGTTCTATGTTCATATATTTTCCCACTCCAGAGCGTTTTAAGAAGTGACAGCTTGCATTTCACAAACCATCAGAACCACTGACAATTTTTCCTTTTTAAATGTTGACATTTAACTAAGACACAGTAAATGATGGCTTTTTAAAATAAGATGACATTTTTTCGCTAGCTACAGTTCATATACTCTGACCAGTTAATCAGAAATGGTCATCCATGGTATCTGCTCATTGGCCAGGTTAGCACTTAGGTCTCCTCAAGCAGAGGTTGGTAGGTAGGAGGTTTGGGGGACATTCCCCTGTAACACTGGCATTTTAATTTTGAACTTTCAAAAATGCAACAGCAACAACAACAAAAACAGCAGAGGATGTTGTACAAAAATACCACACTATCTGATTAAACAAGAATAGGCATTTTAAAAAAGCACCCATAAGGATATTAGTGAGTTATCTTGCCTGTAGGAAGCATACCTGATCTATTAGGCCTTACTTCATTGTTCTCTCCTACAACGAGAGGTACCTCTGATGGCACCAATGGAAGTATGCTACAGATATAAGGAAATAGGATTATCCCATTACCGAAAAGATCCGTGCATCTCAAATAAAGAGAAGTCTGGGGGTGGGGGAACCACCATTGCGCAGCATATGCCTCTACTTAATTACTTCAACTTAACATTGATGATTGTATTCAAGTATTTACAAGCTGCTTGATGAGATGACTCAGAGAAAGTTCGAAGCACCACGACTCACACCCCTGGTGAAGGGGGAGGAAGTGGGAGGGAAAGATTGCCTTGAGATCAGAGTTTGTGGGTTTTTTTTAAAACGCTGCTGCTTCACAAGCCCACTCTTTGTGCTGGAGTTATGATGTGGGTGTACTAGAAAAAAGCTAAGCAGCTTTAAGAAAGGTCTGACGGTGAGGAAACCCAAATTTAAAAAGCACAGTAAGGTGGGACAGTTCTAAGAGACCCCCAGGTGAGGACATGTGAGCACCATTTGCAAGGGCCCAGAGTAATTATTGAGCCAATCCTGGAGTGTGACAAACCTGCAGAGTGCAGGTCAGGAGTGTGAGTTTAAAGCTCACCTTTTCACTGCCCTGACATACAGCTGTTCTGTATAGGGCCAGTCCCTTTGTGCCGTGCTACAGCACAAGATGCAAATATCTCAACTTTTTAACTGGAGGACTGCTTTAATTTTGGGCCACAACAAACCACACTGGACCAAAAGCATAGCTGGGGATTAGTGCAACATAAGGGTATCCTGGTTGCAGGGGGGAATGGCATAAGAGCCCCTATATCAGCTCTGTGTTGCTGGAGGATCATCCTTACCCTGCAATGATGCACTCCCTGGGCTTGTCCAAGGACTTCAGGGCTGAGTGAGACCAGCAGCGTGAGACAAAGCAGCTGCACCACAGAAGAACATGGCCCAGAATCTCTGACTTTTCAATCAGCAAAAGAGAGAAATTTACATCCTGTGCTATAAATTAGCATTGTAAAGCTGTGCGACAGGAAATGCCTTCATCAGGCTGGGTGAGATGCTCCCAGAAGCCTTCAGGCTTAACTCTTTCCCTCCACTTGCCTGAAGTCCTGTTTGAGAAACAACAGGAAAATTACGGGCAAAAATTCAGCTCATCTGAGGAACCCACACAGAGGAGCATGGGGGGTGGTAAGGCACCTCATTACTCTCTTGTGTGTGCTGCTCGTATGATGTTACAAGCCACAGCACTGGGAGGAAAACAGCCTACTTTCGGCCACTACTTCCCCTTCCATGCAGGTGGGCAAGGAATGGTTGGGGAGGGGTGGGGAATGGGTGAGCCCTGACTCGAGCCCTGCCCAAAGCATCAGTCACCACAGCTGACCCAGCATGATGGAGAAGTAACTTGCATTAGGTTGGCACAGATTACTTGCCTACCTGGAGCAGGAGAGGAACCAGAGACCAAATTGTGACCATCTGAGCTACATGCTCCTTTACTCAGGGCTAATGGTAAATCCATGATCTAGACCCATGCAATTGCCAGAACAAGGTATTATGGATTTTAAGCTTTTCTGTTGTATTACATCTTCCCTTTAGAATCCATTTCAACTGGCTCCAGAAATAAACATGCAATCTTAAAGAAATGAATTCTGTAGGTAGGGGATATTCTTCATCCTGGAAAGTAATATATACTACATTGTTATAATCTTTGATATCCTCAAAGGGCCTTGAGTCTTCTGCATGTTCCTTGTTCTCCTGGAAATATGAGGAGAGATGTTGGGAGGTTATTTGGAGCTGCAGGGATTTAGCTCTTGTTTCCTTGTGCAAAAATCAGAGCATTTGTGTTTTATAGGAAATTTTGTAGAATTCTCTACATTGTGTTACAGACCATTTATGGCCCTGAGATTTCACAGCAAGAGATATTTTTTCACATCAAATCATATACAAATACAAAAACCCATTGTCATGTTGGCAAAAATTCTTTTGGGATGAGAGGCAATATGAAAATGAAAGCTTTATTTATTGTTGTTGAAAACCATTTTTAAAGAAAGAAAGAAAGAAAGAAACTCATCAGGGCTTTGTTCATAGTGGGTTGTAGGAGAATTTGTCTGTCCGTTCCCAATAGCTGACATCAAGTGTTTTGGTTGATTTTAGCCTGTGAACACATCCAGATGACCCATTTTGTGTCTACACACTCCTAGCAACTAGAGCCATCAACATTGATCCAAACTCAAGTCTGGCAACCTGGACATGAGCTGTGTCCACACTGCAAAATGCCTGGGTCCCAACAGAACTTGGACTCTGCCTTACCCCCAGCAAGGTCTGTGGGCCTGAGTCCAGAGAGGTTCCTAGCCCAAGTCAGCCTGATTTGTGTGTGGATGGAAGTGGAACACGGGCTTAAAGCTGAGTCAGAGCCTGAGCTTTGGGTGCTGTTTAGATATATCCTAAGGGACAAGCCATCCTCTTACGTCACCCATCCCAGGATATGAACATTATACAATAATTACAACAGTAGCTAAAGCCTTATCATTTTACAAATATGGCACTAGACTGGACAAAGCACTCAAGAAGGTAGGATCGAGAAATATCCTGCACTGGCAGAAGATGGACTAGAGCAGAGGTTCCCAAATGATGGCTTGCTAGCCCACAGAATCCTCAGAGAGTTGTCTGGTAACATGGGGCTGGCTCGCCTCCACATTTCAAATGACTACATAAAAAGGCACTAAACACGTTTTTACTCTGACGTTCTCCAAGGACTGACATCTGATCACAAGTGGGAAGGGAGGAGGTCTGCGTGATTCTGAATGCAAGGGTGATATGTTGTACATGAACATACATGCAAAGGGCAGTGTCCTCTAGTCCCTCTTTTCTAACATGTGGCATGCCCTATAAAAGCTGCTTAAGAACCCCTAGATTATGTGGTTTTTCTGATCTCTAAAGTCACTGGTCTTGTGAGTTTATTTACTTATTTTTTGGAGGTTGAATAAGATGAAATAGGCGCAGAAACAGCCACCTCTTCAGTTGCCTTATTGCTTGTACCTTGGGTTTTGTTCTCCATACTGCCTCAGTATGGTACCTGCCACCAGGAGTCATGCTGGGCTAATTCACAGTATCTGAAAGCTAGTCAATAAAAATGACTGGAGCTAGAAGGAATTGGGGTGGCATTTCCAAGTTATTTCTCGATACGAAGTGCTCACCAGTCACCACTATAAAATGAGAATGGTCTGGTATAATGTATAACTTCAATAATAAATCCAGCATTGTATTCCAATTCTTTGACACCAGATACACAAGTGATTAGACCCAATGTCTCTGTATTTCCCCTTGATTTTAGCTCGGAATGGTCCGTCTGCTTAAGCTGAATGTTCTGACTCCTACTCCTTTCTAAAACTAACCAGCTTCATCTGCTGCCTGGAAAAAAGGCTCGTGTTAGTCACGACATCTTCCTGCACTGTTTTATTCACATACTTTGACAGAAAAAATATCCTTTATAAAACCCTCTTCTAAATATGGGGGAATGGGTTCCAAAGCGGCTGTCTTATTACATTTAAGGCCATGTAACCATAGCACAAGCATCATGGTGCTGCAGTGCATTCCCGCACCTGTCTCAAATGCTAAGGTCAGGCAGCATGCCAGACAGTCCAATGCATGCACTACTGTGCTACAAGCAGCAGTACTAGCTTCATTGGAGGGACAGTGTTAGCAAGGATTGTGTGGCACCAGCACTAGCTGCCCATAAGTTGGTGGGAGTGAGGAGTAGTGGATTCTGATACCCTCAAGACACTAAAATCTCCAAACTCAGCTCTGTGCTCAGGGGCAGGAGCGCAGAATGTTTCTGCTGACACTAGGTCTGCTCTCAGACATAGGACAGCTTCTCCTTATAAAGCAGCTCTGCTCACAGGGAAATGACACCCTCACACCTAAACCAGCTCCAGTCACTGGGAAGAGGGGTGAGACACACACACCCTGGATCCCCAAAAGCAACAGAGTCCACCATTTACAAATTTAAAGCTTTCCCCAGAGGAAGGGATCGCACTCTCCACCTGTTAGCATAAATACGTCGCAGCAGTGACCACGCATGCCACAGATCCCTCACTAATCCAGCCTCTCAAGCAGAGCCAATATGGAGGACAGATTTGCAGTATCACACGCTCTTGATGTGGACAGGGTGCAGGGTGCATTGCCTGAACAGTATGATCCCAGCATTCCATACTTGTATCACTGCAGACCATCTATCATAGGCTTTTATACAGCCACACCTCACAGCAGTATCCAAACGCCTTACATGTAAAATCAGTAGCAATAGGAAAGTCCCTAGTGGACTTCATGGATTCTCTGACACTTCTCTCTATCCAGAATAAAAGCTGTGCGAGGAATAGTATTTTTTATTCTTAAATTTTCTTTCTTTCATTCATTCGTGGTTGGTAACGGTTTGTTGGGTCAGTGATGTTGTTGTGGGTATCATTCTTCTGAGGGAAAGGCTTTCTGAAAGAGGAAGGTTATGCAGCATTTCCTCAGGACAGCCTGACCTCCTCTGGGCTTTTGTTCCACAGTCAGATCCCTTCAACTGAAAATATTTTCTCCCCAACTTTCACATACTTTGTACTGGGCTTTGTGTGCTGCACTATCCCAGAAGAACTCAACTGTCACAGTGGTTCGCAGGTCCAAATTTGGACTTTAATGTAACTGGGACTTGAATCATTAATTGCTTTGAAAATTTAGACCAAAAGCTTCAAGTGGCATTGGAAGCTGAGTGGAAGCCAGTGGAGGGACTGAAGCATGGGCTTAGTATATTAACAGCAACCTGAGCCATAGAGGAGGTGGCAGCCACATTCTGTACCAGCTGGAGTCTGTGTACCATCTTAACATCCAGCTTCAGATGCAGTGAAGTACAGTAATCCAACCTTAAGGTGACAAATGAACAGATCTCTGTGGCTAGGCCCTCATCTAGAAGGAAGGGACAAGGTTTCTTAGCACCTTGCAGGTGAAGGAAGGCATTTAAAGATACCTGATGCTACGTGAACATACAAGCTTAGAGAGGAGTCAAACCGGACACTGCTGCTTAGCAGCACTCTGACAAATGGGGGTTGTATGCCTCCAATAGAATGGAGAGACAGTTTCTTGGCTAGTTCTTCAAATCATTTCCCCTTTATGACCAGCACCACTTCTGTGTTGCCTGTATTCAGCCTGAACCAGCTGTTCTTCATTCAAAAGCTGATTTCTTGTAGGAAAGTGAGATGTACTAATATCATAGTACCACTGTGGTTTCAATTACCTCCTTCACCTTAGTTCTTCATATTACAGTAAAATGCAGTTGAGGAGCTGGCATGGTGGCTTATTGGACTGCATACATCAGCTGGTCTCTGCAGTAATACAGATAATTTAAGAATCTTTGGGGCCCAATCTGTAGACTCAAAGATTGCACATTGGATAATGTAGTGGTATACAGGGTCAGATTGAAGCACTATAGGCCCATGCCTAAAGCCACAACTCCAGGAGTTAAGCAACGACATCAAAATTTCAACTTCCATTAAAAATTTTCTAACCCTCGTGGTTGTGAAGAGCTTGAAAATGTCAGAGGAGCCAATAGATGCAGCAAGATTGTTTGCGTCTATGGAAAGCCTGAAACAATAGCTCTGAGAATGTGAACTACCCCATTCATCTCAATAAGGTGCTAACTCCAAGACCACTCAGTCCTGGGGAATCAACAACAACACTACTGCGGCTGAGAAGTCTGTGTGTGTAGCAGGAAGAGAAGAAAAAAGACCCAGCCCACCCACTTGTGGTGTGTAACCTATTGCTTAAATCAGTTCTGTATCAGATGACTGGAGGATAGCTAATGTAACGCTGATTCTTTAAAAAGGCTCCAGAGCCAATCCTGGCAATTACAGATTAGTAAGCCTAACTTCAGTACCAGGCAAATTGATTGAAACTATAGTAAAGAACATAAGAATCAATGTGGCTTTTGTAAAAGGAAATTATGCCTCACCAATCTATTAACATTCTTTAAGGGTATCAACAAGCATGTGGAAAAGGGTGATCCAGTGAATATAGTGTACTTGGACTTTCAGAAAGCCTTTGACAAGGTCCCTCACCAAAGGCTCTTAAGCAAAGTAAGTAGCCATGGAATAAGAGAAAAGTCCCAGTTATGGATCAGTAACTTGTTAAAAGATAGGAAACAAAGGATAGGGTTAAATGACAGTTTTCACAGTGGAGAGTGGTAAATAACTGGGTCCCCCAAGGATCTATACTGGGACTAGTGCTGTTCAACATATTCATAAATGATCTGGAAAAAGCAGTGAACAGTGAGGTGGCAAAATTTGTAGATGATACAAAATTACTCAAGATAGTTAAGTCCAATGCAGACTGCAAAGTGTTACAAAGGGATCTCACAAATCTGGATGACTGTGCAACAAACTGGGAGATGAAATTCAATGTTGATAAGTGCAAAGTAATGCACATTGAAAAAAATAATCTCAACCATACATACAAAATGAGGGGATCTAAATTAGCTGCTGCCACTCAAGAAAAAGAGCTAGAGTCATTGTGGATAGTTCTCTGAAAACATCTGTTCAGTGTGCAGTCAAAAAGCTAGCAGAATGTTAGGAACCATGAGAAAAGGGATAGATAATAAGACAGAAAATATCATAATGCTGCTATATAAATCCATGGCTTGACCATACTTCAAATACTGCATGCAGTTCTGGACATCTTCTCTCAAAAAAGATATATTAGAATTCGAAAAAGTACAGACAAGGGCAACAAAAATGATTAGGGGTATACAACAGGTTCCAGATGAAGAGATATTAAAAAGACTGGGACTGTTCAGGCTGGAAAAGAGACGACCAAGGGGAGATATGGTAGAGGTCTATTAAATCATGAATGGTGTGGAACAGCGGTTCTCAACCTGCGGCCTGCAGGAGGCCCAATTAGCACACAGCTGCACTCCAGCTGCGTGCTAAAAAAAATTCAACATTTGCCACACTGGTCTGGCAGGGGGTGGGTCTAACTGAGGGGGAGAGAGAGTAAGGCAGCTGCAGAAGTGCTGCTGCCAGCAGCGGGCTGGAGAGTGCTGCAGTGAGTGGGAGAGAGTGGGTCTGAGGGTAGGATTGGGGGAGCAGCTTTGTGCAGTGAGAGGGTGTGGGGCGCTGGGATTTAGAGTTTTGCCTGGGTGCTACAGCACCCCTGGGTTTTAGGTGGGGCTCAGTTCCAGGGGTCGGATACAGTTGCCCAGCCCCACATTGAGGAGAGAGATCCAAGTCCATCTGTGGGCTGCCAGGCCCCTCACAGTGGGGTCTCGGTGTCGGCCACCTGCCCACTCACAGTGTGGTCCCGGGATCTGTCCGCCCGGCCCCGCATGAGGATCTGGTGTCCAGCTGCCCTGTCCCACATGGGGGTCCAGGTCCCCACTGCCCAGCCCAGCACCCAGGGCTCTGCTCCTGGCCCTGCTCTAGGTGGGGGCACTTGGCATGAGGGACTGTGGAGAGGTTGGGGGGGGCGCAGTGGTTCTCAGCCTGCGGCCCACGTAACACATACACCCTAGCCATTGGAATGCAATATTGGGGGACCCTGCTGTTGCTATCCCTGTCTCTCTGAAAGGGAGTGGTGTCTCTGCTGCTGCTTCTAGTGAGAAGAATGGGGTCCCATATGATTGCCATTCCTTTGAGAAGTGGGGAATTGAGGTAGGAACCACAGAGGGACCCTTATTATGGTGTACATAGGACTTGAATTGCCTAAATCTCGCCCTGGTGGGATAGCCCCAAACCCTTGTTTTACTCCATGTAAATATAATTTGTGGGTTACAAAAATTTGGTTTGATTCACACATCAGTATCAAACATATCAGAAGTGAAATAGACACATTAACATGACTGCTTTCCTGCTTGGAGATTCTAGAACATGTTAGCTTATCAGCAAGTATCTCTTGCTTCAGGGTTAAGAGACACGTTAAAGAGAAGCCATAGGGATTTCAGAGCTCTAGAAAGGGAACAGTCAATGTCCATCACCTCCCCCTCTTCATACAAACAATTGTGTATGCCAGTGCAACCTTTTACATTATTATTAATCATAACTATAACACCTCACAGTTGTGTCACACCTGTCATCCAAAGATTCATTACTGGTTTACACACAAGCCTCACAATACCTGTGAGGTACTGTCTATGTAAGATTAAAACTTCTTTTTCAGATAAGTAAACTGAGACATGTGGAAGTTAAGTTATGCCATCAAGGTCAAATTAGTAGCAGACTGAGATTAGAGTTTCAGAACCCTGAATCCTAGTACTTCTCTAACCACCAGACAGATCATAGCATAGGCATGTTTTATTTTATTATGAGTATGGCTGGGGTGAGGGAAGTGTGGCTTGATGTGATCTCTTCTAGCCTCCTACTCCACATAGCTACATATTTCCTTTTTTGTCTTTCCAATACTTTATTAGCCACTATGTGATGGCCGTCTTAGTCTGTACCGGATGTGGGCACCTGTTAGTGATGTGGCTTGGGTTAGACTCTTCAGCCAAATAAATAAAAGACTTCCCCTTCCAGAGCAAAGAAACATCTGAGCTAAAATTCCAAACAAATTGTCTTTCACTCTTTTCCCTTGCTCAGCAAGTATCTCAGGCATCTACCCTCTGCATCTTACAGGAGGGGTTTTTCCCCTACTCACACATCCTTCCTCTTCCTGTCTTCCAACAACTGCTCTTTTGCATAGAGCTGTCAGAGGGGCTATTGCGTAAATGAAAATGAGACCCCAAGACAATAAAAATAAGGTGGTCTACTATGACAATAAAGAGTGCATAAGGATAAAATAATTAGTAGGGCTTTCATATCTATCCAAGGTTATTAAAAAAATCACATATTATACTGCATTACTTGGGAAAGAGTATGTGATCATGTAATTAGAATTTGTACCATAATGCATAGGCACAAGGGAGCTCAAATCAGAGTCTGCATGTAATCTGAACATTGTCCTATCCCGACATTTGCTTAACAGTACAACCTGAATGTTATCTTTTACAGGTTTTTAAAAAAATATAATTTCCTAAGGTATTTTGAAAGAAACACACACACAGAAAAGTATGGCTTTCCCCCCAGAGCTCTAAAAGTGACTTCAGAGAAGGATATCGTTACCTCCTCGTTACAGATAAAGTGAGGCACAGAGACCCAAAGAAACATTTGCTCAAGGTCAGAAGTAGCAGAGTCAGGAAGAGTGCGGGGGTCTCCTAACTCCCACTCCAGAAGCCCATCACCTGGATAATGCTGCCTCCTGTGGAGCTCTTGCTCATTTTGAGGGCTTTTTACGAGATGGGCGTGACTGAAGGAAGTAATTAGTTGCAGCGCCTTTGTTTTCTTAACCAAGTTTTTCACTGTGCCACTTAGTTAGCCACAAACACATGTACAGCACAGCCTACCTTTGCTTCAAATGTCACTGAAAAAAGAAATCATGCCAATGCTACTGTAATGGGATGCAATTCTGAGCTGGCCACTCCCAGTGGGCCCTTTAAAATTACCTCCATCCATCCAGGCCCAAAATGACAGTGAAGTCTCTCAACTAAACAAAACTGAAGTGCAACCTTCACAGCCAAAGCACCCCCTTCTCGCCAGATACTCCTGTTGGGCTGGGGTTTTCCCAATGCTCCTCCACAATCTGCAGGCACAACCAAACAGTTCAATTGCATTCTCCACTGTCAGTGAGATGGTCTTTTTCCTACCAATGTCTCCCCTTTTTGATGTGGGAGGATGCAAGTTATATGATGCCCTCCTTCCCAAAACTTGTCCTGGGTGGCTGAGGGAAGGGAACCCTGCCCCTACCCCACACTACTAGATTTCTAGGCCTAGACATTAAAGAGAAACCAACTGCTACCTCAGGACAACTTCCTCTCCTTCAGTAGCTGCCTTTGTTGTTCCCTAGGTCTCTGTCTGCTGTAAAACTCCTGGGGTAGCCTGGACCCTGAGACTTCACCCTCCAACCTTAAAGGGTCAGTATACCCTAGGGCCTATTACGGGTACCATGACTTGGCAAAGTGAGATTTTCACAATTCAGTCAAATCGAAAAGAATTTTCACCAGGGCACTGAAAGACACACCTATTCCATGAGAATTATTTCCCATGCTACTCCCATTTTATACCTCCAGCTGCTTCTGCATTAGAGCTTTTTGTGAAAAGGTCATCATTTATTTTCTTTTAACAGAATGGTATTTTTTCCACTTTCCCCAAATTAAAAAAAAAAAAAAAAAAGACTAAATAGCTGTACCTCAAATTTACACACACACAGAAAATTGTTTTTAGGCAGAGACCATACCCTTGTATATTGAGCCCAGTAGGGCAATGGTTTAGGGAATTCTAAGTGACTGAACCCAGGAGCTAGAATAGAAATATTTATATATCCTTAACAATAGTGGAAGCTTCTGCAATCATCATACTAGTAATGGCAGTGATGCAATACAATGATACTAACATAGGGCTGAATCCCGATCCCTTTACTTGAGGAGTCCCACTGAAACCAATAGTATTATTTTGCCACTAGGTAAGCAGGAATTGACATTCAGACAGCGACAACTGTACATATTTTGGAGAGGTTTTCTCCAAATATGGAGAGTGCTAAATTCTCCTAAAATAAAGTTCCATAAGAATGCAAGGAACAAAACTTTTTGATAACTGCAGTGTAGAGAGTAATGCAGTAACTGCAGTGTAGAGAGTCTGTCATGGTAAAAGGATGAGGCTCAGCTGTAGTCAGAATTCAGATTAATCCTTTTTAATATTTGTCTTACGATTTAATCTCAAATGCATTTGTTTCAAAACAATCAATTTATCTCTATTTCAATAGTGGTTCTCTATACACTGCAATTTATTTCTCTATTAGTGCACTGTTCCATCCCATCACAAGTTTAATCGCCTTATTTAAAAATATTTAAGAACTTTAAATATCAGAAAAAGCAAACCTTTCACCATGAGGCAGACTGGAGACACACATATCAGTGAATACATTTCCTGAGTAATAGCACACTACGCAGTTTATAAATGCAATTACGCAGTAGCAACTCTTATCAAGAAATATATTTACACTGAATTCCTTGTAGCAATAGATCAAAGAACTTATTTTGCTGACCTATATCTGTACTTAATTGTAAAACAATTTCTAACATACATAAGGAAATCATTCCCCTTCTTCTGAATAATTTCCTATGTATGGAAAGCAGTTTTCTTGACAGAGAGGCTTTGTGGAGAGAGGAACCTCTGAAAAATAAACATAGTGTTTGTATTTAATATGACTTATTCTAGAAAATTATGGAGTTATAAATTTAATTATTACAGAGTTATAAAGTTAAAAAAAACCCAATACACAAGGCCAGGGTCATGTGGAAAAAATAGTATGTGATCATGTAATTGGAGTAGCAGGAGGATCCATTTGTCTGTATCCCAGCCATTGAGCTGGCCAAAAAAATTTCTGAGAAACATTTCAGCAGGCTGATGGGGAGCCAGGATCCAGGAAGCCTGGGAAGTTCTAGCTCCCAAACTCCTAGCTCCTCAGAAGCTTGGGCTCCTAGGACATCCAGGCAGACTGCCCCACACCCAGGACTCCCAGTACAACTGCGTGAACATGGCTCAGCTTCTACCATTGCTGCTGCTGGCATCATTGTGTCAAGCCCAGGATGACCCAGCCTGAGAGCCAGAGGTAGGAGTGTAGGTGAGGGATATCATTCCCATCAGCAGTGGGGCGGGAGATCAGAGAGAGGTGGGAGCAGGAGTGGTCTCCCAGCTGCACGCATTTGTGAACTTGAAGTAATTTGAGTAAACCCTGCAAAAGCCAAATGTAATTCACAAGGTTCACAAAACCTCAATCTCTACTTGTCATAGTCTATGGTTTTAATGGGGAAACTAAGATGTGATAAATTCACATTTATTTGGTATAAAGAGTATACACTAGTGAATCTGAAGAGCCCTGTGCGGATACAAATATATACCCGCGCATGTGGATATCAAACAGATATCTGCGGAACTGCAGGGCTCTCTCAGGAACCGCAGTGGTGAAAGGAGCAGAACATGAGGCCACCCATCCCAATAGCCAGCACTCCACACTGGCAGCTGCTCCAGTGCAGCTGTACCATCCCCAGCCCTGCCCACTGAGAGAGAGAAACAAGCCATAAGAAAGGAGGGAAAGATGGCACATAGAACACAGCGTATGAGAAAGAAGAAACTCCATGCACAGCCAGGAAATGATGGCCATCAAACAATGAGATAAACCAATAGCTATCTACAGTACTGACACCATACAAGCCACAGAACTTCCTATACACAACACTCTGTGAAACAACTCTGAAAATAAAGACCAAATTTCAAATATGTAGCATTCTTTCCTTCTTTTATAGGTGATTCTTGAAAGAGAAGCAATACCACATAGTGCACCGTGACAACTATAATTTCTGGGAGGAACAGGTGATTTCCTCTGTTGTATCAGATTTTTGCTATCAATGAGAATTTTAGGAACGGCATTTTCTTGTGATTCATTAAGGGTGTGGGACTGGGAAAATCAGTAATGTTTTGAAACATGTTAAAATAGTGTCTCACACTACAGGTTGTTGGAAAATGTTTTTTTCCACAAAATTTGAACTTTATGGTGAAAAATCAAAAGTCTAAAATATTCAGCTGAAGCCTAAGAAATTTCAGCCAAAAACCAAATAATTTTTGACCAAACAAAAAGTTTTCTTTGGAAATGTAACCAGGGTGCCTCATGCTCCAATCTGCCTCATTGGCCCAGGCTCCCTGGCTGGACTTCATCTCTCTCCTAAAGTATCACAGTCTGTCCCCTGGCTATAACACCACGGTACCTTAGGGGAATTGATTTTTCAACAAAAAGTCAACATTTCCTATACAAAGCAGGCATATTTTGCCAAAAAAAGTTCATTCAGTTGAAAATCTAATTTTCCATTAAAAAAGCTTTGATGGAAAATTTTTGACCAGCCCTAGCAAACACATGTTAAGTAATATGTTTTTAAACACCAATTAGCAACTTGTGTTGACAAAAATAATGATTTGTAAAATACGTTAGTTTGATCGATCTACTTCAAGTGCTAAAATATTTTAAAATGCATTTGCTGAAATGGGTTGTCAACATTTTTTTAAACCATCATTCATTTTCTCAGGCTACATAAGTCCTAAGTGTAAGCTTTGGGTTCGTAAGCCCCAAGGTAAGAATTCTGACTGGAAAGAAAGGAGTAGGCCCAAAATAAAAAAAACCAAACCATAATGTTATTTTGATATTTGATGTTAAATAGAGACATAGTGGTCCTAACTTCAAAGGCACTATATACCACACTGTGTATTTACAACAAACTCTAGTGTATATAGGGATTTTGTGAGGAGGGATAGAGTATTGTAATATGCTATACAAAAAGCTTAATGCCAGATGAACTATTCCCTATTTTTAAAAATCAGGAATTACCATTTGTAGTAACCAGGTTGTTCATTTAACATGCACTGGTTTACTAAGGAAAAGTAAATTAAAGAATGAGGTGGCAACAATGATAAGCAGTAAATTTGTTTGTTCAGTTGAGAGCTGAAATGAGTCGGCTTGTGCTTTGATGAAGCCAGATTGAAAGGTTTCAAAGTGCACACAGGAAATGCTCCAGCAGATAAACTTTGTCCTCCAAGGTTCATCCCAGTCACTTTTTGGCCTTCTGCACTTGTTTATCTGATCAGAAAATCTATAATGCCAACCCCACAGAATCCCAGGGCCGGCTCTAGCAATTTCGCCGCCCCAAGCACGGCGGCACGCTGCAGGGGGCGCTCTGTCGCTCGCCGGTCCCGCATCTCCGGTGGACTTCCCACAGACTTCCCTGCCGGGGTTCCGGTGGACCTCCCGCAGGCGTGCCTGCGGATGCTCCACCGGAGCCGCGGGACCAGCGGACCCTCCGCAGGCACGCCTGCAGGAGGTCCACCGGAGCCGCCTGCCGCCCTCCCAGCAACCGGCAGAGCGCCCCCTGCAGCGTGCCACTCCAAGCACGCGCTTGACACGCTGTGGCCTGGAGCCAGCCCTGCAGAATCCATGCATAAAAATGACTGTGATAAAGTCAAAAGCTGACTTCTACAGTGGTGGATAAACAAAGATCTTTGCTTGAATGGAAAGGCTGTCAGGTACAATTGTTAACTGTAAAAATGGAAGAGTGAGTTTTAGGGGCTGGTGGCTGAAGCATCAGGCAAAAAATGTTTGGCTTGAAAATAATGTATTGGTGGTAAAGCTGTGATTACTTATTACAAAAGAGGCTTCATTGATACAAATTATAAAATGATCATCATTCCAGCCAAAACTATTCAACACATTAGCCGTTCAAATTTTTATTATTATTTGAGGAGAGGGGAAATATGCTATGTTGGTCAGATTTTAAATATTTTATCCCATGCTCTTTATATCTGCTATATGAAAAGTGAGGAAATATACAAAGTAACAATCTCTCCTGTTCCTCTCAACAAGTCTGCAAAACTTGTCATCAGACTTGAAGAAAAGGAACTTTTTGAGTTGCTATTAAATATTGTATTAAATATACATCTTTTGATTGTATAGTTGAACATCAGAGTTATAAACTGACCTGTCAGCCACACACCTCATTTGGAAGTGGACGTATACAATCAGGCAGCAGCAGACACACACACACACACAAGAAAAGCAAACAGAGTACAGTACTGTGTTAAAGGTAAACTACCAAAAAAAATGAAAGTTAAAAAAAATTGACCAGGTAAGGAAACTGTTTCTGTGCTTGTTTCATTTAAATTAAGATGGTTAAGAGCAGAATTTTTCTTCTAGATAGTAAAGCTCCAAAGTGTATTAAGTCAATATTCAGTTGTAAACTTTTGAAAGAACCATCATAACATTTTGTTCAGAGTTATGAACATCTCAGAGTTACGAACAACCTCCATTCCTGAGGTGTTCGTAGGTCTGAAGTTCTGACGTACATGTGTTTTTAATTTTAGGAGTGCACAGAAAGGGCTTTTGAACAAATGCAGACTGACATATTCAAAATCCAAGAAAAGACTTTGATCTCTACCAACAAAAAGAATCTTGTTAACTTTAGCATGGAAGTGAGATTAGAGTTATATTAATAAATGTGCTGATGCGAGCCAAGGGTGAGCCACCTAATTTTTAATTTCTCCCACATTCTCAATATTATCTAGCATATTAATGTCCCATTAATAAGGCTGTATTTTTAATGGGGGGAAATGCCATATTTAATACAGCAAAATGTCAAATTTTAGAGGTCAGCATTATATTTAATATATGTATATTTTAACCCCCAATATCAGCAAACCAACAATTTATACAGTGTTTAAAATTTTTTTAGTACATACCCAAAGAAAAAAAGAATCTCTGATCATTGTTTAGGGAATTTTATCATGATTATTATTTCAGTTTGAAAAATTCAAAAACTCAAAGGATAACTTAGGAACTTAGCAATAGCCACCCTGGATCAGACCCATGATGCATCTAGTCCAGTATCCAGCGTCCAGTCTCAAATAGTGGTCAGGAACAGAGGCTTCAGAGGAAGGTGTAGGAACTATGGAGTAGGCAGATACGGGACAGCTCCAACGTTTGAATTAATCTCTCAGGGTATGTCTAAAATGCAGTGTAAGACTGGGCCCAAGACTCAGGCTCAAGCACAACCCCCCTTTCATCTGCACCCAATTCTGTCTGACTCAGCCCCAGAAAAGTTTGGACCTTGGTCCTGTGGGGGCTCGGGCCAAAGCTCTATCATGTGAACCTTCCCCTGTGTTTGTGATCGCCACTGACAAAAAGTCATCCTTTGCCAAACGTGCTGCTAATTGGTCGTGGGAGCACAGACAGATTTTGGTCAGTTTCTGGTGCATGGTGAGAAAATAGCTCGACTTAGCAACAGTTTCAGGAATGACCATGAGTACCAGCTAATAACACACAAGTTAGCAGCACTGATTCACCAGATCCTGTGCCAGGACCAGATTAAATGGCTGAAGACCAACTACCAGAAAGCCAAGAAAGAGAACTAACCTCTAGGAACCCACCTTATCCTGTCCTTTTTCTGAGTGGTTTGACTGGGTGCCGGGTACTGCACTGAGCACGGAGCCACCGACTCTTCACGACAGTCTGGTTAGCCAGGATGGTAACCTTCTCACCCCCCTGAATCCAGTATAGGACCAGAAGGGAGCCAGCAGGAGCTGGATGAGGCTACAAAGGGACTCTGGTGCTGAAACTGATCCTTAAGGAAGCTTTGCTGCCAGAGCAGCTGCAGCACATTGTGGATTCCTACTCAAAAGAAACTTTTTGATGCCATTCGCCCTCTGCCGCTGCCCCTGGGAGGAGTAACCCACTGCAGAACTGGCAGCAGAAACAGAGGCAGCAGAAGTCACCCCCAGAGCCTGGTAAGTTTTCTGGCTCCATGTTTGTATTTATTAATAGAGATTGGTTTAAGCAGAAGATTTAAAATCCTTTCCAAAATTCATGATAATTAATTATGACAACTCTGGCATATTCTACTTCTCCATATAGATATCCAATCCCTTTTTTGACTTTATAACTTTGACTTTGATTTACAAGTTCTCCATAAACACAACAAATTTCTGTAAAAAAATTAGCTTAAACAGTCTCAAACTAATACTGTAGGAAAGTTTTGGTTCAGTTGAGTTTGTCCTGCTGTACCATACTGAGTATATGCAAATTCTCTCATCTGGACTCAAGCAAGATACCCGGAGCCTTTCAAAAGTGGGGAGAAGAAAACACTCGAGAGGTTTGTTGGTTTGTTTGTTTAATTTCAAGCATTTGATTTAATCCATGAAAATAATCCTGACTAGACTCTATGGCAAATCCATTGACTTCAATCAGTATTGAATTTTGACCAAAACATATAACGTTTGAAACCACTTCAGCTGATTGCAGTGGAGCGGACTTCAGTGGAAATACAACAGCTTAGGCCAGTGAGATATTGGTCCTTATGTAATAAAATATTCAAGGCCGCAAAATCTTTGTGGCCATAATACTCCACGCTCCCTCAGTTTGGCTCTGAATGAAGCTAATTATGTTGAAATCACACTGTAGTGACTCATGCAGATTAACTACTAGTTCACATCGCATAAAGCTTCTCTGTTATATGAGTCACAGAAGCTAACTTAAAACCAAACTTCTTGTAAAAGCATGTATTTATTTATTTATTTAAACATATCCTCACTCATAAAAATCTTTCCCACGTGCTTTATTTCTAAAATGGTAAGTGATAAGGCAATCTGCCAGTAACAGACAACATAATAGTTTCTTGTTCAATTGGCTACTGTACCATTATGGAAATGGGGTCTTCCTTCACTAATGCCAGTTAGTGAGTTATATGATTTGCTATAGTATTGCTTCTAATCCAGTGAAGTGACCTATCAACTATGAAGAACTACAGGCAAAACGACTAGGCAATTGATGGGCTTCACTTTTTTGTAGGCAAACACAATTTTGTAGTTTCATAATCAAGCTCATGTTATACTACCTAAGTGACAGAACCCTAAAGCACAAGGCTAGAATCCAAATATCAGAGTCTCTGGATCACCCACGGATATTTCAAAATATGCTTTTTGGAAACTCCACCTCACTTCGCCTCTCCAGACATCTCACTGTCTTTAAATCTTTTCACCTGGCAGAATACAAATATCTTTCAAAAAAATCATTCCCACAACAACAAAATACTCGCTCTACCTGTAAACCATGGAAGGGATTATTAATTATTTGAGAACCGCTGATAATACGTGGTTGATTGCGGAATTGAATTCACATGGCTTAGGCATATTTCTTCTGTGCATCACTATACATTCTCCCATTCCCATCTCTACCCCTTCTTCTATGCAGCACCTGGATCCTCTTCCTGACCCCTTTCACCATGCTTCCACCCCTTCCTCCTTAAAGTCCACCCTATATTGAGGCCTAAAACCCTATTTCTCCCTCCATCCAAGTATTAACTTGAGAGGATTAATAGTAACAATTCAACCAAAAATCACAGAATCAACAAGCCACTCTAATCAACATTACTCTCTCTCTCTCTCTCACTTGATTTTTTCTATTTCCCATTCCTTACCTGTATGTTGTCCATTAAGACTGTAAACTGTTGAGGGCAGGCAACCTGTCTTCATCTCTGTCTGTGAAGCACCTGGCACATACTTGGTGTTCTATAAAGAGTAAATAATAATGGATTATATTTTAATCATTGGTGAACCGGTGAAGATTTAGAGGTTCATTTCTGGTACTTATCTCAAATCATCGTGTTTTTTGGTCTCCCAATCAGGCTGGACATTTTACAACTGTCTTTCTTGTTAGCTGCCAGGCATTTCTTCAGGTCTGAACCAGATCAAAAGTATACTGAGAATAAACTTTCCTGTAATATTTCTGTCCTTCCACTTCTAAACCAAGTCAAAATGAGGAAGAGAGGTAGCCATGAAAAACCTTCAATGTCTGTGCACCAGGACAAAAAAGTCAAAGTGCTTGTATAAATTGGGGGGAAAGTCACACTCATCAATGAAATTGTAATTATAGATTGCAAATTTTCAAGCATTGCTGGTGAGGTCTGACTTCTATTTACAGGGGAAACTTCTCCCACTGCTGGAGAAACCACGAGATACAGAAAGGAAGGAGGTCAAATCTTTGGTGTCTAAAGAGCAACATATCACAGACACATCTGACACTATAGCCTGCTTGGCTGAGACAGCTATTCCTATGCACCGTTCCCTTTAGCTGAAGAATTATTCCAGCCTATCTTCTGAGGTCCACACCAATGGTCTGCAAGCAATGGGTACCTGTTGCCATTTCAGAGTTGTCAGCCAGCTCCAGTGCTTGGGAGGGGGAGGCATCTTTTGAACTCCTCATTTTCCATCTGCTTGTAGAGTGACCAGACAGCAAGTGTGAAAAATCAATGTGGGGGGTAATAGGAGCCTATATAAGAAAAAGACCCAAAATTAGGGACTGTCCCTATAAAATTGGGACATCTGGTCACCCTATCTGCCTGTCACTCAGTTATGGGGAGTCCCTTGCTACGAAGGGATACTGGGTGAAGCACTGCCTCCCCCTAATGATTCTCCTTAGTCTGCGGCAGTAGACTTGGCAGCAATGGAATCATGGATCTAACCTTTGGGAAGAAAGGTGAGGGTCAGCAGAGGCCATACAGCTGCTCTGCAGCCACTGCCCAAAGAGATCCTGCCCACTCAAAATGGCAGTAATGCTGCATCAGAGTAGAACCCAGCTGAGGCACGAAGCTGGGGATGGACTATGGCTAGGTCTAGTATCGGAATTGTGTCATATATTCATGACATATCAAGAGTTTGGCAGTAAGTCGTTTTAATATCTCTTTAATCCCAGCAGTTTCATGCAGTCTGGCCTATTAATCATTCAGGAAATGTAAGTGAGCGGCCCACTGTATGTGAGACATCCCAGTTTGTGTTGTCCTTTGTGTGACAGCAAGGAGCGTGTGTTCTAGAGACTGTGCCTGTGAGGCCAATCAAGCAACACTGTTCTGTGCAGACTTCCTCAGCTGAAGGACAGTGAGAACTAGATGGGGGGAAATTGATTGTGAAAATATTCTCTGCCCCAACAAAATGTGATGATCATTAACAGGGCAATCAATCCACCCTCCTCCAAAACCCATTTTGGTATAGAGAAGTATCTGCTCTCCATTATGTATTATCCCACATCCCATTCTTAGAAGATTCTAAGTTATGGTGCGCAAACTGGGTCTGATCCAAAGCCCACTGAAGTCATTGGCAGCGTTTCCATTGATTTCCGTAGGCTTTAGATGAAACCCATCTGTGAGCAGCAACAGAGGTCTACAAGTGTAAGGAATGCTACAGGGAAGAGAAATGACTGGCAGGTTAGCCATGAGACTGGCTGTTCTTAAATTCCATGAACTCCAATGGAAGCTTTACCTATCTGAGACCTGCAGGGGCAGTCTGTCAGTGGGAAAGAAAGACAATTAATCCACATCTCCAACCTCTCCTGATTTAATACCAAAAGTACAGCCACCCTTCAATAATCTACTAGACAGGCATCAACAGCTTCCCTTTCTGTTGCAGCAAGTGAGACAAAAGCAGTACAGACAGGAGCATCTTTGACATTCCTTCAGGTTTTCTGTAATGGATCACTTTTAGTTAATTAGAAAAACAAGCTGGAGACAGCCTGTAGGATATTTTATGTACGTTTGTGGCTAGAAGTGCAATAGGAAACTGAATCTGTCTCTGTGTAACATAAGAACGTAAAACATTTTTCATTTATTGTTTTGGCTTTCATGATTTTTTTCTTTGCTCACTGTAGAAATGTGAAGATTTATTTCATAGCTTTCTGTGTTACTGTGATAGAAGTAGACACAAAAAATGCAAAATGTGGTTTTGTTTGGTTCATCTTTTACTTTCAGATTCCTAAATATGGAGCCATCACCACATAAAAAGGAAGTAGCACAGATGTATGCTATAACATGAAGCTGTGCTTACTCTTTAGGATCACCACCTAGGATCGAATGAATAGACATAATATTTCAGGCAGTTAACCCACCACACACTATTATCATTTCCACAGCTGTGTATTGTTATTAAGTAGAGACCAGCCTTGACAAAATCCCAGAACTGAATAGTGCTAAATTTTGGATTGATCTTGACTAGTAAATTCAATATCGATTATAAAGCCTTTTGAACAATACCTGCTTTGGAGGCAACCACTGTGTTGCTCACTTGAGGACTGTGTAGTTACTATTTTATATGCTGCCCAAACCACAAGTATTCAAAATCACCCTTCCAGGAAGGCATCTTCCTCCTTTTTAGAAGGAATTAGTCTCCAAAGGCCTCATTTGCTTTCCCACGCTCACAGCTTGCAGGTTATAAAATGCGTGGGAGTACCACAGTTTCAATTGGTCAGGTAGGCTGGGTTTCTGCTAGCCTGTCCGCATACCTTTGAGCCCTATCAGTGCACAATGATCAGTGGAATTCCTGACATTTTTGTCATAGCATCAGAGGCAATACTTTACAGAACAAATGCCAGTGACCCGCTGTTTTGTCAGAGCTCTGTACTTACCTTTTATTTTCAAGTCAAAGGTTAGGCCTATTTATGTAAATCCTCAGCCACGGGCCAAGATTTCTGACCTAGTTTTCATTCCCCTAATTGTTTCAGGTATTTTTCTTGAAAAGTTTTGGTCAGTTAAATCTAGTTTAAAAAAATTTTGCTTTGAAGGGTTTTAAGAGCTTTCACAGCCCACACAGTTTGCAAAGTAGAAACATCAGTGACCTGATGCCCCGGGGCACTTATTTAAAATTCATTACCAGGAAATAAGGTTTTGATATACAGCTCCTCCATCTGAGTATCTTTGGGAACGCAAGCACATTACTTTTTACTTTGGATTATGTGGCATTTGAAGTTGTGTATCGAGGCAATGCTCAGTTATATTCCCATTTGCCATTAGTTTCTATTAAGAATATTATTCAGTCAGAGACATCTTTGACTTCCCATGTCTAGGTCAGTGCTTACAATTACTTTGCTATTTTACAGGTTACCATGATGTTTATGGTGGTTTAAAAGATTGATTTTTAGTATTATAGTCTACACATACAAAGAGGCATCTTAGACCCTATAAACTGAGTTTCAACTCCCTGTTATAATCTTTTTTATAAAAATAAGTGACTATGCTGCAGATAATAATGAAATATGATTATTTTGCAAAAATGAGTACATCCATCTATCTTAGGGGGTCGAACTGCTGCTCATCACCATAATATCTGTGCCTTCCACATAACATAGTTTAGTTCTTAACTGAGTCTCTAGCTCTTCTCCTTTTCACATCTATTAGAGCTCTAATCAGTTATCAGATCATTACTTCCTTTTCTGAGCATGGATAATCACATAAAATACATGTGATCACATTTCAGTATTTATGTGCCAATCTTGCTCAAGTGAAATGTCACTTTAAGGGGCACAAGGAAAAAGTAACATTGTGTCTAAGAGTATAAAATGTTCTTTAAATGGTCCTGGTGCTGCAGTTCAGGCTGTCAGCTAAAAGCAGCAGCTCTGGAAATGGAATTAGATTTCCACACCCTGAGCCTGCTGGGGTTGAATGTATGCTCAGAGAGCTGAAACTCTTTGCTTCTGGGGAATTAATTATATGGCTAGGTCTGTAGGTGCACTATTCATGTTAATCATTGGATTAGTCATTTGTCTGCTGCAGATGAAGAAATTATTGGTCTGTTTTCTCCCAGAAAAAGCAATCACATATTTCACTGATGTATGTTATGACTTTGGCTTACATGAAAATGTTGCTGTTACCTGCACAATTCTTTGTTACAGAGGGACACTGAGGAAAAAATAGTAAGGAATGAATGATGATATCTTCATCTGAACGGGTTAGTAGCTAAAACCATTTATGTTGATCTCTTTCTATTGACCAAATTGTTAAAATACATTGGTTGATAAATCCATACAAAATTTTTAAAAAGTTACTACATTGATGAAGACCTGGAAATGCCAGTCAGTAGAAAGATTGTCTGCAGAACTTGCATGGACAAAACTCTGTAGTATAGAAATGACCTAACTGAGCAGCCGGTATCAGACACAAAAAAGGATGGAGTGTTTCCACTGTGAAGACAATGTCAAAGTGACAACAAAAACCAAATGAGAAATGAAAAACTGTAATTGTGGTGCAGTAGCTAACGAAATTAGAGCCAGCGATTGGTAGAATTACATTGCTGCATTGCATAAACCCTTTCCAACCTATCTTTTAAAAAAATATAAGAGCATCTTAACAAAACCAGATCCCATTCAATAATTACTACATAAAAGTGGCTTTTGTGTTTGTCTTTCAAGAACAGAGACCAACTTTCCTAATATTTTAAAATATCTTTTACTGCCCACAGTTTCTCCTCTTCTCTTTTAGAGGAATATTTTGCACTTGCCATTTGGCTACATATTTGCTGTCATGCACTGAAATTGGGGATAAGCCAGGAGGCAGAATTTTGGTTTGTAAAATCTTCTCATTCAGGTTTTTCACTATATAGAATGAGGAGTAGGATTCTACTGTACTCAGCCACCAGAGATGATAGTGGTTGTGGGGTGATAGGTTTTCTTTGTTTGTTTTTGTTTCAGGAAATGGGATATGGAGGCTGAGTAAAAAATCCTGGTTTTGACTCATTCCAGACAAACTTTAATTTTCTTCCACTCCAATAAAACATAGCATAGAGCTATTTCCCCTGAGATCTCCTTTTAAAAAAGAGAGTGCTGAAGTTTAACCAGAGACGGGAACTGTACTTTTGCTTTCAATCTGAAGAAGAGCCACTGAAATGTTTCTTTAAGGGGAGGAGGTATTAAGACAACATGGGTACAGTGTTTATTTTCCTGAATTTCAATAACTTTTACCCCCATGATCAATTTCACTATAACTAAGGATACTGTAGCACTAGAAGTCTGAAGTAGATCTGAAACTCCCCCTGTTGGCATTTGCTGGGCAAGCAAGACAAAAAATCCAAGAAAATAGCCCTTTCAAGCCTCTACAAATCATCTTGGTTTTGCATAACCTGCAAAGAGCTGAATCCTCATGTACAGACTTCTTCTTTGAGGCTGCTAGAGGAGGAGAGGCAGAATTTGCCAGTCTGTTTCTTAAATCTGTAACATTGATTCCCTGTGTAGGGGGTTGTGATAGGACATGTCCCCACCCCACTGACAGCAAGCCTAATGAGCATCCCTGCATTCAGGCAGTGGTGATTAAGTGCACCTGTGCAGAGCATGCTCTTTACCTGAAGAATGAAAGCTTAAAAAGGTGAAGCTGGCACAGAACAGGGGAAAGATTTCCTAAGAGGAGAGGCTGCTAGAGAGCCCACACAGAGGCAGTTAACAGCTTTCCCTTTTCTCAGACAGACACTGCAGCCCTGACAGGGGCTCTGGATGTCTGCTCTCTGTCAGTGCCCTGTAGCTGGACCTGAAAAGCAATGCCAGGGATGAGGGGTAATTGGACTCAGAGAGGAACCTGGGAATGAGCTCAGCTCCTGCGGGAAATAGTGAACTTGCCCAGGAGTGGGGGTTCCAGAGGGCAAGAGATGTAAAGAGACAATGGTTGAGCCCAAGCTTAGAGCCAGCCAGCTACAGGGCTGAACAGGGAAAACATGCATGAATGTTCAGCTCAATGGAGAGAAACTGCAGAGTAAGAGGGGAAATAAACCACAGGAATCAGAGTGAATACTAGTATCAGAGGGGTAGCCGTGTTAGTCTGGATCTGTAAAAGCAACAGAGAATCTTGTGGCACCTTATAGACTAACAGACGTTTTGGAGCATGAGCTTTCGTGGGTGAATACCCACTTCGTCGGATGCATGTAGTGGAAGTTTCCAGGGGCAGGTATATATATGCTAGCAAGCAAGCTAGAGATAACAAGGTTAATTCAATCAGGGAGGATGAGGCCCTGTTCTAGCAGCTGAGGTGTGAAAACCAAGAGAGGAGAAACTGCTTCTGTAGTTGGCAAGCCATTCACAGTCTTTGTTCAATCCTGAGCTGATGGTGTCAAATTTGCAGATGAACTGAAGCTCAGCAGTTTCTCTTTGAAGTCTGGTTCTGAAGTTTTTTGCTGCAGGATGGCCACCTTAAGGTCTGCTATAGCGTGGCCAGGGAGGTTGAAGTGCTCCTACAGGTTTTTGTATTGCCATTCCTAATGTCTCATTTGTGTCCATTTATCCTCTTCCGTAGAGAGTCCAGTTTAGCCGATGTACATGGCAGAGGGGCATTGCTGGCATATGATGGCGTATATTACATTGGTGGACATGCAGGTGAATGAACCGGTGATGGTGTGGCTGATCTGGTTAGGTCCTGTGATGATGTCGCTGGTGTAGATATGTGGGCAGAGTTGACATCGAGGTTTGTTGCATGGATTGGTTCCTGAGCTGGAGTTACTATGGTGTGGTGTGCAGTTGCTGGTGAGAATACGTTTCAGGTTGGCAGGTTGTCTGTGGGCGAGGATTGGCCTGCCACTGAATACTAGAATGCTAAAGAGGAAGAAACAAGCCATTCTGGGGGAAGGGTGGGGAAGCGGGAAATATTGCATAATCAGCGGATGCTGGGGAGCAGATCTTGAGTTAGTGTAAACTCTCATGGCTACAGTAATCTGCCCCTGATTTGTGAGGCTGCAATGTCACTATACCATATAAACTAAACACTGAATTCAACACAAAAGCAAAGTTAATCTAGGGATCAGGTTCCTTCCACTATTGTAAAAAATAAAGTCCATAAAAATGATATTAAAGCTTGGTTTGGATTAGAAAACTGACTGTAAAATGGATGCTGCTTAATAAACCACTTCCTCCTTAGTGTCTTCAAGTCATACATACTCGCTGGAGTTTTCAGTGACCATTTCAAGCCTTTTGTGAACTTCATCCATTACCACGTGGAACAGGTTGTGAGGAAGTCCTTTCTTTCCCTTTGAGCCGTCACATTTAGCCTAAATAGTTAAGCTGCATTTTCTATCTTTCCCTTTGCTAATTGCATGTAATTGGTTGTCTCCCTAGCCCTGGAGATTCCAGGAATGTCTTTGAGGATGCCAGCTTTCCTGACAATAACAAGTTTTTGCTGCTGTTAGTATCAGAAATCAATACAATTATAAAAGAGCAAGTTCGATTCTAGTCTTCTGTGTGGATTGTCAATAAAAATGTTTGCTAAATTCTGACTGCAGAACTTTTATTATTGGTAATGATGTCAGGGCAGGAGGCTGCTACTTGATAGTCTTTGGAATGTTGAGTTTGGCACACAGGAAGGTAGAGAAATCCTCGTTCTGAATTGTAAACTAAGGCAAAATTGTTATGGAAATCATTGAGGGACAATAAGCTCATTTTATTCAGAATAATGTCAATATAACCTCACCTTGACATGAGAGGGATTTAGCACTTACTAGGCAGATTTGTACAAAAATACTGATGCTGTTGGTACAATCAGGAAAAATAATGGCCCAGTTTCACATAAAGTAGTACAATATGGAGATTTGCCTCAAATTGTTTCCTGTTTGTCACTGGAAAAGAAGGTGCATTTTGCAGATGGACAGCCCAGCAAACTGGGGTCATATGTCATATAAGACAAGGCAGAACTTGGCCCACAATCTTTTTGAGAAACAGCAAGGGTCAAATTCTGCACCCATATACCTGCTCAATGCTGCCTGTTCCCCACAACCACGCCAACTGACTCTGAGGAGACAGCTGATGGAATAAGGTACGATTCAGTGGAGTAAAGGAGGCAGAAACTGGTCTTAATTGACTTGCTCGTGGGTTAAGACAGTTTCTCCTGTAGTTGTGAGACAGTCACAGGAGGTCTGCTCTGATCTTTTCTTCTATTCTTGGGACTTCTCTCTGTCTCACAGGAAAAGCTGGCTAGTCATTAAATATTAACTGAAGTTTAGTTAACCTCTGTCTGTCTACACTATGTACAATTGTCCTTATAGTTCATTTTGAATGACAGTTGAATTTTGTTCTTACTGACCTAGCTCCCTTTGCATTTATATTCAGTAAAAGTCTCATCAGAACAACAAAGGAGTAAATCTCACACCCATATATTACCCATTCTGAGGAGAATTACTTGGGGGCACAGTGCCCCAGCACCTAACTAACTCACATGAGAGACTCGAGCAGCACATCCAAATACTGAAATTTCAGATATATTTCCTATTGTCAGTACCTACAAGCACACAGTTTCCCCTAAAGAGTCAGGTCCCAGAGCTTACCACTTATTGGTACCTTCTTATTTGGGAAGAACAACAAATGTACTTTACTGCTGCCTTAGGCAGTTATGACACTGGCAGACCAGTGCCAACTCAGGCCAAGGCCCCAGGGCCTCGCTGAACATCGACAAATGCATAGCTGAACACCAGTTTGGCTCACCTGTGGATTAGTATAGTTTAAATGGATATTAGTATTATATGAATGTGTTCTGTGTTAGATTTTATAGAATGCTTATAGGATGCTGCTTGTATTAATCCTACTTACGATATCCGTATCCCAGGGTATAAAGTCACATGGAGTGTTTGCACTGTAAACCTCTGTCATTGTGTATCACCAAACAGGAAAAAACACATTTATTAAGATAATGTGCTCGTCCTGCACACAAGATGGCCTACTGAAGGCAAATGAGGCACTGTGTAGCATCAAAGGGCAGAGACCTTGTTGAGTGCATTCCTCACTCCCGCCAGGAAGGGGAGGCCTGTACATCAACTCATCCCATCAGTTTGGACTCTGGGGTGAAGGGGATAAAAATCCCTAACAAGGAAAAAGGTGGATCTTTCTGCTGTCTGGAATCTGAGGGCAAAAAATCCCAAACATAAGCAAGAGATCCCCATGCTGCTTGGCATGTGTCAGCCCTAAAGGACATAGAGAACTGCTTATTACAGGAACTTACGTTACCTTTTTCAATTTAAGATTGTAACTCATTTGTGTGTATATGTTTTAACCTTGCAGATAACTCTCACATTTCTCTTCTTAGTTAATAAATCTTTAGTTTATTACAGGATTGGTTACAGGTGTTCTCTTTGATTTGAGAGCTGAGTATGGTTGACCTGGGGTAAGCGATTGGTCCTTAAGACTGGGAGTAACCTGAACATTGTTGTGATTTTTGGCATAAAGTGACCATCTAACACCTAGTCCATCTTGTCAGGGTGGCAAGGTAGACTGGAATGCCCAAGGGGACTGTCTGAGACTCCATGGTAAGATTGTTATAGTGCTTTAGGAGTTCACACTTGTTACTAGATTGGTGAAATCTAATTATAGAATGTAAAAGCAGTTTGGGGTTTCTGCCTGCTTTTTAACAGTTGGCCCTGAGGTTGGCGCTCATGCTGTGAGCCACTCCAGACAGCATGACAGCAGCTTTAAATTGTTTGCTGTTGGCTCCCATAGTTGTGCTGCTTCTGAAAGGGAACATACAGCATAAAGATTTTAACTTTGACTAAAGTTTTAGTTAAAACAGTAATTTCATTATGTGTGACTTTCAAAAGGGTGTTTGGAGACACACCAGTGTGGCCCTGAGAACATAAGCAATTGACAAAGGCAATGATTAATGCCAGTAGGTGGCAGCACACAACTAGCAAAGGAGATGAGACCAATCTTCCTTCCGCTATGTGTGGCACTGTCAATGCAAGTACACTATTCAGCAGCTGTTGTTTCTTGGAATTGAAGAGAAGCTAAGTGATAGTGCATGTACAACACTCTACAGCATTCATATGAGAGTACAAATCATTAAAGTGTATCTCTGACACCTGGCTAACGGGTCTCTTCTATTCCTGCCTCTCTTGGAACAAAACCATCCGTAGGACTGAAGCCATGTTTATAAAATGGGCATTGCTACAGCTATGCCAATGTAGTGCCATCATGTAGACATGATGTAGCTAATCCAGCTCCCCAAGTAGCAATAGCTAGGTCAATAAACCTAGCTACATCTACATTGGGTGTTAGATTGGCTTAACTACAACATTTGGGTGTGAAAAATTCACACCCCCGAGCAATGTAGCTAGATCGATCTAAAGTTTATGTATAGTCCAGGCCTGTGTAACTAAGGGGGTCTTGATCCTGAAAGTCCTTGTGTGGCACACAGCAGCGAGTTTTTAGTGCAGGTGGAGGATACCCATCAGCACAAGTAAGTACTCTACATTGAGTGTCCGCCCTCCAAATGTTTCAGCCTAATTTTCCAAAAGTGACTAATTATGTGAGGTTTTTCTGTTCTTGAATGCTTATCTTGAGCCATCTAAGGAAGGCTTGATTATGCGAGAGTGGGTACTCAGCGTTTCTGAAAATCAGGCCTTTCTGAGGTGTCTCAGACTGGGTACACAAGAATGGATTAACCCAAATCATTGTCACTTTTGAAAATGTAGGCTTTCACTTGCATTCCACGCTGATAAATAGAATTGATTAAATATTCATTCAAGAGTGATCTGATAGCTAAGGGCTGGCACTGAACAGAGCTGGGCAAATATTGCAAAAAAAATAGTTCAGCAAATTTCAGGATATGTGTGTTCAAATTTTATAAATGAATTCACTTTGGCTGCGTATGTATCCTTTTTGTGTTTCCTGAGATACTCTTGCAAATGAGTTTGATGGCATGAATGTTCAAGGAAACAGCAAATTGTAAGCAAATATGGCAACATTGTCAGAGAAAGAAAATTCAAGATGTGTAAACATGAATATTAGCATTGAAAATTTCATTCCATAAGTTACATTTATCCTATCCAGTAACAGAAACATAGCATATGACCTATGTGCCCAATCAAAATTAACCAAAGCAGCATGAATTTTCTTAATTCTATGAACTTCTTCTAATGAGCCACAAACCAAGAATTATTTTTTGAGAGTTTATTTTGCCAATAATGAATTGTTTCATCACATTTGCAAATTGTTAGCAGACAATTCATGAGCAGAAAAACAGGTTAAATCCTTTATGTAAATTATTCATTTAAATTGTTTATACAGGTATAGCATTTGAACTGGTAAACAATTTGTGCCTTCCAGGGGTGCTCTAACCTGGAACTCTATCCTTCTTCCTCTACAGCTTACGAAGTTCATATTTCTCGACATTCTGTACTACTGGGACTGTCTGACTTGTTGCCACTTATCTTTTCACAGTGACGTTTAGACCCCCAGCTTACCCTAGCCTTAAAGCCCTAAAAGAGAGGAATGGAATAGTATCTCTGGCTTTCTATTTGACTTGCTTCCATGTTGTTCCTGGATTTCCCAATGCAACTGGGAGATGATACAACACAAAAGGAGATCTGGGCTCAAATTTCAGGGTATTTGGATGTAGGGTTTTGTTTCAAACCATTCTGAAGATCAGAAGTGTTTTCAAAATTTACATCTATGTTTGAGATTGAATATGCCCAAAATTCAAGGATTTATCATGTGCTCATATCTTATCATGTGCTAATATTTAGAAAAGTGAGTGTTCCTGTAAACACTTCAAAACCAAAATGATGTTCCACTAATGATTACACAAATCCCAAGATAGCCCTTTAAAATACTTGATTTTAATTGAGCATCCTTTTTTTGCTTATTCCTGTAATCTGCTTAGCAAGAATGAATACATTGTTTTACTTTAATTACCTAGGCTTTGAATGTGAGTTGTTCAAAAGGAATAAAGAAAAAAACAGTATTTTGGCATAGTTTCACAATTTAATTTCTGAATGTAAAATTTGTAAATAGATTCCTATACCCTTGAAATGCTTCAGTGGCGGCACTAACCCACATCCTAACTGAAGAAACTTTTGGGAAAATAATGGAGTCCTTCAAAAACATTGAAATCACATTAAGTGATTTAAATTACTGTAATGTGCATCAGATGGCTGTAACACTGAAAGCTGGAATTTCTCAAGGTTCTTCAGACTGTATATAGTGTGAAATAATATAAAATATAATGCCCCATAAGTCTTTCACAAGTATTGTAGTCTGGAAGTGAGTGTTCAAGGTTATTAAAATACTATCAACCTACTGTATTCATAAAATTCACTCACTCTGCATAAATGCTAGCACGCATTAGAGTACAAAGGGGGGATATGGGGAAAGATGCAGTCCACCACTGAAAATAATCAGACTGCAGGATTGCACTGCAGTTCATCAGAGGCTGAAATTTCAGCCAATGGACAGGAGCAGCAGACATATTCCCATCCATTTGCACTTGGGCCACTAGATTTACCTAATCAGAGAACTTGTTACTCCTTCTCAGGGCTAGTCTACACTAGCAGAGGGGATTGATCTAATATACACAACTTCAGCTACATCAGTAACGTAGCTAAAGTCGAAGTATCTTAGATCAAATTACCTACTGTCTTCACGGCGCGGGATCAACGTCCGCAGCTCCCCGTCGATTCCTCTACCGCTGCTTGTTCCGGTGGAGTTCCGGAGTCGACAGGAGCACGTTTGGAGATCGATATATCGCATCTAGATGAGATGCGATATATCGATCCCTGAGAAATCGATTGCTACCCGCCGATACGGCGAGTAGTGAAGACGTAGCCTCAGGCTTCTCCCTTTCACATGGGCCTGGCCTGGGGAACAGCCTCCACAGCACACATAGAGACACATAAAACATAGAGACTCTTTGCATGGCTACTCTCATGCTTACCACCAAGCCTCACCCTGTGGTTAAGTAGCGCATTAGAAGGCCCTGTGTCAGCCAGCCACACAAAGGGTGATTTTCCTCTTTACTAAATGTTGCAATAACAAAGGAACAAAGTAATATGCATTCAGCAGAAACATTTGCCAACAAAAGAAGAGGAAAAAATGGAACAAACAGGACATCACATCCCAAAGACATATTGGGTAGCATTTCATATATGGGTGGAATTGCTGAAGCCACAGCTGTACACCAACTTCTTTTCTTCACTCTCACTGGAATAAATGGTGGGGAGGGGGGAGTGTTTCCAAATATTCATTTGAATCTGAAAGTGAATTTCAGTTTGATCATTCAAGCACTCAAACCTTATTAGGACAAAGTGAATTTTAAGGCTGAGAATTTGACAAGAGTGAATTTTGAATGGTATATTACAGAGGTCGGCACCTTTGAGAAGTAGTGTGCCGAGTCTTCATTTATTCACTCTAATTTAAGGTTTCAGGTACCAGTAATACATTTTAATGTTTTTAGAAGGTCTTTTTCTATAAGTCTATACTATATAACTAAACTATTGTTGTATGTCAAGTAAATAAGATTTTTAAAAAGTTTAAGAAGCTTCATTTAAAATTAAATTAAAATGCAGAGCACCCTGGACCGGTGGCCGCAACCCGGGCAATGTGAGTGCCACTGAAAATCAGCTTGCGTGCCACCTTTGGCATGTGTGCCATAGGTTGTCTACCCCTGGTATATTGAATTGTAAAATTCACAATTTGCACTTTCTGAGCTCGTTACACAAGTCTTCAATCCAAGAATAGAAATAATTGTGTGTGATTTAGATACACAGCAAAAATTTGGGACTGTCAACTCTTTTAGTGGAATGTTTGCAAACAATGTGAACTCCAAGAATAATTACCAAATAAATTCAAAAGGCAAAATTATTTGAATAAATTATTCATTAAAAATTCTTCATGCACTTCTAATTATTATTACTATGTAGTAGTAGGTTATTTCCAGGTATCCAGTAATCAATTAGTTTGTCTGAATGTATTTAATATGTTGATTAGTGTTTTGGCTCTAGAGTATCCAGCACATTTAATCAGAATAGAACATTTCAGTAGATCTTAATCTTGGATTTGGGGAAATATAAGTGATATTGGTATAAGAGTAGTATATGCCTATTCCTGATAACAGAAAAAGTGCCTACACTCCTAGAATTAATTATTAGGAGAATTCTTCCAAAATGCCAGGCCCAGACATGTGTAATGGTAAAGTGCCAAAGATAGTTTCCAGGAACAATCAGTGAACATAATTACAGGGAAGTCATAGAAACATTTTTATTGAGTTTAAAGTTATGCACAAACTACTTCAATAAGGTGCTAGAACTATAATTAAGTTCTTTAAAATATCCGATAATAGAGGAAATCAAATGGCCTCACTATGATGTAAAAGCAGCTGAGAAACAGGTAGAAGGCCATGAAAAAAAGCATTCACAAAACAAAAAATAGAAAATTCATGGAGTGATTCGCCACTCTGGCTTCTGAAGTTCCAGCCATATACGGGAGTTTCCAATCAACATTCAGAAAATTAGCAAAAACTATACAGGCAGAGAACATTTTGAACATATTTAAGCCTACAATATTCTATTTCAAATCAATAATCAGGATGTATGTATGTCACACTCATATTCCAGATATCTGGAAAGCCTTTGATATAAGAAGGAACTAAATAATGAATAGTCAACTTTCCAGAGAAACCAGACCCCAACTTTAGTAATCTGGATAAATAAGAATCTTTCCAGGGAAAACAGGCTAAGATTTACTTCATTGATATATATTGCACCCACCATTAAAATGGCAGGACTTTGTTTATAACAGGGCTGGTCAAAATTTTTCCATCTAATTTTTTTCTATGGAAGCTTGAGATTTCAATTAAATGAAGGTTTTTTTTCAAAAGTATCTGCTTTTATTTAAAAACAATGATTTTTCATTAAAAAACCAAATGCTCAAAAACCAAAAAAAAATGGCTAAAACAAAACAAAAATTCAATTTTGGGTGTTCAGTTTTGCAACAAAAGGGCAACATTTCTGCATAAAAAACACCTTCCTCCATCTATTTTCTGACCATCTCTAATTTATAATAATTGCAATCAGTAGCCTCTGAAAAATATAAACATTTTCAACCAACAACTGGCTACAACACAAACCAATCCCTGGTATCCTTACCACCTGCTGCCCACTAAATATAAAAATCCTCCCAAATATTGACCCAAATAAACCAGATTAAATAGATGTTTTGCATGGCATCCCAATAATGGACAGATTTGGGCACTTGCACGCTGTGAGGAGGAGTGAATTCCAGAGCTTTTAGAAGTCTGTGACATCCAAGACCAGGGCCGGATCCAGGCCACAGTGCACCAAGCGCGTGCTTGGGGCAGCATGCCGCAGGGGGCGCTCTGCCGGTTGCCGGGAGGGCGGCAGGCGGCTCCGGTGGAGCTCCCGCAGGCTTCCCTGCGGAGGGTCCGCTGGTCTCGCGGCTCCGGTGAAGCATCCGCAGGCACGCCTGCGGGAAGTCCACCGGAGCCGCAGGACCACCGGACCCCCTGCAGGGAAGCCTGCGGGAGGTCCACCGGAGCCACGGGACCAGCGAGCAGCAGAGCGCCCCCCGCGGCATGCCACCGTGCTTGGGGCGGCAAAATTGCTCGAGCCAGCCCTGTCCTAGACTACTGATAATTATTTTACTTTACCAGACTGTTTAATCATTTCCACTTGTTTTCTGCTGAGAACTGTTAGCCCGTATCTTGTTCAAGTGTATATGTGTGTATGAGAGAGAAAGAGAAAAGAAAAGTCAGGTAAAAGTCAAAACACATTGACAGGTGTACTTAGCTGCAGCTGCAGCTGCATGGAAAGTCCAGTTTATCAGATCTTATCTTAAGAGGGAAATAACACTTTACAGTAACTTCAAAGGCGGGTTGTTGTCAGCAGCTCCTGGTTTATGACACTAAATAATCAAACTTCATGGATTACTTTAGTTTCAGGAGATCTGAGTATCTGCCTTCTGTTTATAACCTACAAGTACATGGACATTTCCAGATAAGACAGACATTTGTTCTGAGCAAATGCGACAAGAACTGGGTGTAATGTAGAAGAGGATGTGTGTGGGCAGATAGATTGTAGGTACGATTGGTTATTGAGTATATCACTTAGATAGCTTGCTGCTAAAGCTATTGCTTAATTATGAAGATGCATACAGGTAAGCAACGAAAACACAGTTTTCACTCGTACATACAAAAAATAACTGTGGTTAAGAGGGAGTAGAAAAGAAAGGTATTGTAGCTAGGGTGACCATATTTCTCAGAGAGAAAATGAGACACTGCCAGCCACTTGCTCGAACCCTGCCTCGCCCGCCCCTCCAACATACACACATGCTGTTGCCTGTCACTGGAACCTTGCGTGCACGCACACACACACATGCCCTGCGAGGCTGTTGCCTGTCACTGGAACCCTGCACGCATGTGCGCGCGCGCACACACACACACACGAGGCTGTTGCCTGTCACTGGAACCCCGCACGCACACACATACACACACACACACACATACACACACACACACACGAGGCTGTTGCCTGTCACTGGAACCCTGCAGGGCCCTCTCGGGAGGCTGTTGCCCATCCCTGGAAACCTGGGAGGGAAGGCAGCCTACCTGCTGGAACGCTATTTCCCACCTCCCCAGCCCTACTTACCCTCCACACCGCACCTGACTTTTTTGACAAAAGTGGGCATTTGTCCCGTTTACTCTTGCCAACTAATCAAGTAAGCAAGAGTAAATGGGACAAATGCCTCCTTTAGAAAAAAAAAAGTCAGGACAGCTGGAACAGGGCTTGAAAAGGGGACTGTCCTGGCCAAAATGGGACGTATAGTCACCCTAATTGTAGGCGACAGGAATTTCTTCCTTCACTACTACAGCGAAGATTGAAATAACATAGAGCAATGGGAAAAGTTCAAGAAGTTTGGTGATTCAGTTCAGAGTAGGGACATAATGAATCTACTAACTAGATTTAATTCAGATATGAATGAGAATGCATCTAGAGTTTTCAAATCTCAGCTACCTGTTACCCTCTATCTATCATTGACTTGAATGGGAGCTTTCCTTAGTAAGGGCTGAGGAAATACAGCAGAATTTGGCCTGTGATAGACATTTTGCAGTTATAGAAAAAAGAAATAAAACTGAGAAAATTTGCACTCAAAACTTAAATAATATCATCCCCACACAGACACAAACAAGAATAAAAATTATGTTTTAAAAAGCTTAAATACATTGTAGTGACTTTAATGACAAAACACACACATGGCAGTCATGTAGCCTTTGCTAAGGAACTTTTTGGTGTAGATTCCTCCTCGGCCAAGAGTTTAACTTTGTCCAAATGTCTTTATTGTGGGATGTGATAGACATACATGCTCCTACATCTCTGCCCCACCCTTCTCAGTCTCAAGTCTTTGTGGGGAGATAAAAGGATATAGGTAGGCCCAGATAAACACCTGAAACCCTATTATAGCTTTTCTGGAACTTAGCCTTTGGTCAAGAATACAACAAATCTCCAAAGCACTTCCTGGTTTTTCTTAGGTTCTACACAGCAGTGGAATGGTTTGACTTACAGCATTTCAGGATTTTTGCTGTTGTTACCAATAATAACCAAGAAATGAAAAGGCACATGAATTTTTTTGTCAAAACAATGAACCTGAATATTTTCAAATCTCAAAAAAGTATGAGTTAATTTGATTCAGTTCAAGTTGTGGGAGAAGATTTTACACACCAGCCACCAACAGAAGCTGGAGTAATAACAGAAAGAGTTGTTTCTGAAGCCCACTCATCCCCACAATGGGCTTCCCAGCAATCTCTCAAGGTTACTGCGTCCCAAAACCTCCTCCCTCTTCTTCAAATAGGGCAGCAACCCAGCTGAGCACCCTCTGAGGGTGGCTCATCAAAGGTTCCTGCCCTCAGGAGCCACCAACATTCACTAGTGACCAGCAGGAGCAGAAGCCAGGGGAGACAACGTTCCCAGCCTCAGGAGCCCATCTGGAGACAGCCCATAACTTTCCTCATCTTTGACTTTTGTAAGTTTACTATTTCACTCCTACATTGTATTGTACAGTACTGCTTCCTCACACCCAGTCATTCCTCTTTCCTGTCTGTTACCCAAGTTCAACCCAGTAGGCTTTTTTATTATTATTATGGTATTAATATGGAGATATACATATCTCATAGACTTGGAAGGGACCTTAAAAGGTCATTGAGTTGAGTCCAGTCCCCTGCCTTCACAGCAGGACCAAGTACCATCTCTGACAGATTTTTGCCCCAGATCCCTAAGTGGCCCCCCTTAAGGATTGAACTCACAACCCTGGATTTAGCAGGCCAATGCTCAAACCACTGAGCTATCCTACCCCCAATGTTTTTCATTCTCCTTCACACCTACAGCAACTCCATTCCTCCCTTCATGTCCTCCCTCTCTCATCCTTTCTCCTCTGTTTGCTCCCCCCAAACCCTGCCTCTTCCTACACTCCCATCCTATTATCTGCATTTTACAACTTTGCTAGCCCCTAAAATACTTAAAAAATCCAAATAAAACCACAAAGAGATGTATATTATTAATTGAAGCAACCACATCTTTTCTTTGTGTGTGTATATATATAAAAAACATCATTGTCCATCCCCACTCCATCATTTCTGTTGCCTTTACTCATCTGATTACAGCTATACCTAGGCTATGTCTATACTATAGACACTACATGTAATCTTTGCAGGGAAGGGACTGATTTTTACATCTCCCAGTAAAACACCTAGAATTAGTTTGGGTGCAGCACAATAATACTTTATCAGAACCATTTATCCTTTCCCTAGAGAGACAAGGTGAGTGAGGTAATACCCTTTCTTGGCCCAACTTCTGCTGGTGAGATAGACAAGCTTACCAGCTTACACACACCTCTTCTTCAGGTCTTTCTCTACTGTCCTTTCGCTACCCACACAGCATGAAAATCCTTGCCATAATTAGAGTATATCAATGGGTGTGCTGCAGTGTGTGATTGCTTAATCATTGACTGCACTAAGCCAGAACTGAGAATATCTGGCTAAGCACTGATGTTTGAAATCACTGAAAAGCTACTTCAGCTATTGAAAATCACAACAGTGACTTGAAAACAAATTAGAGCAAAAGCTCTGACCATCATTATGGACACAACAGTGAGGTTGATGCAGACTCTGGAGTACCCGCCTGACTTACACAAAATTCTAGAACTTTATTTATATTGTTGGAAAGACCTATCCACTCCGGGTCCAGGATTTCATCCCTCACATGCAAGGTGCACCTAGTTCAGCTCCTGCTAGAGCTGTAATTTGGTTAACATTTCCTTTAACCATTTTCCTTCTTTGCAGCTATTAAAAATGGTCTGGAAGGTCTGCGCTTGGAAGGCAGTGCAAGCTGCAGATACAAAACACTAACCGCAGCGGGTGAGCAGAACTGATCAACTAGGGAGCTTTTTCTTTAATTATGAGCCACCTGCCCTCTCAAGAAAGAGAACTTGAATGACACTTCCAGCTGCTCCGGCCCAATAATATTCTTGACACCAGCATACCTGCCAAGATTTGAGATAGAAATAGGGATGCTTCAAAGCTCCAGTGCTGCAAACACATATGCTTATCTTTATGTGCATGAATTATCTCACTAAACTCCATGGGATTGCTCACAGGGGGCATAGTTAAGCACCTGCATTAGTCTTTGCAGGATTGCAGTTCAACTTTGTTATAGATTCATAGATTATAAAGCCAAAATGTGTCATCTTGTCCGACCCCCCACATAACACAAGCCATAGGACTTTCCTGAATTAATTCCTGTTTGAACTACAGCATATTCTCTAGAAAAACATCCCATCTTCATTTAAACATTTCCCGTGATGGACATCCACCATAACCACTGGTTAAGTTATTCCAATGGTTAATTACCCTTCCCATTAAAAATCTGTCTTTTATTTCCAGTCTTAATTAGTCTAGCTTCTTCTTCCAGTCGGGATCTTGTTATACCTTTGTCTGCTACACTTAAGAGATGTCTATTATCAAATTTCTATTCTCCATATAGGTACTTACAGACCGAGGATGAGAGGGCGGGCGGAGCTCGAGCCTCGCTGGGGGCCCCTCCTCAGCCTGCGTCCCCCAGGCAGCCTCATCTTCAGGTGCCTGCTGAATGGTAAGGGCTGGGTGGAGGGGTTGGAGGGAGGTGGGCCCCTCATCCTTCCTGCCCCCTCATCATTGCCCACTCACCCGAAAGTCAGGGCCCACCTAGTTTTCCTGTCCTAGCTATGGCACTTCTATGAGCCCCAAAGCTTTTTCAGTGTAACTGCTTTCCCAGAATAGAGTCCACCATTCTGTAAGTATGGCCTGCATTTTGTGCTCCCATATGTAAAAGCTGGTCAACAACAGCACTGCTCTGGCACAATGTATCTTTCTACAATAAGAGTAAAGCTTTCTCTGTGGGTAGTCTAAGACTGTGGAGTGAACTTTGCCAAGAATTAAGGTTGTCAAACAATTAAAAAAAATAATTGCAATTAATCATAGTTTTAATCACACTGCTAAACAATAATAGAATACCATCTATTTAAATATTTTTGGATGTTTTCTACATTTTCAAATATACTGATTTCAATTATAACACAGAATAGTTTTCAGTTCCTCCTTAGTCCCTTCCTAGCACATGATCCCATCATGCTAGATGCAAGGAGTTCCCTTTGACAGGAAGTCCTCTTCTCCAATTGTCCCATAACACCACTGTAAAGATTAATGCTCGCTCACAACGAGAAGAAAACAAGGGAAAAACAAAAAAGTATTTCTTATGTTTTTCACACTAGGTTAACTCTGATTGATGCATGACTGTTTCATATCTAAGGAAGACTTAGGGGAAATCGAGCAGTTCACATCCACCTACCCTGAAATTCTCTATTAGAATATAACTAAATCGTAACATATTTAAAGTCCATTATATGTCTCATACAAATCATCCTTTGTATTTGGTATTTCCATAACAACACAGATGCAAAAGGCTTTAGCATCAATACATGGATCCTGGCTTGAGGAGCTCACAATCTAATCTAGACTGGAACAATACAAAGGATGAGGCATGAATCTGGAGCTAGGAGACAGCTATAGATGATCACATATGGAATACAAATGAAAGACAGAGTTGAAGCAGAAGAAAAAAAATTGGTGCGTGGAAAGACTGCTCCAAATGTAAGGGACAGTGTGAAGCAAAACACTAAAGTGGGAGAAATGGAAATAAATGTCTCTCTCCTTTTATTGGCATGACCATTTGTTGGCTTGTGAAGGTTTATTTAAACAAAAATTCACCTCCCAAACAACGTAGGAACTGTAGTTAGATTAGGGAAAATATACTAAGCCTAGGCTAACCTACTATAAGAGAGTAGCTATCAATGGTTCACAGTAAAACTAGAAGAGTGTCTTGAATGGGGTCCTAGGTCCAGTTCTAGTCAATGTCTTAACAAATTATTTGGATAATGGTATAGAGAGTACACTTAAAGTTTGCAGATGATACCAAGCTAAAAGGTGTTTTAAGCTCTTTGGGGGATAGGATTAGAATTCAAAATGATCTTGACAAACTGGAGAAATGTCTGATATAAATAGGATGAAATTGATTACAGACAAATGCAAAGTACTATATTTAGGAAGGACTAACCAACTGTGCAAATACAAAATGGGAAATGACCTTTGAATTTGTGCTAACTACTTTTGCTAAAATAGCTTTTTGATCTTGTATTTAGCTGGGACACTCTCAGTACCATTCCCAGACCTGAAGAAGAGCTCTGTGTAGCTCAAAAGCTTGTCTGTCTCTCTGGCAGAAGTTGATCCCAGATATTACCTCACCCACCTTGTCTGTCTAGGAAAAAGTACTACAGAAGAGGATTTGAGGATCACAGTGGATTGCAAAACTAACTATGAGTCAACACTGTAACACTGTTGCAAAAAAAGTGAACATCATTCTGGGATGTACTGGCAGCAGTGTTGTAAGCAAGGCACAAGAAGTAATTCTGCCGCTCTACTCAGCACTGATAAGGTGTCAGCTGGAGTATTGTGACCAGTTCCGGGCACCTCACTTTGGGAAAGATGTGGACAAATTGGAGCAAGTCCAGAAGAAAGCAACAAAAAATATTAAATCTCTAGGAACCATGACCTAGGAGGGACGATTAAAAAAAATGGGTTTGTTTAGTCTGAAAAAGAGAAGACTTGGAGGATGAGGAAACAAGATAACAGTTTGCAATGATTATTATAAAGAGGAGAGTGATACATTGTCCTCCTTATCCATTGAGGACAGGGCAAGAAGCAATGGGCTTAAATTGCAGCAAGGTGGATTTCAGTTAGCCATTAGAATCCTAAAGGTCAGGGTAATTAAGCAGTGGAAGCAGGGAGGTTGTGGAATCTCCGGTCACTGGTGGTTTTAAAGAAAGGGTTAGACAAATACCTGTCAGGGATGGGCTAGATAATACTTAGTCCTGCCTCAGTGCAGGAGACTGGACTAGATGACCTAACAAGGTCCCTTCCAGCCCTGCATTATTATTATATTATTATTAATATGATATGCACAGTTTCCGAGCCAAATGTCTCATATTCAACATTTCTACTAAAATGGATTTTCCACATTTTTACATGCAGTTATGTCTAATGCCAGTATATCTTCTTTTAGATGAGGAGACCACATCTGTATGCAGATGTACCATGGATTTATAGAAGGGCAATAAAATATTCTCCATCTTATACTTTATCCCTCTTTTAATGATTCCTAACATCCTGTTTGCTTTTTTAACTGCCGCTGCACACTGTGTGGACGTCTACAAAGAACTATCCACGATGACTTCAAGATCTCTTTCTTGATTAGTTGTAACTAAATTAGCCCCCATCTGTGTAGACAGAGCGTTGAAATGTGACTTAGGATGGGACTGGGTCTTAGGCTCTGAAGCCCTCCCTAGGCTTCAGAGCCTGAGCTCTAGCCCAAGCCTCAACTTCAAAACGCTGTCTACACAGCCCAAGTCTGTCAACCCGCAGTGTAGACATACATAGATACCCATAGATACCTTTATCTGTGGATGGTAAAAGAATTGCATCTGTAGATTAGTATTCAGTTTCCATTGTAGCCAACATAATCCAATTTTTATTTATATTCTCATGTGTAGGATAAATAATGTTAAAGTCAAAGTCTAGTTGTGAATGGTTGTGAGAGTCATTCTATCTCAGCTAGGTTCTCAGGCTTGCAATCTCAACTGCTTCCATTATTTCACTCCTTTGCTGATCACAGAAGATTCTGCAAGACTGAATCGCAACAAGGTCTTCGCCCTCTTGACGTTCTACAGTGTTGTGAGTCTTGCATAAATAAAAGCTATAACTTTGCTGGAAAGACCACTGAAGCCCTTAGAAATGAACTTGCAAAACATCCTACACTCTTTTTTTTCCTGTGCGGAAAGATGTCAACCTTCAGCATGTGAAAAGATGTAAAAAACGCTGCCAAGTGAAGACGCATGTTGATAAAGAAGCAAAAAGAGAAGCATCTGTTTTTCTCCAGGGAATATGGAGTTTTGTTGAAAATGTCTTGAACAACATTTCCTTGAACTAGGGAGGTAGGGGACCTTTTTAAAATAAATGCACCTGAGTCACTTTGGTGCGCACTGACTCACAGAAGTTCTACTGATTTCAGGTTGGGGAAACCACTACCCAGTAAGAGAAGCAGTTTCACAACCCAGCTTTTAGTGTTTGGATTGTGCACAGCACTGGCTAAAGGCAAAGCCCTCATGAGGAAATACGAACCATCCTAGTACACTTGGCAGGTTCAGTAGTGTAGCATTATTGAATGGGGACACAAATCCCATTCCATCCCCTTCAATCCTGATAGAACTATTGGCTGGAATTTCCACAAGCAGGAAAAATGTAGTGTCTGGCACGGAGTGACACTGTACATACATCACCACTATGAAAGTAGAATGAATTATATTGTAAAAAAAAAGAATGGATTAAAGAAATGTTGTATGTACCTTTAAGCAGAAATAAGAAATGTTGAAATACAGGTGCCAGGAAAAGAAACATTAGGCATAAACAATGGTGCTAATGGCAAAACATTAACAGAAGATTGGTAATAGTTAGTAAGGAAATAAGATATGCATGGCTAGCCCAGGTAAACTTATCAGATTCTGCTTCCTTTGTTATCTTGTTAAGTACTCACCCTTTTATTTGTATAAATAAGATAGTTTGTGTCTTGCATGGTGCTCACATTATCTGAGTGTCATTAGCCAAGTGCTGTGCTAATAAAACAGAGTGGTCTGACAAACTGAGTCCTGAGTCTAACTTTGACACCACTGAAACACAGCCAGCTATAGAATAGACCACAGGTCCACAGCATTCTGCACAACAATACAGAAGAGAAATCTTGGCTAAGGACCATGGGGAGAACCCCATGCCTTACAAAAAGGATCGCAAGAGCTTTAATATCCACACAGGACTCATCCAAATACTGGAAACATTGAGGACATTTATATGTTTGAAACTGAAGCATTTGAGGACTATTTGAGATATAGAGAGATATATCGTTAATTTATAGACTTTGTTTTGTTTTTAAATGCCTTCTTTAAAAAAAAAATATCAGTACTCCTGCTCCCTTTAAAGTAAATGGGAGTTTTGTCATTTTAATAAGAGCAGGATCTGGCCATACTTTTTTAAAATAAATTCTTTTTACAAAATGGAAACCACACCCTGAAAAAGACATCTTTAAATTCAGCATTTCCAAGGGGCACCATTAAAACTGAACAATGTGAGCTCAAGTATTCTCTAAGCATGCCAGAAACAGACTATTAAGAGGAAAAATGAACTAATTGGCTTACATCTCTCCTAAAAATAAACTAACAAGTAAAAACCTTGAAAGAAGACTACTTGGAAACACTAATATCAAAGGAAGAGCCTGCTGATAATCTGAGATTCTTTTTCAATGATTTATTGCAGATTTTATTACACAGTTTATAAAAAAAATAGTGATCGGAGGCCTTATATTACTGTGAGAGATAAGAAAAACTTTTAATTAGACAAAAGAGGAATTTTGATGATTCACACCTTTCATTATTTCTTCAAACCCTCCAGCTTCCCTCCACAAATGCACCACAGGTTTTCCATGACTACCTCCCTTAAACTATACAGTACTAATATCATTTTCCCACAGTGCTCAGAGCAAACTAAGTGTGAAAGAGTAACCCTTTCATGTCAGTTAAAGAGCCCCTCATTATTTTCAAATAAGTGAAGAGGAGCCTCGTTATTTATTAGTGTATTCGCATATTTTATGCATGCCTTAACTAGGAGACATTTGATAGCCCCTGGAACTCTTCCTTAACTGCGGTCTCAAATAATCATTTAATGGAAGGATCATGTTTGTTCTATCTGCACTGCAAAGGTAGGATTTTGAAGATACAGAGTAGCAGGAAGAATGAGGTTGTACTGGAAAAACTATATCTCCAAGAGACCATGCCAGAAGGGTTCCCACTCGACCCAAGCATAACACTCAGCTTGAATCTGCTATGGAGATTCACTTCAACTAAGCCTTCAGCTTCACTGCCAGCCACTCTTAGGGACATTCCCAGATTCACTTGGTAGACCTGATAATATTTTAAGATTGTAAAATGTAATGGAGATATGCTGCCTTCTAGGGGACTTTTATATCTACAGGGATCAACTGGCCCACACGCTTAAAGCTAAATCAGACTCCCCAAACTTTAAGATGTGGTACTGGAGGGTGTGGGACACAGGATTACAGGTAAACAGACAGACAGTAAACAAGAAGGCACCATTACATTAGACTCTGTTTCATTTTCCAAGGTATGAAAACAAAGACTGGAGGAGGAACCCTTTAAGACCAGAAAAGAATAAATGTCCATGGCTACACTTACAGCTGTACAGCGCTGGGAGTTACAGCTGTCTTCGTACAGCTGTGTAGGGAAAGCGCTGCAGTGTGGCCAGACTGACAGCTACCAGCGCTGCAGTGTGGCCACATTTGCAGTGCTGTTGGGAGTGGTGTATTGTGGGCAGCTATCCCACAGAGCACCTCGTCCCATTTTGGCGCCATGGCTTGTGGGAAGGAGACGGAAGGGTGCGGGTCATTCCGCTTCCTGTCGCAATGCCCTGTGCTGCATCACTTCACATCCGAGCACTCACAGTTTTTCCGGCCACGTTTGGCGCCATTGTGAGTCTCTGTGCAGCATGATTTCTGTGGGAAATGGAGCTCGAGCTGCTGAGGATTTTGCTGATGAGTGTTCCCAGCACATCATGTTTGGCAGTTGAGCTATTCCTTCAGCTCCAAAGTGACAGTGAGGAGTCCGAGATGATATCAAGTCGCCTGACACGTGTGACACTAAATTGCTTGTGGCATTCACGGAAATGCTCAGCACCGTGGAACGCCACTTTGGGGCTCGGGAAACAAGCACTGAGTGGTGGGATCACATCGTCATGGAAGTCTGGGATGACGAGCAGTGGCTGCAGAACTTTCGGATGAGAAAAGCCACTTTCATGGGACTGTGTGAGGAGCTCGCCCCCACCCTGCGGCGCAAGGACACGAGATTGAGAGCTGCCCTGCCGGTGGAGAAGCGGGTGGCTATTGCAGTCTGGAAGCTGGCAACTCCAGACAGCTACCGATCGGTCCGGGAACCAGTTTGGAGTGGGAAAGTCGACCGTTGGAATCGTGTTGATGCAAGTTTGCAGGGCCATTAATCGCATCCTGCTAAGAAGAACCGTGACTCTGGGAACGTGCAGGACATTGTGGATGGCTTTGCACAAATGGGTTTCCCTAACTGTGGAGGGGCGATAGATGGGACGCATATTCCTATTCTGGCACCACCCCACCTAGCATCTGAGTACATTAATCGGAAGGGGTATTTCTCTATGGTTCTCCAGGCGCTTGTGGATCACCGTGGGCGTTTCATTGACATTAACACAGGCTGGCCTGGAAAGGTGCATGATGCACGCATCTTTCGGAACAGTGGCCTGTTCAGGAAGATGCAGGCGGGACTTTTTTCCCAGACCGGAAGATCACAGTAGGGGACGTCGAAATGCCCATTGTGATCCTTGGAGACCCCGCTTACCCGTTAATGCCTTGGCTCATGAAACCGTATACAGGGAAGCTTGACAGGAGCAAGGACCGGTTCAACTACAGGCTGAGCCGGTGCGAATGACTGTGGAGTGTGCTTTTGGCCGTTTAAAAGGGCGCTGGAGATCTCTGTATGGAAGCTAGACTTGGGGGAAAGCAGCATCCCTGCGGTTATATCCGCGTGCTGTACCCTCCATAATATTTGTGAAGGGAAGGGTGAAACATTCAGTCAGGAATGGACCTCTGAGGTTCAACGCCTGGAGGCTGAATTTGCACAGCCAGAGAGCAGGGCTACTAGAGAGGCCCAGCACAGGGCTACAAGGATTAGGGATGCCTTGAGGGAGGAATTTGAGGCTGAAAACCAACAGTAATGTTTGGTGCCTTGCACGGGAGTGAAGTGCAGTGGTTACAATAGTAGGAATCTGTTTTTCCTAAAATGATTTGCAGTGCCTGTTTCTTTCCTGGGCTATGGTATCTTTCACTTTCTGCAATAATAAAGACTGTTTTCAAAGCCAAGAAATTCATTTATTGAAAAGAAAATAACTTTCTTGACAGACAACACAACATTTTGGGAACCTAAAAGGGCAGGGGGTGGGGTGGTGAACTGTACAGTCACAGGTTTGAATATGTCCTGTCTGGAGTGCTGTGCAATGACTGCTGCACTTCAGGATGCTATACTGCATGGTGATGGGGGTTGAGTGCAGAGGGTAAGGGTCGTAGTTCTCAGGGCTGGTTGGTGAACGTACAGGTGTTGGGGGCAGCTGGTGGTGGTAAGAACCTGGATGCTGGGAAGGGGGTTTGGAGCTGACATTGGGGCACAAGGGAAAGAGCTTTGGGACGGGGGGGGGGCGGCACGGTAGTGCTCTGCCTGCATGGCTACGAGTGACTGGATAGAGTCGCATTTGGGCGCGCCAGGATGCTTATCAGCTGCTTTGTGCTTTTCTTCTTAGCGCTGCGTTTCTCTGCAGAGCCTGCTTTCCTCCATTCCTTTTTTCCTCCAGTCCTGCAGTTTTTTACTTTTCTCTCTCTGGCAGAGTGATCCATAACTGCTTTCAGCATGTCTTCTTTGCTTTTTCGCGGCTTCTTCCTGAGGTTTTGTAGCCTCTGCCAGTGGATGATACGGGCAGTCGAGTAGTCAAGGACACTGTTCGAAAGACAAAAAATGGCAACAGTTAAAACAGACACAGGCTGCATTGTTTATAATCTCACCCAGACAGTTATTCCCACACAGTGAAGGAGTTTACAGTCTTCACTTTAGCATACTTTTCCCATACCAAACAAACAGAGCGCACCTAACCCACAGGAGCCACAAAATGGTGAGTAAGGGGGACTGATTGCTTCAGGGATGTGCAGGGGTTTCTGTGCGTTGGGGAAAGCAAAATGCTGCAGGGGCACCTACACTGAACACTCTCCCAACATTTTCCACAGGAGTTAATCCTGGAAGATATCTCGCTGCTGCGGGTCACCTGGGAAGAGCGGGAGGGTCTTCTACAGCAATGCGGATTCCGCCCTGGCCCCTATGCAGCTTGCCTGTGTGCAGCAATGGTCCCCCCACCCTCGCGGCACAGTGGCGCGGACGCGCATTAGCCTGACTGGGACAAGGACCACAGTGGCTCTCCCTATAAACTTGCGCAAGCGCATTGCCACGCTCTGGCTGAAACTTTTGAAGAGATTACGAGGCCGATTACTGCGACGTGATAGACCACATCAATGGGCTATTCCACATCTAGGCATGCATGCATGCAGCCCCTACCCCCCCTCCTCTCCCGAAACATTTCCATCCTGAAAATAAAAGCTGCTTACCGGAACCCGCTCCTCTGCTTGTCCTTCACCAAGTACCAGCTGCTGCGACTGGCTACCTTCCTCCTGGCTTGAGAAGAGCTCCTGGCTGCATGCCTCCTGGGACTCCGGGGTGTCTCCCCCCACCCCAGTACCCTCACTCTCGGTTTCCTCCCCCCTTTCCTCCCTCCTCCTCCCCCTCTGACCCATGTCCATCTGAAGTGGTCGTCGGATTGGCAGTGGGTCACCCCCAAGTATCGCGTCCAGCTCCTTGTAAAAACGGCAGGTCGTGGGGCAGCAGCCTGAGCGGCGGTTTCTCGCAGGCTTTGCAATAGGCACTCCGCAGCTCCTTTACTTTAACCCTGCACTGCACCGCATCCGGTCATGGCCCCTTTCCAGCATGGCCCTTGAGATCTGCCCATAGGTATCGTAATTCCTACGGCTGGAGCGCAGCTGTGACTGCACAGCTTCCTCACCCCAAACACTGATGAGGTCCAGCAACTCGCCATTGCTCCATGCTGGGGCTCGTTTGGGGCGTGGAGGATGGTCACCTGGAAAGATTCACTGATTGCACTCCACACCTGGCTGAGCAAACAGGAAGGGGATTTTTAAAATTCCTGGGACATTTAAAGGGCGGGTCACCTGAGGCCAGGGCAGCAGAGTGCGAACTGATGAGCAGAGTGGCTGAACAGGCATTCTGGGATACCTCCATATACCCTGTAGGCCAATTACAGTGCTTTTGGTGGCCACACTTGCGGAGCAGCGCTGCATCACCAGCTCTGCAATCCTTATACCTCAAGCAGAGCAGGAGTACAGCCAGTGCTGCAATCAGGGAGATGCAACACAGTATGTGCCTTGCAAGTGTGGATGGTGAGTAAGTTGCAGCGCTGGTGGTGGGTTTACCGCGCTCCAACTCTCCAGTGTAGCCAAGGCCTTAGACTCTGACTGTGCTCTCAGATGACATCATCCCTTGGGTCCTAACAGTCTGGCCTCTCCCCCTGTAAGCCTTGATTTTTATTTCCATTGTAAACTGGGGACAACAATGTTTAGCCCTGTTTATAAAGCATTCTGAGATCTACAGATATTAAATTTTGTTGTTAATCCTGATTTATCTTACTAACTATATTTTAGCTCTGTGTTCTCAAAAATAAATAAATGGACTGTACACCTTCAATTATATCAAATAAATTATTAAGAAATAATGGGAGAAAATTACAGTTTGAGCCTTGCCATTCGTTCACGAGGTCCCAATCCTGGTTCAAAGACTCAGGTATAATATGGTCTGTATTCCTTATTAGAGCCCCTTGGTGGGGGTATGGAACTGGTGAACCAAAGGAGGAACCCTATGTGGAGGGCCTCAGGCTTTGCCTTCAGCCCCACATAGTGGGGCTTGGGCATATTAGTATTTGCACATAATATCTCGGTTTTTATTGTTGTACCTATAATATAAAAAAGAAAAGGATAATATATGGGTGTGTTTAACTATATAACTATTAATTTAATACAGCTTTTAAGCCACTGGATATGCAGAAAAAACAGTTGTTGTGGCACACATGGGCAATGGAGTTTTTATAGCATGTTGGGGAGGGGGGCTCAGAAAGAAAAATGTTGAGAACCCTTGTCCTATATGACCTGACAAACCTTGCAAGTGACAGCCTCATTATAAACATCCAAGAATCATGAGGTTGTCACTTTCCCAAGGTCACAGCTAATTAACTTCTCGGAATAACTATGGGAACTATTTTATGTGACCATCCCAAACATGAACCTATGTTGAATGTAGGTACCTGCTTTGCCTGAATTAGCTGAGAAAAACCTCCCCTTCATTATCCACATATAATGATCTGCCCAAAGTTTGCAGTGCACGTGCTAGGTATTCACAATACAATATGGCTATAAACAGCAGTTAGATTTGCAACTCTATTTCCCATCACTTATACAGAGATTTATATGCATAGAAAAGAGATAGGAGAATTCACAAACCTCTGACCATAGCAAACCAAATGCACTCCTCCAAGAAATTTGATATAAGCAAGTGTCATTCCAGTCTAGAAAATCTAGATTTGAAGCCCACAACCAAGAATAAATAATTAACAAAAGGCAGCAAGAACAAGTGGATTTCATACAGTAAATTGCCCACAGGGATTATATTTTTTTTAAAAAAAATCTCAAACTGATCATGTTATTCAAGTGCAAAATGCCATTAAGGGGTTTGACTCCTAGACAACAGTTCCTTCTGTTGCATATTGTTTTTTGAGATACAGATTTGATATGCTTTTGGAAATATTTTACCCCATTTTCCCCAGACGTCCTATTTCTCACTGACCTGTACACTCAGACATCACAAATACAGGTCATGATGTGAGATCTTGACATACAGAATGGAAGTTTGCCAACAACATGAAGCCAATTCCTACAGCTGGGACTCCAGAAAGCTGTAAATTGGCTGTTTAAGTAGTGGCAATAATTTTCTGTTAATTGTTTGTCATGTGAATATCCTATTCCTGTTCCAAGCGTTTACAATTGATCAAGGTACTAAAAACATTTCTTTCTTTCCACATCAACATGTGACAACAGAATTTAAAGATGTTTTCCAGATGAGTTACCCCCCAAAAGCCCGAAAGGGCATCAAACTAATCCTCAAATAAGAACTCCGCAATAGCAAAGTGTCTATCTCATTCTGTCCCTTTACATATGCTGAAAAACAAGGACAGTACAGTAGTCAGAAAAAATATGAGGGGCAACAGAGACAGGGCCAGCTCCAGGCACCAGCCCAGCAAGCAGGTGCGTGGGGCGGCCGATGGAGAAGGGCGGCATGTCCAGCTCTTCAGTGGCAATTCGGCAGCAGGTCCCTCGGTCCCTCTCGCTTGGGGCAGCAAAAACACTGGAGCCAGCCCTGAACAGAGAGGTCAGGTCATTTGTGAAATCCTTTTTGAAGACACTTTCACAGAGTCACATGGCTACAAACACATCAAGGTTGCTTTCCAGGAAATCCAGGCTCAAATGCCACTGTGGAGAAGTCATTCTTTGTTATGGGGACACACAGGTTAACTACCCCACTATAAAATCCTAATGAAGAAAAAGAACTTGTAGTTTTACTAGGAGGTAGCTAGGTGAAGTCAAACATGGGCAGAGGTGTCATGTTAACCTTGTTTAACTACCTTCCAATAAAAACTATGGTGCTTTATCTCCACTGGGATTTTACAGCAGGATGGCTAACGCATGTTAGTTATCCCACTGTAAAAATACACCTTTTGGGGGGGGGGGGGGGGGGGGGTCAAAAAAAAAAAAAGACAGAATTCTCTACAACAGTTGATTTCAAAGTCTCTTTTTTGGGCGCGTTGGGGGGGGGGGGGGGAAGGGGGGGAATGAAAATAAAGCCACACACAAATCTCCAAGGCCTTGTGCTTTTCTGCTACTCATTAACCCTTTGGTGATAAGAGTTATGAAATGCATTCTTCACGACTTATGCACAGAAGAGAAAACAAGAGTTAAAAGGTGGAAGTTAAAGTGAATCAAGAACAGGAAGTATCAGAGGGGTAGCCGTATTAGTCTGGATCTGTAAAAGCAGCAAAGAATCCTGTGGCACCTTATAGACTAACAGACGTTGTGGAGCGTGAGCTTTCGTGGGTGACTCCTGCGTCTGATGAAGTGGGTATTGACCCAAGAAAGCTCATGCTCCACAACGTCTGTTAGTCTATAAGGTGCCACAAGATTCTCTGCTGCTTTTACAAGAACAGGAAGTGGTGCAGATGGTATCCTAGAGACAGATTTCAGTTCTCCTGTACTTTTAATTGTTATTAATTGCAAAAATAGGGATGGAAGAACTGATGCAGATAAAACAAACAATAAGCTGAACTACTCCCAACTGGTTATTAATCCCCAAAACCTCATTAAAATACAACATTTCTGCAGTGGTAATATGCCCTATACTGTATTACTGAAGCTTAGAATTAGCTGTCTTTATAGAGCTGGCATTTATGGGTGGGATTTTTTTTCTGGGGGAAGGGAGCTGCACCAGATTTTCCTTAAATGGAGTCTTGAAAATTAAAGCCATGCCGATGATAGAATCTGGTGCATTATTAGTGGTTTACACTAAAACACCATATGTCAATAGGCAATCCACACTGTGATCGTGTACAGCATATTCTTCTCCCCTCATGAAACAATGAAGGGAGAGTTCTTCCAAAGAGACACCAACTGTTTGTGTTAATAGATAATTCATAAAGAATTTAAATGGACTTGGTGGGCAGAGTATTGGCCTAAGAGATTTGAGAGAATAGAGTTGGGAGACAGAGTATTTGACCTAAAGGATTAGAGCCAAGTCGGTGCATTTACAGATGCAGTTTAAATGTAGGCACAGTCCAGGAAAATATAGTGCTCCTTGTTCATAAAGCTTCCCCCGCACCCTAACACACACACACATATACATATACATATATACAGGGCTTACAATTTAGAGCAGTACAAAACCTTTAATATGAAACCTGAAGCATGGGAACTTACCTGTTTCCAGGCTTCATCACAAACCTGAAGCTGAAGCCAAGACTGTTTTCAAGCCCTTTACCATAACCTAAAGGGGTCTGTGACTTTACACTGATAAACTTTGGAAATGAGCTGAGTTGTGCTATTGATTTTGAGGGTCCACTCAAACCTGAACCTCAGTGAATTCAGGGTGTATGAATGCAGGCAAATACAAACAGAGGAAAAGGGAAATGAATTAATTCTTGAAAATCAAAACTATTCAAATGTATTATCTCATTCAAAGCAGGAAGTCTAAATAGCAGATGGTCTCATGGCTGAAGCACAGGGCTAGGAGTCATGAGACATGAATTATATTTCTGACTCTACCACAAACTTCTTGTGAGATATGGGGCGAGTCATTTATAGCCAACATTTCAGAAATGACCACTGATTTTGTGTGCCTAACACAGGACCTGATCTTCAGAGGAGCTGTGGACCTGCACGTCCCTTTACTTCCTCTGAAGATGTGAGTGTAGAGCAGTTCCGCAAATCAGGCTTTCATTGTCTCAAGCAGGGCACACAATATTAAAAACACACACACACACACACACACACACACACAATCGATGGCAATTCTAGAAACTGTTGGCCAATAATATGAGTATCAGTTTTCCCATCCGCAAAATAGGAATAATATATACCTACCTTTCAGGGGTACCTAGAGACTTAAATTATTGATCTTTGTAAAACATTTTCTGACCACAGAGCTAAGGTCCTTTAGATATAGAAAGTATAGGTGGTGCAGGTAGGAACGCCTATAGTTAGGTTACTCAGCATCTCTCATTATAAGATCCTATTTTCAGTTGCTTACAACTTTGTCAAACTTAAACCATTTGGCTAAAGTTTTCCATGCTGGATGTCTGCCTCAGGCTGATATATATGTATGAATTTCAGCCAAGACAGTTCAGTTATATCTCAGAACAAGTTTAGGGGAAAATATATTGTTTTGTCCATGTTACAAAAATTCTTACAGCCATTTCTTTGAGAACTTTGAAACAGGGACTGAAAATTTGGCAGAGGTGGTGTCACTCTGGTATTGGGGTGTGCCTTTTGCCATCCACTTGAAAATTCACCCATATTTAGCCAAGTTATGACCTCTGAAAATCACAGATCACACATGCTCTGTAGAGACTTGCTTGAGTTTGGAAGCTAAATTCTACAATGATTTTGTCTGTACTGAGCATCTTCCAGCCAAAGCTGCAGGGACTGAACAGGACTTTTCCTATTATTGTTCCTCCTAGCAGCCAGAAGTCACTGTGGTACTGAGAGCCAGGAAACTCTCAGTGTGCTCTCAATGCCCCTCACCCCCAGTAGGGGTCAGGCAGGCAGAAAGGAGGAAACAGCTTGACTAAAATGCAGATGAGTAAGCAGCCCTGGCTGAGGAATTGTGAGGAGACTAGAACAAGTAGCCAAGAAAGGGTGGGGAGGACTAGACCATAGAACCATGGTGTGTGTGTAGCTGGGGGGAGAGTATGGGGAGTCAAGGGAAGCATGGGGATACTGGGACTAGGACAAAGAGAAGGACTGGAGAAAGGACAAGCTGCAGAAGTGTTAGGGGTCAGGATTGGAAAGAAACCTCTAGTAGTTACAAAGCATAAGCCTCAGGTGTGTCATTTCCCTCCAGTGGATGACCCACACAGAGGATGACAACTTACTATTGCTACTCTTAGCTTGAGTGGCAGAGGTCTGTTCAGCAGATCTAAAGCTTTTAACCCTGCTAACGAGCCAAGTGGGAATAAATATAGTTCCACATGATGCAATTTCTGGTTTTTTAGCTTGTTTTTTTTTTAAACCTAGAAAATTGCTATATTAAAAGAACGTTGTACTTGCGAAGTCAAGCACTTAAACATTAGGAAATGCCAGAATTAAGGTTTCCTCTGCAACCTTTGTTTGACCCTCTTGTGCTTATGCATTATAATAGTCTTTATCTTGTACATATCTGATTGTTACATGCTCACATACTAAATTTATGCTGGCAAACCAGATGTTATTGTTATCCTACTGTATATATTTTCCTAAGGCTTTTATACAGAACCTGTGAAACACAGTTGTGGAAAAGTGCCATGTGAAAATGATTTTCCCATTTGGAAACTCAACAGTTCAACCCCCTCTCCCACAGAAAATCCACACAATCCTTTACATTTTTTCAAAAGGGACCCAGGCAAGAACAAAAAATGTGTGATCTTTTGCAGACCTAGAGAACTGATGTTCCATCTCCTTTACAGCTGGTGATAATTTTGTAACAGAGCTCTGTGCAAGACAGCCAGAAACCATGAGATACATGAACGGGAGATCAATATACTCTGTCTTTCCACATCCTGGATTAGATAGTCTGAGTATTTGCTGCCCTCATGTTGCCTCACTTTTTCCTGTTGCCATCAATATTCATAATGCTGCTTAGTCATTTTAGAAGAAGAAACATGGATGTTTTTAGGAAAAAAATTGGAAGCTTGGAACCCTAGAATTCAATTTCCATTCAGGAAACACATTTTTTAAATTAAATACTAAATTATTTTTGTTAACCCTAACTTTGGACATTCTCCAAATTTGCTTCACTGCACTATAGAAAAGAAGGCTGCTGGCTCTCTCACCCAGACACACACAATTATGTGGACTCTGAAAAATGAATAGTGCTGGTTTATTCTTTTGTGGCTTTGAGTGATTCAGACCAAACTAAGCAAGAGGGCCTGAGAATTAGCTCCTGTTCAAAGCATCCATTTTTAATGGTGATGGGGAGGGAATAGTGCTCTCAGACCTTTTTAGGTGCCACACGGTCAAAGGATAACTCGTTAAGTCACTGGCGATAGGTAAAAAATGCCAGGGAGGATGGAGTGTCCTGTTACTTCAAAGAGGTGTATTGCTGATTTAGGAGGTGATCCAGTTCCCATTGACTTCAATGGCAACTGGGTCAGACCCTAAGTGAGCTGACAATTAGCATGAAGAGCTGTAATTCTAAGTAGAACATAATTGAAAACCTACTAAAATGTCTATCTAAACATTAACCCTGTACAACTCAATCCTCTGCAGTAATTAAAACTAAGACCTTAACTACAACTTTTGTTCTATTATATCTCTTGTTCTGAACACACAACAATACCTGCTGCCTACAGATCACTTAAGAGGTCTGTCCATTACAGTTTGTTTGATTTATCCCATGTAATCAATGTACCTTACACTGAAAAACATGGAAACTGCCATCCTTTGAACCCTAGAATTGTTTACATTATTTGTATTACAGCAATACTTAGAGGCCTCAGTAGGTATCCTTTGTAGGGGGGCACTGTACAAATACGAAATAAAAAGACAGAGCCCCAAGGACCCTATAATCTTGGTTATGAGGATATGCAACAAATAGACAAAACCAAACAAATGTAGGGACAGAAACAGGACAAAATAACAGAGAGAAGAACAAGCTTTGTACAGTTCTCATCCTTGTTTAACAAGAATCATTCCCATATATCCTTCCATGTATCAGTGTGAAATAATAGTCTTAGATCTCACTATGGATCTCTTTCCATGTCTCTCTACTATACATATCAGAATCTATAATCCTACTATAGGAGTCAAATATGATTTACTATAAATAAGCCATATTGCAATATTGATCATTTTGCTCAGTCCTCAGAATATTCTAATTATATTGATTTAAATGTCCTGTTAGTCTCGACTCCAAAATATTATCGTGTTATCTCAGCTGTTAAGGATTACATAAATGTCAATTTTTTTCTGGAGAAGTATTTTCCAAAGATTTCCAACCAATTATGATTGTTTCTCAAGCAAAATATCTCCACCTTTGTTATAACAGTACATATTTTTTTTGTAAATGTGAAGTGCAACAGCCATGTGCCATTTGAGAACCAATGGTTGAGAGTGAAAAAACAAACAAACATTCAACAGAGAGGTCGAACTATGCTAATTTCCTGAGCTGAAAGCATGACAGATTCCATCTAGTGATGGCTTTTGTAAATACATCTTCCGCATTTGCATTGTGTATTGCTAGTGCTAAAGGAGTAAACTACACCACAGTACAGCATAATCTGACAAAACAAATTCATTAGTTAGAGGGAGGAAGTGGTTGCAAATGTTTTTGTTCTGTTTTAGTTGCTTGCAGTTTTAACAGAGATGCTTTAGAAGCCGTACACTCAGTGAAAGATAGATAGGTACTGAAGGGTGGCCGGTCAACACACACGCAGAGAAATGCTGATAGAAAGGTAACCAAAAAAAATAATAATAATCTCAGTAACTCCAACGACCATCAAATTCTGATTTTATTTCTTGTATTTACATATATTTTTGACTATTTTTTATTCAAACCTGGAGCTACATGGAATTAGTTGCTGGTATTCAGCCACCATCATCTCTAATCACTAAACACTTGTGAAGGCTCAGATGATGGAAAATGAAACAAGATTTTTAAATGGCAGGGAGTAAATACTTTCTTGAATAAACTAATGAGGGTACAAGCCACCGCAGATTATACCAATGGGTTTCTGTAATGGAGGCAATTCTTCTACATCTGCCAGCTTTGGTCCCATATGGATTGGCTCTTCAAGTCCTTATTCGCCATTCCAGTTTGGCTTGAAGCATTTCCTCAGAAACGTCTCAGCTAACCAGATCCTTTTGTATGACATCCATTAATTTGGTTTTGGATCTTTCAACCCCTCTCTGGCCCTCCATTCTAAGTTTACCACCTGTTTCCTATATAGTCTTCCTTTCACATTCCCAAACCCTCTAAACCTGGATTCCCTCAGCTTTTCTGTAATTGATACAGTAACTCCTCATTTAACATTGTTGTTATTTTCTGGAAAAATGCAACTTTAAGTGAAACGATGTTAAACGAATCCAATTTTCCCATAAAATTTAATGTAAACGCCAAGGGGTTAGGTTCCAAGGAAATTTTTTGGAGGGGCAGACAAAAGGCATTATATATTGTACAGTACTGTACTGTAGTTGGGAGGTGCCCCTGGCTTACCCCACACAGGCACAGCCCACTGCAGGCAAGGACGCTAGAAAGCACCTTGTGCAGCAGGAGCAGCAGCTTCCCCCCAGAAGAACTGGTGCCAGCTTTGCTGGGGGATGCTCCAGGCCCACCTCTTTCCATCCCCACTCCACTCCAGACTCACCTCTTCCCACCTCCAATCCACCTCCTCTCTGAAGCACGCCGCATCCCCACTCCTTCCCTCCCTGAAAATCCTAAGCGTGGCCAAATAGCTGTTTGGAAGCAGGGGAAGTACTGGGAGGAGGCAGAGAAGAGGAACTTGTGCAATGCGTCCTTGTAAAGTCACTGCTCTTCCACAGAATCTTACAAGCAGTGGAGAGAGCAGGCAGCCAAACAACGTTATAAGGGAGCACTGCACAACTTTAAACGAGCATGTTCCCTAAAGGAGCAGTGATGTAACTTTGAAACCAGGTTAATCGGGAGGATGTTAAGTGAGGAGTTATTATACAACCTTCAGGGTCCCCTAATTCATTTGTTCTGAATATGTTCCATCCTTCTAACTCCAAGCACTCATCATTATATTTCCACTTGTATTCAAGAACTGCTACTGTCTCTTCCCTAGTGCCCAGCATTCAAAGACATGCAAAAGTGCAGGCCTAATTACCAACTTGTAGATCTTTGCCTACTGAATTGAAAAGTTTTTCTTATCGCAGATCACTCCAATCACTTCTCTTCCTTTAGCCCAGGCCTTTCCTGTTCTGTTTATAAGTTTGTTGTTGAGTTCACCTATACTGTTGAACCTAAGTATTTGAATTTCTGTATGTTTGGTAGTGGCTGGCCACCCAGATTTACAATCTCATTGTCTGTGCAAGGATCATAGAATCTGCACATGAGGTACTCTGTTTTATTTCTGCTGAATTTCATGCCATTTATTTCTAAAACACACCTTCATCTCTCTAAATCTTCTTCCTTTTCCTCTTTGCTCTCCCCCTATGAGCAGTATATCATCTGCAAAAAGTATGTACCAGGGTGCCACTCTCTGGATTTTCTGTAAGTGCATGGAAGGAAGTCCATCTAAGGTGGAGATAATAGTCCTCTAGAAACTGGACTGAGATCCTCAATCACTTGCATGGTCAGATTTGACCTGGAAGTGAAAGGTTTTGTATCCAATTGTCAACAAAAGCCTTCTTCTTGACTAGCTCCTGATGCTAGCCAAACTGGCCATCTATCAGTCCATAAGGAGAAGTCAGATGAGGGTGTTTTAGGACTGTGGGGCCTTTTCCCCTGAGCATGAGCAGTCACACAACATAGAGTTTGGCACATTCCCTGGATAATCTTCTCATCACAGTGAATGTTGTCTGGGGTTCTCTACTTGGTGTCCCATTCTGGTTCTCTTGTTTTATACTTATAACCTCACTCCAGTTTCTTTCTCATTTTTCCTCCCCTGTAATTTGTTGAGTCCTGTTTTCTTTTGGTCTCTAACTTCTTCTGAGGTGGGAGAGGGCTATTGTTGTTCTTCTTTTACACAGGAATCTAGTAGCCTAAGCCTTCTGGTCCTCCTAATTCCACTTGTTATATTGACTATAGCAACCTGCATGGAACTTGGCGGTAGGCACACAGGTTTCAGGATGGAAGAGTTTGAAGAAGGCTCCAGGAAGCCAGTCTGTGTGCACATGGAGACTTCTCATGTTATTACCCAGCACATAAAGCATGAAACAGTGACTATAAATATAATCATTGAAGTTTTGTATATTTCATTAAGAATTTTGAATATTTAATGTAACTGGCTACAGTTGTCATGGTGGCTTGTGCTGTGAGCTATTACTAGATATTTGTTGCAGATGAGACGGGTTTACATGCTTGGCAGTATTAAGTATTTTCATTTTCTTGATGGAGACTGTGCCTGGGGTTCCTGATGTAGCCTCTGATGCTTCTGCTAGAGATCTTAAATATGTTGTCTCCTTAGCTAAGGACACATTGTCTGTGCTACTTTGTAGATTGGTTTTGTAATACATTAATACTGAACAGTGAAACCAATACTATGTATTGCTCATTCTGAGCCTGAGTTACATTGTACAAGCTGGAAGCTTATCATGAACATTTAGTTCTAGTTTGTAGTTGAAATCTTCATTTAACTGTTTAACCATATGTATTTGTTTGAGTATGGACCATAGCACGGTCCCCTGGGTAGGGCACTGGACCAGGACTAAGGGGACCTGAGTTCCCTGCCTTGCTCTGCCACTGACCTACTGTGTAACTTTGGGCAAGTTGCTTCACCTCTCTGTAGCTCTTTTTCCCCACTCACCCTTTGCCAGTCTTTCTATTTGGGGCTGCAAGCTCCTTGGGGCAGTGATGGTCTCTTACAATGGGGTGCTGATCTCAGCTGAGGCTTTTAGATTCTACTGTAGTATAAAAATAATGATAATTCATTTAGGCACTTAAGAATGAATGCATGGTTACATATAGGGGCCTTATACTAAAGCACAAACACAAAATGTAGACAGTTCTCTTTACCAGAGAAAGATTATAATTCTAAAATAGATAAAGAATTGATTGAACAATATCTGGAAGGGAGAATATGATAGTATTACTGTAAATTACATAATTCAAAGATGGTTATTAGGGATTTGATAAATCAGGGATCAGCAACCTTCGGCCCTTGGCCCACCAGGGTAAGCCCTCTGGTGGGCCAAGCTGGTTTGTTTACCTGCCACGTCCACAGGTTCGGCCGATCATGGCTCCCACTGGCCACAGTTTGCCACTCCAGGCCAATGAGGGCTGCAGGAAGTGGCGCGGGCTGAGGGATGTGCTGGCTGCCGTTTCCTGCCACCCCCATTGGCCTGGAGTGGCAAACCACGGCTAGTGGGAGCCGCGATTGGCTGAACCTGCGGATGCGGCAGGTAAACAAACTAACCTGGTCCACCAGGGGGCTTGCCTTGGCGGGCCACATACCAAAGGTTGCTAGTCCCTGTGATAAATAGATTAGGTCCAATATGTTATGGTCAGGCTGTCTTGTTTTCATTGACTTGTATAACGAACTCAAGCAATATAAACCATATCTTATTAAAGGTGTGCTTGTTTTCATTAGCATTAAATGAAAATGCTTTGGGTGGGCAGTGGGTTTGTCTATAATTTTGGCAGTAGATAAAATCTTCCATTAATGTAACAAAATCCCCCAACTCTGTTTTGGCATGTATTTCTGGAGAGTTGTCAATTTGAGTTACTAATGGCCAGATTCCCACGAGTGTGAATGGAGAACCCAGACGTTCCCATTGAAAAGAATGGGAGCTGCTGAGTGTGCCACACATTTGAAAATCAGGCACTTTGAGTGCCTCAAGATAGATTAATGGATAAATTTTTAAAAACGGTCTGATCCTGCACCACTGAAATCAGTTGGAGCTTTGTCATTGATTTTAGTGGGAACAAGATCAGCCTCTTAGTAGCCTGAGTCCCATTTTCAACCCACTTCACCCTAGTGGACACTTCCTCCATATCACTGTACAATAGCCTTTCAAAATATCAACATGAAAAACAACAAGGTAGGTCAGGAAACAAACATTAAAAAAAAAGTTTAACTGGAAGACATATGAAATGTCTGTATCAAAATTAAAGTGCACACACAATTTCCAGTGTTTGTGTTCTAAGCCTGTGATACTAGGTAAATGAGACAGTAATTTGTTCTAAACATCATTTAAGAAAATGGACCAATTTCATGGCTGGCATAAGGAATTGCACCTTCTGTAGATTGATAGATTCCAAGACCAGAAGGGACCACTGTGATCATCTAGCCTGATCTCCCGTAGACCACAGGTCACAGAACCTCCAAAATATTCCTAAATCACATCTTTTAGAAAAAACATATGCAATCTTAATTTAAAAATGCCCAGGAATGGAGAATACACCACAACTCTTGGTAAACTGTTCCAGTGGTTAATACCTTCACTATTACAAATTTACACCTTATTTCCAGTCTGAATTTGTCTAGCTTCGACTTCCAGCCGTTGGATCATGTCATACCTTTCTCTGCTAGATTGAATAACTCATTGTTAAATATTTCTTCCCATGTAGGTACTTAAAGAGTGTAATCAAGTCATCCCTTAAATATTCTCTCTGTTACGCTAAATAGACTGACCTCCCTAAGTTTACCACTGAGAGCATGATTTCTCAACTTTTAATCATTCTTGTGGATCTTCTCTGAACCCTCTCCAATTTATGATCATCCTTCTTGAATTGTGAGCACCAGAACTGGACACAGTATTCCAGCAGTGGTTACACCAGTGCTAAATACAAAGGTAAAATAACCTCTCTACTGCTACTCGAGATTCCCTTAGTTCTGCATCCATGAATCGTATTAGCCCTTCTGGCCACAGCGTCGCACTGGGAACTCATGGTCAGCTGATTAATCACCCCCACCCACAAATCTTTTCCAGAGTCACTGCATCTCAGGATAGAGTCTCCCCTCCTGTAAGTATGGCCTACATTCTTAGTCCCTAGATGTTTACATTTACATTTAGTCATATTAAAATGCATATTGTTTGCTTTCACACAGTTTATCAATTGATCCAGATCACTCTGTATCAGTGACCTGTCCTCTTCTTTATTTACCACTATCCCAATTTTTTTGTGTCATCTGCAAACTTTATTCGTGATGATTTTATGTTTTCTTCTAGGTCATTGATAAAAATGTTAGTTAGTATAGGGCCAAGAACTGATCCCTGTGCGGACCCCACTAGAAACTCACCCACTTGATGATGATTCCCAATTTACAATTACATTTTGAGACCTAGCAATTCATCCATTTAATGTGTGCCATGTTAATTTTATTTCATTCTAGTTTTTTTAATCAAAATGTTGTGCAGTACCAAATCAAACGCCCTATAGAAGTTGAAGTATACTAAATCAGCACTATTACCTTTATCAGCCAAATCTGCAATCTTATCAAAAAAAGATCAAGTAATTTGGTTGTTACAAAGAATCTCCAGGCCTCTCCTCCTTGGTGAATTTGACCCAATGTATGTGGCCATTTACCATATATGAATGAAATCACAAGAAGATCTGTTCTTTTACATTTCACACAGTACTTGTTGTCCATACCACAGTGGGGAGATTTTACTCAAAAACCACAGGTTGTCGTAGCGATGTTTCCAAATTTGGTCCAATTAAGCATAAAATAAGGAGATCTTGCTAAGTCTGGCTGTGCTCACTGGTTTCCAGGTTCCTATATAATTAATATAATTTGTTGCTTGTTTGTGTAAATTTAATTTATGTGGCAGTAATTTAAAAACAAATGCCTATTGCTTCCCATATTTTGAGTAGATCACCAAAGCTTAGAAATACACTGGACAGGGACTCAGGAGACCTTGGTTTCAATTTCTACTCTGCAACTGTGGTCTAGTCACTTCACTTCTTTGTGCTTTTGTTTTAAAAGTCCATTTAGAGCAGGTGATCTCACAGTCATTCTCTGAAAATGGGAAAAGCAAGTCAAATATTTGGTTTTGTTAAGGGTATTTTTGCCAAGCACAGGACTTCTCATTGGTAGCTGCTCAGGCAGAGTGAATCTCACCCCAACAATTGATACTCAGGCAGATGTATTTGAAGTCACTCTACCGTACATGTATCTACTTAATATATGTTCATTACAAAAGTTGGTGTTAATGTTTGATTAATTAGCAGGGGAGAAAATAAGCTACCTAATAAACTAGCTACAATGCATCCTTCCAAATGAAGCAATCAGCTCTACTGTGCACAGCAATTCCATACCTAGCTACACAAAAGACAGATGATAGTGAATGCTGGGCTGGAAAAAAGCTCAGGTGGTGATTGAGAAAGTGAGGGAGGTAATGGCAGTGAAGCAAAATCACAGATAAAAAGCTAAAGAAGGAAACCAGAAACAAACATTTTGTAGAACAAGAATCTGAAAACTTTTAAACAGGAAACCAGTGGAAAATGTAACATTCAAAAAAGAGTTGCCAGAGGATAAAAAGTTCTTCTTTCATATAAAAGAAAAGAATGGTGATAGCTTTGAAAGAGATAATTCAATGGAGGATGTGCTGAGTAATTATTTAAGTATTTTTTGTAGTTGCCAAAACCACCTATTTTACTGCCAGTTAATTCCAATGTTTCGTAACTATGAGTACTACATCTTTTACCTTCAGATCATATAATCGTGGGATTTATTTTTTTTGTGTCTCCACCTAGTATCGTTAGGAACTGATTCTCTAAGTCATTCTCATGTATACTGTTATTCATCAAAATTATTGGTTGACCAATGACTAGACATGCAAGTATGACAAAAAGGGAGACATCCCAGAACAATAGCCCATTTAGCCTTTGTGTTCTACAACTAGACTAGGCTTCAACCAGTCTTCAGTAAATTTTCTCTATGGAACCCACTTTAACTAGGCATCTCCATTCCCCCAATACTATATTCTTTACCTTCTATTATTCTTTAGTCCTCTGTCTTTCTGATCTTTACTACCATTTGAAGATATGAAAGGTGATAAATCATACCATTCATTCTTCTGACTTTTGGAAATGTCAGGGAGCCCCTTGTTTTTATAGGTCTCCGACTAACATTGAAAATGTCTGTACAACTGTGTTTACATGGCCACAGTAATTGTGGCAACAATTAAATGGTCTAGTTAATTTGCTGATTCCAACGGAATCATACAGGCCTACTTAAGATATGCACACTAAAACCAAATCATTATAATCACAGTGAAAGCCAAAGGAATTTTTAATTATTAAGCCAGTACTGCAAAGTGTTGGTGGGATTGTAAAAACATGACAGGCAATTTCCAAGAGAACTTTAATTATACAAATTGCCTCATCCTTTTTATTTTTGACTAGAGCAATTGTAATATATCATTGCCAATTACTCTATTTTATTGGCTATTTAAACTTTTCAGCCAGTATAGTTTTCAATCTCTCTCTTCTACTCCACAAATGCAGATTGGCTGGATTATAGTATTACAGTAAGTGACGGAATTTACCCTTAACTGCAGTTTTTGCATTAGCAGTTTTGATTTTTTACTGTTAGTCCCCTCCATTCCCCTCATTCCCACCCCAGTTCAAAACTTCTTACCTGTTTCAGCAGGAACATTGGAATTATTGGATTCCTTACAAGCAGCTGTAAAAAGGTACTCAAGAACATCTAATACAGCTATTGCAAAACTGAAAACCACCCTGGAAACAGACAAGTAGGTTCTATGAGATTATCTGCTATATTGAATAGTTGTTTTAGAGTAGGAAACAGATTTCAACGGCAGTGGGACTACTTACCTGTGTAAAGTTAAGCACATATGTAACCCTTTGCGATACTGGGGTTTTAGTTTGTCAATGTATTAATGGGTTATAAATGCAACATTAAATAGATTGGTAAACAGGGATAACTTCTTTATACTATATTAAACTGCCTAGGAAGAAAATTAGTTATTTTTGGTTAATACCACACCAAGTAATTTTCTGAAATCAAATTCATTACAAAATTATTTCATTCTTTGCCAAAGTATGCTTTTAGCAGGGTTCTAGTAGGAAAATAGATAATCAGTTCAGAAAGAATTATTATATGCTGCTTCGTTTTCATATTAACTGTGGACCTTTTACATATCTAAGTCTGAAGTCAAAATCAAGATGACAGACAGAGTCTTGGCCATTGTTGCTCACCGAAAACCAACAGTCTTGCCTTGTCAAAAACAAGTTAATGGCATCAGTTCAGGAATAACTGGGTGAAATTCTGTGGCCTGTGTTACACAGGAAGTCAGACTAGATGCTCTAAGGATCTCTTCTGGTGCTAAAAATCCATCAACCTACGAAATTCTGGAAAAATTGGAGATGCTTCTGAGTGACAACCATGCTGCATTGAACTCTCTGTGGTGGGGAAGGCCAGAGATGCAGTAAGGGGACCTGAGTAGGTGGAAGTTTTCTGAAGGCAAGGTGCCAGGTTTTATTGAGGAAATACTGTTGAGGCTTATACACAAGGAATCATATCTTGATGCTAAAAATCTCACCAAATATAAACCAGTATTGAATCTTCCATTTGAGGAAAGACTATGGAGATAATTATAGCAACATAGTTATAGCAATATTCACAGTTACTTGCACAATGAAATACCTGTATAATTTTAAAAAAATAATAGCCAAAGTTGATAATGTTTAAAATCACCTCAACATTTTTGTTCATATACATGATGATCTTTTAGTGTTTTTGAGTTTAAAGAAAGTTTCTTAGAGATTCTTCAACTTCTTAGGAAAATAGGCCCATTCATTGTTACAGTTCCAATTAAATGACAAACATACACCAATAACTTTTATTTTAAAAAATAAGAAACACATCCCGTGAAATCATGCCCAGTGAGTTTCACCATGGACTAAATTCATAACCTCTGGGGGGAAAGGGTTTGTAGTGGAATCACTGACGAAATAAGCTTTCCCAGCAGAATGAGTCCTAGTATAAGTCTTTGAAACACAAACTAATACCGCTATAGAATACGTATCTATTTTAAAAATTAGAGAGAAAAGGTCTTTGAAATAAAGTCCTCCAACCTATACTGCTTTTGGCAATGGATATTCAGGAAACCTACATGTACAGCATATACCACACAAATAGCATTTAATAAATTCCCCAAGTCTGGTATGCAGGCTTCAATGAGTTCTGAACATCAGCTGAGACAGGCTCAATTTGTTTCCTCCCATTTAGCCTTGATGAAAAAATATCAAGACAAACCATTTTCCTACAGGAAAATGAATATATTAGTATCTCTCTACAAAGAACGATTATTCTCTGCTGGAAGAGGATGTTACCACATACCCAACCCCCACTATTTAGACTCACCAGAAAAGAATCCAGAAATCTTAATGAGTGCAAATCAAATAATCCACATAAAATAACCACAGTGGAAGAAGTTTGTATATGGTTCTATCTTGCTTGAGATTTGAAGTGTCTCGATTTTACTTCTCCAACATAACTCCTCAGCAAGATTAGAGTATTGGAATAATTCAATACTCTTTGATTAAATTTCTTTTACATACATTTTCAACCACACTCTAGAGAAGCATAGAAGAAAAAGGTTTAGCTGCGAGGAATCAATGAATGTTCAGGGACAGCTATTTTTTTTTTTTAATTTTCTGGAGGCAATTCAGTCTCTGTCACACCACTTTTGTTCCCACTGTTGTTATTATTCCCAAATAACTTGGGAGACTGAGTGGTCCCATAAACTTATTTCGTTGTCGTCTTCTTCCACTTCCATCCCATCCAGGATTTAGCAAATGGGTCTACAATATTCATTTTGGCTAAATTCCTCATTTCAGATCTCTCCCTTTTGATAGAAGATGTGTATTATTTTCCTGTGTGCCATTTTTAATATGTTGGGGTTAGTAGAGACCTGGATACCAAGAATAGTAGAAAAGAGGGAACAGAGGAAATTAGTCTTGCCATACCAAAACAGACCAATGGCCCATGATAATTTGGTATCCTGTCCCAGACATTTGCCTCTACCAGATATATTCCAAGAAGGCAGAACACTACCATAGTTTACCTAATTTTCAAAACTGTACCAAAGGATAGGCAGAGGAAGGAGAAGAATATTTTCTTCTAACCCTAAATGGTGATCACTTTAAACCCTGAAGCCTCTGAATTGAAAACCCTTGGAATTTTACCCAACCTACTATGGTACAAATGTTGATGCTATTTTTCCCTGATAAGTGTCTAATTTTATTAAACTTGTCCCAATATTTTTCCAAGTAATGTATTGCAGCCGCAAGTTCCAAAGATTACCCATTCATTGCTGTGGCATCTGTCTCAAATTTTCTATTAAACCACTTCAGAGCTGGTGGATTTTAAAATTTGAAAGACTGGTCTACTCTGGTAAACAATCAGCTGTGAAACAACACAATGAGCCAAATGTCTCCAACAAACTAGTACATGCACATGAAGATGAGACTAGCTGGGCTAGCTGTCAGCCCACAGAAACTCAGCAATTAGCGTCTAGACGACTTACTTCATGCATTTTAAATCACATTGTGAATTTAAGTGTAATGTATACTGGGAGCCAATGTAAGACACATCTGAGAAATAATTTAATTAGTTATCTTAATCAAATAAATAGATCTGTTCAGTAACCCCTTTCACAGTAGTCATTGACTCATTACTGAAATTGAAAAACTAAGAGGGCACAAGCTAGCTTTGGCACAGAGACACCATGAAATGTTCAAGTGTTATGTAAATGTTTAATAAAAAGCTGAGTCACCCTAACTATCTTCAGTTAAACAGAAACCCACATCATTCCTCCACCCATGACCAGGAAAGCTTACCAAGCACAGGCATATTTGTGTATACTTACTACATAAAGCTACTGTGCGCCACTTTATATAGGAACCATGCATACCCACAGTCATCAGCAGAACTGAAGAAGACTTTCTCCTATGGTTACAAGCCCACATTTGCCAGCCATGTTGCAAGACAAATCAAGGGTCAAGCACTGGAACCGATGAGTCAGCTTAGCCCAAAGCAAGTGCCAAAGTCAGTAACAAAAGGGACTCCCAAAATCCGTCATTTCTCCTCTTTTATCAAAGATCTCCATTACTGTAGTGTTGAGATTTGGCACATTTTAAGACCTTTCTGTGCCACTTCATGCTTCATCCAGAGGGAGTTATTTAAACACATGAGAAGATGCTCTCTCTCTGGCTTTTGTGACACCTGTCAGCCTTGGGATTTAGAGGATGGGCTTGGAAACCAAGTTTAGATCTCTTGAGTGGTGGCTATTACCATAGGGTTGAGTCTGCTCAGTCTGATGTGGGTTTTTTTCCTGTTTGGTTGGGTTTTGGGGGTGAAGTGGGGGAGAGGGGGTTGTTTGTTTAATTGCCTTATTTCCACATCTAACTTGTTAACCTCATCCCAGATAAATGTTAATATCCAGCAAGATGGTATATTAGATCACAGTAGGTGACTAAACTGCATCACAGCTAATTTTTTTGGATCTCTCCTCTGTATTAGTAAATCACGCATATGCCCGGGAAGGAAACTGCCTATGGTAATAGTGTACCTTATTAGTTTCCTGTAACAGATGAGAATATCTCTTACCTGATAAAAAGAGATCCTGAAAACTGAAATAGTTTCAAACAATGCTGCTCAGTAAGACTTACTTATGTTACACTCTCATGGATTAACTGTAGCATTTTAATCACTTACAATAAGGAAGCTAGATAAACTACATGGTGCATAATTTATTATTTATTTGTCATGTCACCTGAATAAAGGGCCAACATAAATGTGAGACGTACAGCCAGAAGTTTCAGAAGAGACTAGTGACTTTGAGTGCCCAAATTGAGACAAGTTGAAGCAGCCAATTTTCAGAAAATGCTGAGCACCCACACTCTAAGTCAGGCTCCTTGATGATATCTCAAGTTGCGCACAGAACAAACACTAATCACTTTTTAAAGTCTTCACCAATAAACTTAAAAACCTCTCTATAAATATATAGCTGGATCCTTTTTCTAATGGCCATTCTGGTTTGTGTCAGAAACAAACAACTGACCTGTTAACAGCATGGATCAGCTTCACTATTCATTTTTACTTCTAAGTTTTGAAATACTTGAGTAGCACACAAAAGTATCAGTCTGTTGGCAGCAAAACTCCATGAAGCTCTTCACAAGTATTATGATCCTTAGTTTTTCAGCATGCTGTTACATTAGCCAGTCAGTCCAGCAGTAGAGGTTAAGCGTAGAAGATAGAGTGTCACTACGCTGATTAGCCACTTTTAGGCCACCTCTCTCACTTACACCAGGGCAGAGCAGAAATAACCTCACTGAAGCCAAAGATGTTACCTCAATGTAAGACTGGTCTGAGAAGAGAATCACTCCCTTGTTTGCCAATCCCCCAAAGGGCAAAAATCATGAATCATGTGCCCCCATCAAAATCATGAGACTAGCTTTAAAATAGTTAATTTTTTTAAAATAAGACATTTGAGGTCTTTTTATTTGGTGCCTTTAGAGTTCACATGTTCAAGCTTTACTCTGCGGCCAAGAGAGCTAGAAACTTTCATTAAAAAAAAAAAGAAAGAGTAAGCGGAGATTCTCACAATCACGTGATTCCTGTAGCTGAGGCTTTAAAAAGAGCACCGAAATGTCACGAGTCTGATGACAGTCAGCAACACTGTGTGTTTTACCATGCCAAGATGCAGTTGAAAAATGTTCACTGACCAGGGCGGCGAGTTATACGGGCCCACAGAGCCCAAGCTCCAACAAATTCAGGGCCCAGGGGGGCTGGCTGCCCCAATGTTCGGAGCTGGGTCTCTCCCCCAGCCCCACCTGCTGCCCACATGAGCATCCTTAGCTGCCCCCTGAAGCTCCGCACTGCGCTCCCTCACTGGTTGCTGCTGGCTACCCCAACCCCGTCCCAGCCTAGAGCACACACCCAGCACTCAAACTCCCTCCCACACCCAGCACCCAAACCCCCTTCTGCATCCAAACTCCCTCCCAGAGCCTGCACCCAAACTCCCTTCTGCACCCCAGCCCAGAGCCTGCACCCAACACCCAAACTCCATCCCAGAGCCCACACCCCTCCTGCACCCAAACTCCCTCCCAGAGCCTTAGGCAGGTTGGGGTGGAGGGGCCTGGCCCTGTTCTGGGCACCATCAACAATTATACAAACCTGCCACCCCTGTCACTGACTGATTTAGTCACTGTTTAGTTTTTGAACATATAGGCTTTTCTCTCTCCTTTTTCTTCTATGTATGCATGTATTTAATTAGAATTTTCTGTATTCAAGCACTTTGACCTAGGTTAAGAGAAAATATAATCAAAGTAAATAATTGTATCAGGCTTTGCAGTATTGTTAGAGCACCATAGCTCTGGCAAGTTCTGAGACTCCAAACCAAAAAGCATTGTTGCTGTCTCAGGCTCTCTGTTAATAGGCTTCACATTACCTGCTGGCCAACTGCTGAGTAAGGATAATAATTAGCTTTCAATTATAACTAGAAACATTTTCACTTGTTTCACTCGTATATCCCTAGATCTTCTACTTTGTCTAATTAGTGTGTTCTCTGGAAAACCACCAAAGCTTTGAGAGAAAATACGAAGATCTACCTCCACATTACAGTCCTAAAATACTACGCCTAAGTCTTAAAATATTCAGTCCCCAAAGCCCTCACCCACTAGCATGTGATATAGGCATAGTGTGCTAAAAATATTAAGTAATTAATCACCACAACCTCTTTGGAGGTAGGTATCTTGTATGTAATACTTCTAGAAGCTGAACCTGGTCATTTGGCATGTCTTATGCCTTGCACTGATATGGCGAACAATAAAAAAAACAACAGCATTCCCAGTGAACAATATCAGTTTGATACAGTATATACAACATACCTACAATAATAAGTATCTGTTTAGTGCGTAATATGTAATGCTTTTTTATAAACAAAATAACCCAGGATCATTAGTTAATGCTTACATTTTCCCACCAACACTGTATTAACCTAAATAAACTATATGACACTGCTCTTTTAACTCAGGCATGCTAAAACTCACCAGTCAACATCCATTGCTTTATGAGCGTTCCATTGGGGTAATCTCAAAAAGCCAATAACTATGATGTAAGAAATCTTTATGGATTTAATACTCTAGATTGAGCACTACTTTTAAATTTGCTTTCTTACGCTTGGTTTGACATAAACGTCTTTTTTTCTGTAGCACTCCCATGCTTTCCAAATTGATTACATCAGTATGATGGGGAAGGGACTATGTATGTGACACAAGCATTAGTTATGCTGAATAAAATTCACCAAAGGAGGATTCTGCGACACTCGAAATGCTGAGATATCAAATGCATAGTAAATTGCTGTGTCAGTTAAAGTTTTAGAGAGTTTGTATTTTTCAAAATTGCATCTAGAATAATGTGGTTTCCAGTTGCCTAGAGAAGTCTGAGATAATAAAAAGTAATTATAGGTACAACAAAACATACAAAAATGTTACTTAGAAAGATAAATGTCTGACTACATTGCCTTCTGAAACTCACACCAGTTACTGCATACATGTAACCTGGCGCCAAAATCCGAGGGACAGCAGTACTGAAGAATGGCACAGCAATATTCACTAAGAGTTCAGCTGTAAAAATAACAACTTAATTTTAATCAGAGTGAAACTGAATTACATAAGGTGCAGAAGATATTCTCTGAGCTTCTATATAACTCCACTTACTTAGCTCCCCAGGAGGCTATTAAGTGGCAACCTTTGATTTGCAGAAGCAAATTAAACTTATACAAGCCCGATCTAAACCAATGTTAAGAGTGTTCACACACAAAGTTGCACTTTAACAGCACACCTTTAGTTACCCAAATTTAACTCTGTGTTTAGTCTGAGTCACAAATGTTATGGCTTTCTAATCCAAATCTAGAGACTCAGGCCCAGAGGAAAGAGCTTATTGCAATCAGGGCAACAAGAATGAACAACTGTCCTCTAACCTATAACTGCAAAGTAGACACAGAGAAAAAAAAATCTTCGCATCCCGGGAAGAGGAACCCACTAACAAACTCCTGGAAATAAGCAAAGCAATGCAAGAGGTGTCCCAGGTTATGAAAGATACAGACAAAATGGTAGAACAACTTTATTGTAAGAACATGTGATTAATTCCTATCATTTTAGTGTAAGCAGAGTCAGGATGAGCTGTACCCTGACATCTGGTGGTGAATTATGGGAAGTGTGGAAAGAATGTCCGGAATGTGAAGTCTCAAATATTTGCAGAGGCACCCCCAGCAAGGTGCCAGCAAGGAGCCTGGGAATGGTTATTTTGACATTTCTGGGATCCCCAATTTCTTTGTATTGGGGCAGGATAAATAAAATGTTGCCACTTGATTATGTGAATGAGGAACTATGAGATGCTTTATGACAGAGATGTCTCAATATCAATTAAATGACACTTGCTAGACAAGGGACATGGGTTCCAAAACCCAGTGAATTGGGGGAGGTTGGGGGTTGGTGTGTTGGGGGGCATGGGTAGCCTCCTTTTGAAGGCCTGGAGTACCAATTGTCCAGCTTTCTTTCTCCACTGTTAAAGAGTAGAGCTAATTTTGATTTTATTAGGAGTCCATCTAGAGCCTGCTGAGCTGAATTCATGTTGGGCCAATGGTGCACCAGCACCAGGGCTCCCCTCCTAAGAGCTGAGCTGAGATCACCGAGTGCTGTGTTAACTAGTGGGGGAGCCTGAAGACCTATCGCGTTTATTCACATTTTCTTTAAGCAATAGTGTATTGTCACTTAATGCAGAGATATATTTTATGTCTTTTTTCTTCTTTTTATATAAAGTTTCTTTTAAGACTTTTGAGTTTTTTTCTCTCTGGGTAGATAAGGAAGAAGGGGAGAAATTCTTTTGTTTAGATCTACGAGGGTGAATCTCTGCGACACAGGGAATTGGGGGAGGGAGAAGCAAAGGGAGAAGATGTTTTTTCGTCTCTGTATTTGTGTCTCTTTGTGGAAGAGAGGAGAATGCTTTTTGGTATTGTGATGTAAAGGTGCTCGTAATCTCGGAGAGTTCAATGAACTCTGCACAAGGACCTGAGTTTTTCCAAAATGGGTCTTGTTTGGAACTCTGTAACTTAAATTGCTGACATTTTTCATTTGATTTATTATTTGAGTGCAGCATTATTGGACAATTGTTAGTCGTATACATAAATAGTATGTGGTACTTAAATCCTAATCCTAGGAGAAATTGATTCTAAATGAATGGAATGATTTTACAGTAGAACCATTTTTATTGTTGAGAGTTTCTGAATTATGTGCTGGTGAATTCACTTCAGTTTCACTTTCAGATGCCACCAATGAAAATAATTGGAAAATATTTATTCTGAAGCACTAGAATTATTCCCTCGATCTGATCTGCAAAAACTTATTTTAATATGTAAGACGTTGACTTGCTTCATTGACTTATTTTTACCTTTCTTCAATAACTACTAATAATAGGTTTACCTATTCGAGTTGAGCTGTTCCTTTTTCCCAAAAGTAAATAAAACTTACTGCAAACACGTAGTGGGTATTGTCCAGTAAATTATCGATGTCTTGCTGCATTACTAAGTCTTATTAACACTCACCTTCATTACTTCCTACTCTGATTTGAACCTTAGGTGCATAACCTGAAGTATAGCATCGAACAACTCTAAAGGCTGAATTACCAGCTTATTTAATTATCTCGCTGCACCAGCCAATTCCAGGTTTGGTCCCTCTGTCTCCAAAACCCTTCCCTGGGAACCCAAGATCAGAACCCTAGTCTACCACAAGGAAATAACCCACTTCTTCCCCTCTCTTCCACCCAGAATTTCTCTGGCTACTGAGAGTTCTGATGCCACCTTTTACATCACATACAACATGTTCCTCTCTCCACAAGAGACCAAAATCAGGGAAAAAATCTATCTCTCTTCCCCTTTCTTTCTCCCTCCCACCATTCCTGGTCGCAGATTCACCCTCCGTTCATTAACACAAGAGAATTTCCTCCCCTTCTTCCTTATCTACCCAGAGAGAAAAAAACCTCAACAGTCTTTAAAGAAACTTTATATAAAAAAAGAAACATAAAATATATCTCTGCATTAAGGTGCAATACACTATTGCTTAAAGAAAATGTGAATAACAGCTCTCTTCTTTCCCCTCCGTGTGTTAGAGCTGCTTTTATTCATTTTCTTTAGCATACCCGTATTTTCATTATGTGAATAATTTTATGCTTTTTTCTTTTTATAAATTTTCTTTTAAATGGGTTTTTCTTTCTCGGGAGGATAAAAGGGAAATTCTATGGTTAGATTAGGAGGTGAATCTCTGCAACATGGATTGGTGGGAATACAAGGGGAAGAATTAGATTCTTTTCTTCTCTGTATTGTTGAGCTCTTTGTGAGAGATAACACTTTTTATGTTATGTAAAAGGGGCTCAAAGTAATCTC
>NC_133769.1:211408655-211432615 GCF_003597395.2 Chelonoidis abingdonii | reverse complement strand
ACTCTCAGGTTAGCCCAGAGAGGAAAGTCTGGGTGGGAGAGAGAGGGGGAAGGGAAGTGGGTTATTTCCCTTTGTGGTAAGACTCAGGGCTTCTGAGTCTTGGGGTTCCCCAGGGAAGGGTTTGGGGAGACCAGAGGGAGCCAAAACCCTGGAATTTTTGGCTGGTGGCAGCGAGATCAAATCTAAGCTGGTAATTAAGCTTAGAGGGGTTCATGCTAGCTTCTCAGGTTATGAACGCTAAGGTTCAAATCAGAGTAGGAAGGCTATGACAGGTGAGTGTTAATAAGACTTAAGTAACTGCTAGCAAGACATTTGATAATTTACTGGAAATACCATACTCTGTGTTTGCAGTAATGGTTTTATTTCACTTTTGCGGAAAAGGAATACAGCTCAATCTCTGAATATGGGTAACCATTTTATTGTAGCTTCATTAAAAGAAAAGGTTAAAAATAGTCAATGAAGCAAGTCACGCTCTTACATGATTAAAATAAGTTTTCTTTGGCAGATCAGATCCTGAGGGATGAACTAATTCTAGTGGTTTCAGAAAACCATATTTTCCAATTATTTTCATTGGTGTCATCTGAAGTGAAACTGAAGTGAATTCCACTCCAGCACATAATTCAGAAACTCTTCAACAATAAAACATTGGTTCTACTGTAAATCATTGCCATTCATTTTTAATCAATTTCTCCTAGGATTAGGATTTTCTAGTACCACATACGTATTCTTTTATTAAAAGAAACTACCACAATTGTCCATAATAATGCTGCACTCAAAATTTAATAAATCAAAGAACAGAATGTCAGCAATTTAAGTTACAGAGTTCCAAACCAAGACCCATTTTGGAAAACATCAGGTCTTGTGCAAGTGTCATTGAACTCTCCCGATAGTCACATATATAGCACCAACAATTCTAGTCTGAGTCTGAAGAAAGGATCAACTCAATTTTCTGAACCCAAATCAAGATACAACCCAATTGATGATGTTCCAATTCCTAACACAAGGGATTTCTGATTTCCCTTTGAAGTTGCAGGGTAAAATTTTCAACACATAAGTGACTTAACTCTTTTTGTTCCTCATGTAGATACTTATCTTCTTCAGCTATCACTCAGTGCGAAAATGATGTCTGCCAAGGGGGTTCATTAGTGAGTTTTTAAGTGGCTGAGGAGCCCAATTCTTGTCCTGCAGGTTTTCCCACAAAAGTGACAGGTGTAATCTTGGAGGAGACAGCTATTGGCTGGAGTGTTGTGCCCTTTCTTTCCTCCTTTGTCGCTTCTCTGTCTCATGAGCATGTCTGTTCTCCTCAAAGTGAGCTGTGGCTTGGTGTATGGTGTGGCACCTCTGTGTTCTGTTCTGTGCCAAGTGCTCCCAGTTTGTTGGGCTGATGCCTCCCTTTTTAAGATGTATTTTCAGTAAGTCTTTGAAACACTTCCACTGCCCTTCGCAAGCCCTTCTTCCATGATTTAACTGAGAGAAGAGCACTTGCTTTGGGAGGTGAGTGTCAGGCATACATAAACAGTGACCAGCCAGTGGAGCTGGTGTTTCATGGCCTGGGCTTCTATACTGCTGACGTTAGCTGCAGAGAAAACGTTGATGTTAGTACCTCTGTCCTCCCAGCTGATCCGGAGAATCCTCTTGAGGCAGCACTGCTGGAACCACTCTTTCCACTTGAGATGTCTGTAGGTTACCTAGGTCTCAAACTTGAAGGGTGGGGATGACAACTGTCTTGTAAACAAAGATCTTGGTACCTGTTTGCAGATCCCTATAATTGAAAACTCATTTGAGAAATTTTCCAAAAGATGTGCTGGTACAGCAGATCTTGTATTCAGTTTCTGGTCAATGCTGGCTGTTTGGAAGAGGTGGCCACCAAAAGTACAGAAAATGGTCCACATTTTCCAGGGGTTCTCCGCTGATGGTGATTTGTGACGTATGAAGAGTAGCTTGTGCAGGTGAGGGCTGGTAGAGTACCTTAGTTTTTCCGATGTTGTAAGAGAGACCCAGGCTGTGATAGGCATCTGCAAAAAGATTTAGGGTGCTTTGCAGGTCTGCCTCTGAGTGTGCAAGAATGACAGGCATCTGTATACTGAAGGTCAGTGATGCCAATTCTCATGATCTTAGATTTTGTTTGGAGACATTGAAGGTTGAGGAGTTGGCCATCCATACAATACTCAAACCCGATTCCATCAGCAAGGCAGTCACGAATGGGAATCAGGATCACAGCAAAGTAAATAGAAAAGAATGTTGGAGCAATGACACAGCCCTGCTTGACACCAGTGCAAATGGTGAATGGTTCGGTCTTTGAGCCGTTGCACAAAATGGTGGCAGTCAGCCCATCATAGAGTAGTCTGATGATAGAAATGAATTTCCATAGACAGCCAAACCTATTCAGCACCTTCCATAGGGCATCACGACTGATAGAGTCAAAGGCCTTGGTTAGACTGACGAATGCCATGAACATTGCTGCTGTTGCTCTCTGCACTTCTCCTGATTCTGTCGCGTCATGAAGATCATGTTGATTGTGCCTTGGGAGCTGTGAGGACTGCGCTGAGGGCAGGAGCTACTGCAGTGGAGCCCTGGGCCCTTTAAATTACCATAGAAGGGGGCCCCGGCCTTTGGCGTAGCTTTAAAGGGCCCGGGGCTCCGACGCAGTAGCGGCAGCCGGGATCCCCTGGCCCTTTAAATCACCACCAGAGCCCCATGGTTGCTACCCTAGGGGTCCAAAAGCAGAGCTCAGGTGGTGATTTAAAGGGCCCTGAAGGGTAGTGGCAGTGGGAACCTCAAGCCCTTTAAATCACCACCCAAGCTGTGACGCCGAGCCCTGGGGTAGCAGCAGTAGCCAGGGGCTCGGGCAGTGATTTAAAGGGCCTGGGGCTCCAGCTGCTGCTACCAGCCTGGGTTCTTTAAATCATCCCCAGAGCCCTGGGGTAGCAGCAGCAGTGCTCTGATAGCTATTTTAAGGGCTAGGGTGGTAGCGGTGGCAGAGCCTCTGGCCCTTTAAATCATTGCCAGAGCCTCATCGCCACTACCCAAGGGCTCCAGTAGGCTCTGGGGTGATTTAAAGGGCCCAGGGCAGTAGCGGCTACCGGAGCCCCGGACCATTTAAATTGTCCTCAGAGCCCTGCTGCCAGATCCCTGGGGAGGTGGCAAAGGGGCTCTGGTGGCTATTTTAAGGGCCAGGACAGTAGCAGCTGCGCAGGCCCAGATCCTTTAAATCACTGCCTGAGCCCCGCCACCACTTCCCCAGGGCTCCAGCAGCAAGGCTTTGGCGGCAATTTAAAGGGCCCAGGGCTCCAGCCAATGCCAGAGTAAGCCTTTAAATTGCTGTCTGGGGAAGCCAATCTGCCTTGGTACAGTGCACCAGCTCTTGCCAGTATGCCATACCGGGGCACACTGGCTTACTTTCACCTCTGCTTGTACCTAAAGCTACCATTAACTTTTAGTTCTGTGATCAGTTCCTCTTTATTTCTCAAGACAAGGTCTAATGCAGAATTCCCCCATGTTGGATGCAATATTTTATAAGTTAGAAAATTGTCATCTATAATACTTAGAAATTCCAAGGATGTTTTAGTACTGGCAGCTTGAGACCACCAATATATGTCACTCAGACTGAAGTCCCCCATGATCTCTCAACTTTTTCCCCTGTACATTATAGAGAGGTGCATTAGGAGCCAGTCATCCTGTTCCCTAGTACATTTAGGTGGTCTGTAGCAGGTATCGACTAATACCCCATCTTGTGCTTTATCTGTTAGGACACTGATCCATAAGCATTCAAGATCATATGAGTGATTCTGAAACATGCAATGCCATTTTTTTACACAGAGTGCCATTCTCTCTCCCCTCTTTTCCCCTACTCAATCCTTCCTAAATGCATTACAACCCTTATTTTAACATTCTAATCATGTGAATCATCCCATCAATCATACCCGTTAGATCAAATTTATGCTCATAAATGAGCAATTCCATGTATTCTTGTTTGTTACCCAGGCTCCTAGCATTGGTGAATAGGCAATTCAAAAATCTCTTCTTTTTATGCACTTCGGATCCTTGATTAATTTTGTTTTCAACATCTTGATTTTTGCTAAATGAATACTCATACCTTCCTTCTTTTTACCATCTCTTTTTGTTATGGCTTAATGCCCTTCTGACTACTCTAGCCAGCCTGTCCCCAAGAAGATTGGTTCTTCTTCTTCTGAGGTGGAGGTCATGCAAACTATACAGCCCCAACTCCCCATTAAAAGGTAGACCAATGCTCCATAAAACCAAAACCCTAAACCGCTTACCTATCCAACTGTTCACTTCCAGAATCTTCTGCCTTCTATCTTTCTTCACTTGTGGCATAGGAAGGATCTCAGAGAAGATTGCTTGGACATTCTTCTTCAGCACACTTCCAGGTTCCCTGAAGTAATGTATTATCTGTGAGATATCCCACAACACAGTGTCATTAGTGCCAATATGAACCATCACCGATGGAGTCTTGCCTGTCAACTTCAGAAGCGTATCCAATCTTGGAGTGACATCTCATGTCTTGGCTTCAGGAAGGCAGCACACTGTCCTGTTCTTCACCTGTTGCTTTGCAGAACGTTTTTTCAATTCTTTTAAGTGTTGAATGCCCAAAAAGGATGGTCTGTCTTCCTGGGATGGCTGGAGACCTCTTTGTGGACAAACTTGATTTTCTTAAAAGGTTGGGCTGCCTTCCACTGGTGTGTCCCATGCATCTCTCCATTCCTTTGGACCAGCTGGATATTGAGCAGTATCTTCCACAGTTTACATGTTGAGGATCTGGTATTGATTGGAAATTTGTAGATGTGTGGAATTCTTCCTGGTCTTCTCTCTGGTGGCCACAAACTGCCCATCATCATATGTCTCCAGGCATATAGAATACCATTTTGACCTCTTGCCTCTGGTCCTCACAAATTGCCAGGCCTCCTCTCTGATGTCCTCTCTTTCTAACTCTTTGGTGGCCGGCTCCTTTCTTCCTTGAATCTGGGGCACTGATGTTTCCTGCACTCAAACCCCCACTCTGATGCCCCACTCTGTGCATTACCCTGATCCTCCACATCAAGACCCACACACCATTGACCCCCAACAAGCTGCACCCAGACCCCCACTTCACCAGCCTTCACTCCCTCAGCACCCAGACCCCACCACTGAGACTCTCACACCAAGACCCCTCCACTGAGCCCCAACCACTTTCACCTGGAAACCCCTGCAGAGTCCCATTGTTCCTGCACCTGGAACCCCAACAACAAGCCTCTGTGCATCCAGATCCTCCCCACACCTAGACCCCCCACTGAGCGCCTGCACCCAGATTAATCCACACAGAATCCTCTCATCCTGCACCTGGATTCCCCACACTGAGCCCCTCTACACTTGGATCCTGCCAGGTTGAGCCTGCCTGCCCCTCACCTGATGTGCCTGGCACAAAGGGGCAGGGCCCCAGGGTGTTTCTGGGGCAGACTCAGGCTTTGTGCTGTGTCAGGGTCATGTGCAGTCTCAACGCTGAGTCCGTGTCTCAGGGTTGGGGAGGCTGCAGGGTGATCTCTCACCTTTGTGCTTCCAGTGGCCTGTGCTCCCTACTGCCAAGCTGGAGCCATTGCATTTATTTATTGACAAATGAAACTTGCAGATTTTTGCAAAATTTTAAAATATTGTGCAGAGAATTTTTAGGCACAGAATGCCCTCAGGAGTATCAAACATGTGTTTCTGATATGCTGTGTTAAAGCTCCAGAACTGATACCTCAAGGCTTGGGATTGAGACTATCTTGCTGTATTATCTCCTGGTTATTCTAAATTTACATATAAAACTTAAAATATGACTTTAGTTGGAGTTTATCTAATTCCTATAGAAACTAAGAAAAAATATATACACAGTGCTCCTGTCAGCTAATTCCTAAGTTATTATCTTCAAAAGAACCCTAGAGTTTTCAGTTGCCTAAGTAGCCCCTGGAATCACAGATAAAGTTGCCCTCCTCCTCCCAAAATCTGAAATAGAGCCCCTGATGAGCCAAGTGTGGCCAGAGGGCTGCAGGAGGGCTTCTGGCAAGATGCAGCCCCTGTGTAACAGCGCAAAGCCCACCCTGAGCTGCAGGCCAAGCACCAGGCGCCACAAGCCACCACAGCAGAGCAGAAGTAAAGGTGGCAATACACCATATACCATGCCACCTGCGCTTCTGCGCTGCTACTGACAGTGGCATTGCCCATAGAACTGGGCACCCGGCCAGCAGCTGCCCCTATCAGTGCTTAATTTGAGCCAGTGCTGAGTTCTGGCACTTCTTTCAAAACAAACTAAGCAATGCAGGGAGGCAGCGGGGCCTGGAATTAAGTGGGGAGAGCCTGTGCGGGCCAGGGGTGATGGGAAGAAGCTGAAAATACAAATCGCCCAGGGTACCATTTTCCCTAAGACTGCCCTGGTGGTACAATACTCAAGTATGCCATTGGAAGTTTCCTTTTTTGTAGCTTATACTGTCATAATCTAGCAATGCTAATTGTAATACTATTGATTTATCTGCAATTCTTTCTCTGATGTAAGCACCTGTACTGCCTATAGGTCAACAAACCAGGCTGTAAAGAGCAGAACAGACACGCTAAATGGACATGATAAACAGACATGGTAAATTGGAAAGGGTTGGAAGAAGAGCCACAAGAATGACTGAAGTATTAGAAAATATGCCTTTATAGTGATAGACTGAAGGAGCTCAACCTATTTCACTTAATAGTGGGGGGGGGGGGGCTTGCTTACAGTCTCTAAGTACTTATGTTGGAAAAAAAATATTTGAAAATGGGGTCTTCAATCTAGCAGAGAAAGGTATAACATGATCCAATGGCTAGAAGTTGAAGCTAGACAAATTCAGACTGGAAAATAAGGTGTAAAATTTTTTAACAGGGAGGGTAATTAACCACTGGAACAATTTACCAAGGGTCAGGGTGGAGTCTCCATCTCTGGCAATTTTTCAATCAAGATTGGATGTTCTTCTAAAAGATCTGCTCTAGGAATTAACTGGAAAAGTGCTATGCCTGTGTTATGCTGCAGGTCAGACTAGATGATCACAGTGGTCCCTCAGAATCTATGAGCTATGAAATGAGTACAGGTGCCAAAGCCATGCTAGGCTTACATCATGGACTCAGTTGGCAACCAGGGCCCCCGGCTGCAGCCCAGAGATCCTCTCTGAGGCTGGTTAGACTGTGTGATTCCACCCAGAGCAGGAGTGAATGTAACTTAAAGGACTTACCATTACACCAGAGTCCTGAGCGGGGTGTGGCCTCAACCGGAGGAGGCGGGGCCTTTCAAGATTTAAAGGCCCTGGGGCTCTGACTGTGGCTGGGAGCCCCAGGGCCTTTAAATCACTCTGGAGCTACCAGCTGCAGAAGCAGCTGGGAGTCCCGAGGCTCTTTACATCACCATGGGAGCCCTGCCACCGCTATCCTGGGGTGGCAGGGCCCGGCGGTGCTTTAAAGGGCTCAAGGCTTCCTGCAGCAGCTGGAGCCCTGGGCCCTTTAAATCACCGCCAGAGAAGCCAGTCCAGTCTGGCATGGCGTACCGGCTCTTGCCGGTATGCTGTACTGTACCGGCTTACTTCCACCTCTGACCCAAGGAAACATGCAGGAAGCCAGGCCTGTCATTTAAGTAGCACAGTCAAAAAAGCCAGACAGGGTCTAAGTTGCAGTTCTCCCTACAGCCATGATACCACTCAAATGGATTTCACTAGAATGAAGCTCAAAAGAATATATCTTGTAGAAGCGAAGCAGGCAGGCAGAATGAAGAGAGGGAATGGACAATCTGTACCCCCCAGGAAGCAGAAGCTATGCATCTTATTGTAGAGCTAATGTACTGACCTTGGCAATGTCCATTTGAAACTGGAAAATCCTCTAGTTCCACCTTCCTCTGATATTTTATACAATAATAAAAAAAATAATAGTAATTAATAATAAACCTTTACAGAACCTATATTCACAAATGCTTTTGCAAATTAATTAAACAAATGCAATGTTGCAGAGTACTTTCTCAAACTATACAGCAGCTAAGACCTTGAAAATAATTTTATCCAGCCCCTTTGTGCCTTGGATCTCTCTCTAACAATCATGTTTTTACTTTGGCATAATCTTTTCAAGAAAAAAATGGAAGGATGAGTAAAGATACTGTGCAGCTCAGCAGCACCACCTACTGGGATGAACATGCTATGTTCTTACCTTTCAAAAGAGAGTATTGCAATGCTCCTGCGCACAATGAAAAGTTGAGAGGAGGGTTGTGGATGGAGAAAAATAAACATTTCTGCAGATGATTACATTATATGGCTTCTTGTTTTCAGTCTGTGTATCATAACAGAACTTACCACCTTTACTGCAGGGCTCTCTAAGTCAATGGGCCTAACTTTCCATTGCCTTGCACCTTGTGTAGACATTTATGCAAGGTTCATGATGAGAAGTGCCAAGAGCCACTGGCTGGCTGAAGGATAGCCAGGAACATCTGAGTGAGAGGTTACTGTGATGGCCTGAATAAGGGGGTGCCAGGGAGCTAAAGTGAGGGATTAGGATGGTGGGCTCAGTAAGGGGGTGCCTGGGGCATCTAGATTGAAGGGGCTGCATGCAGGGGAGGTGGGGGGGAGTGCCTGGGGAAGCTGGGTGGAAGCACGGAGAGGTTGGCTGTATGTATGGAAATGGCTAGTGGTGTTCAGATACTTTTTCAAGAACTATTTAAAATACCTAGCTGGAATGCAGAACATAAATTCATGCTACCTAGGATTGCTTTGCGTTACACATAATTAAATGTAGACCCAGTGATGAATTAACTGGTACTGTAAACAGAGTAATGAAGCAAGATTTTAATAGCAGGAGTCAATAAGGTGGAACTTTTTCCTGTGTTTCACCAGGTTTATGAAGGAGACCACTATGTGGCAGCCCAGTATTGAAAAATAGTTGATGGGGTTGGCAGCAACTTCTCTTTGCAAATATAGCACCACTGTTACAAATGGAAGGAAATGTTACATTTTGGTTTGTAGGGATCATAGGTGTGAGTGATGAAAGAGATCTGTTAGGTAGTCTAAACACTCCCTGTGCTATTGCAAGAATGCTCCCTTGTGTAAATTTATGAATGCATTATCCAATCAAGTTTTAAACATTCAACATCTTCCATCTCTTCTCTTGAGAGGCTGCTTTACAACCCAATTCATCTATCTGCCAATAAGTTTTTCCTGATATTCACCTTAAGTTTTCTGTTTCATAATTTCATCACATTATGAAATCAATATTTTCACATTGTACACATCCCATAACAGAACAACTGTTATCACCAAGTCTGAAATATTCATGTTAGGTTCAAAAACCAAATCAGAGAGAACATGTGATGTCTGGACTCTTAACACAATATGAAGTTAAACTCTTAAATACCTCTCATTATTCCCTCTAACAGGACAACATCTTATAGGGAGCAAACCAAAAAAAGAGAGTGGGGCTGGGGACAGCATCAGGGTTGGCTGTAGGTGTTTTGCTGCCCCAAGCTCCGAGAGTGCAACTGCCCAAGCAAAAAAAAAAAAAAAAAGGCGGCATGCAGCCCCTGGAATTATGCCGCCCCAAGCACGTGCTTTGCTTTGTTGGTGCCTAGAGCCAGTCCTGGACAGTATAATAAAAGATGCAGCCGAACACTATGGAATCAACATCTGTATGGGTGTTCATACCACAGACAAAACTCAGAGTAAGCCAAGCAAAGTAATCTCAGAGCAGTATTCATGAAAAGAAACAAAGTTTACCTGTGTGTTCTTTCTTCTGGAGTAAGAACAAACAAAAGGTTTCCCTCTGGGACACAAAGCCCAATATTTGAAAGGGTGAACACCAGGAGCTCAGAAGCCAGTACTTTACATAATAGACCCTTTCACGCAGGGCCGGTGCAATCATTTAGGTGGACTAGGCGGTTGCCTAGGGGTTTTTTGTTTTTTTTTTGGTTGAGCAGCCGCTGCTGCTGGGACAGAGAGGGACTCCGAGCTGCCTGCAGCAGCGGGCAGCCCAGGGTGTGCCCTGGGTCAGGGCGCCGCCGCGGCACCCAGCAGCGCAGGGCTTAGGCAGCAGGTTCTATATGTTTGCGGTGCTCGAGCCACCAGCAATAATTTCCAGGGCGGGGGCCCTGCTCCAGCAATTTTGAGCTCGTCTCTCCCCCGGCCCTGCTGGATCGGGCCCCGACCCCGCGGGTGCTCCCCCCTGCACACCCGCGGGGTCCCTGCCTGGCAGAAACAGCGCAGGGCCTCTCCTCCCTGCTTCTGTTGTGAGAGTAGAGCGGCTCCCGCAGAAACTGCTGTGCTGCTGCCCCAGCGTCCTAGTGCCTCCCATCTCCTACTGTCAGGGCAGGCCACCCCTTACCCTGTGCTTCCGCCCTCGCCCTGAATCTCTCCAACACCCCAAACCCCTCAGCCCCCACACCTGAATCCTCTGCCTCAGCCTGAGCCCCCCACATCATGAATCCCTCATCCTCATCCTCAACCCCAAGTCTCATGCCCCCTGCCTAATCCTCTTCCTCAGCCTCAGCGCGCCCTTGCAATGAAACCCCTCATCCTCAGCCCCAACCCCTCATCCCTGCACCTTAATTGCTGCCCAGCCTACGCCAGACATGTAACCCCTCATCCTCAGCGCCACGCCCTCAGCTCCTCCGCACTCCCCTATCCCCAAAACCTCCCAGAGCCTGCCACCGCCTCACCACCTTCCTTCACCCCCACCCCCAGCCTGCACCCAAACTCCATCCCAAAGCCTGCACACCCACCTCCTGCCCCAGCCCGGAGCCTGCACCCAGCACCCAAACTCCATCCCAAAGCCTGCACCCCTCCTGCACCCTAATCCCCAGCCCAGGACCTGCACCCCAGAGCTCCCCCCCCAACCCCTCCCAGAGCCTTAGGCAAGTGGGGGCAGAGTTGGGGGGGGCAGGTTCTGGGCATCACCAAAATTTCTACAAACTTGCCACCCATGCCTCTGGGTCAGCGTGCCACCGGCAGCCCGGGGGTTCCACTGCGCAGTTGCTGCTTCACTTCTCCCACCTCCCAGGCTTGCGGCACCAATCAGTTGTTTGGCGCCGCAAGCCTGGGAGGAGAATTAGAGCAGGACAGCGTGCTTGGGAAGGACGCGGAGCAGAGATGAGCTGGGGTGGGGAGGTACCGCAGGGTTCCTCGGGCCAGAGAGTGGGGAGCTGCCGCGGGGGCAGGGGGCACACTTCAGGGTGGGGAACTGCTGCAGGGCTGGGGGGGCGCAAGGTGGAAGTTTCGCCTAGGGCGCGAAACTTCCTTGCACCAGCCCTGCTTTCACATACTGCATAAACAATCTCTGTTCCCAGACTAGATCAACACTTTCCTCTTTTCAAATATGTCTTGTAATATACGATTAGCTGGGGACTCTACCACCTATGGCTGTGATCTCTTCTGATCTATTAGGCTACAGAGACCTGCCAATCTGGCCTGAATTTTGATGGGAGACTCCACAAAAAATGTAGGATGCTGATGAAAGCGTGGCAGTGATTAAGCAGGTGGCACACTTCCCTCTTCATCAATACTGAATCACTGCCCCAGTATGGTGTAATGTAACTCTGCTGGTGAAGGTGCTATCTTCCATATGAGGTATGAAACCATGGTCCTGACTGCTTGTCCTTTTTTCTTCAATGCTTAGCCAGACAGTCGGCTGTAGCGATCGTTTGCCATTTGGTCCATTCCTGCGCAACCGCAAAGGCTTGACGTCCTGAGAGTCCAACATCGGAACAGACTTGATGAACCCATGTAATAGGGGGTCTCCCTCCTAGCCACCTCCACCCATCAGTTGGTGGAATTTTATCCCAGATGTTACAAGCCCACCCGGACAACAGCGTTCACTGGAATCTATTATGGCATCCTTGCAACATGTCCAAAAAGCGTAAGGTGCCGCCTGCAGACAATGGCCCCAGTAGTCCGTAAACTCAAGAGACCATAAACATCTGAATTACAGATGAAGTCATTCCACTTTATGCCCAATATACGATGTTGACATTTTGTCCAGTCTGAGCAGCATAGTGACCATGTTTCACAGTCATACAACAGTATGGGAAGGATACAGCTCAAATAAATCCTGAACTTGGTTGACTGTTTGTGATCACCAAAAATTCTATGACTCTTTATGTATGACTAGTGATGCACATAGTGGTATATTGGCCAAATCCTGAACATTCCATAAATTTCGGGGTCTTCAGATCTGGATTAAGAATTTGCAGTTCTGGTCCATTGGTATTTTAAGTATAAGTCATCCAAATTTTAAAGCTTTGAGAATAACTTAAGTGTAGCCATTCAAACTACTCAGTATTGCCTAAGAAGGAAAGTAAGGAAAAGAACAGACCAGGCTGCTTGCATTCAAGAAACTGAAAGATCCTGTTCCACAGTAGGTATTAAATTCCAGAAGCTGGTTTATATTTTTGAAAAGGTTTGCCTCTCTGCTTAGTTGTTTGACTGGACATAATATGTCAGATCAACTTTTTTGTCTCAGAATATTCATAAAGGGACTTTTTTATGCATCTATAGAGTGCCCAACACAATGGGGGTCTAATTTCAGCTGATGTCTCAAGCCACTACTATAATATAAATTAAATTTCAACAAGAATTCCTCTAACAGCCCAGGAGAAGAATGGCTCAGCAAGAGGTTACATTAGTGACCCAACTCCCAGCAAGTAAGGAGGTTGAACTATGGAGGAGGTTCATTCTCTAGGTAGATTGTGAAGATCCTTTTAATTTATATACTGGTGCCTAGACACTATAGAGATGATTGCCCTAGAAATGCATTATAATGATATTCCTATATATATATATATATATATATATATATTTTATATATTATGTGTGTGTGTATTTACATAAAGGTATCAACTGCTTCCACACCACCCCAAAGATGTGCTTACATAGACTGATAAGTATACTCAGTCTATGTATGAGTGATATTCTTACTTAATGCCAGCCCTTACAGCTGGGTGAAGAGTTCTGGTGGCAATCTAAACCAGCCAGGTTAACATTTTCAAAAAAAGAACACACATACTGAAAATTTGATTCAACAAACTGGAATCTATGCTCCAAGAGACCATCCCTGGAGTATAGCTAGCAGCAAAATCTGTTTACATTTTGAAGTGATTAGCGAAGAAGCAGCAGCAAATTGTGCTCGAAACATCACCATGAAAATGATGAATAAAATAATAATACTTACCTGTTATCTAACACCTTTCATCAGTAGAGCTCAAAATGTTTTACAATGGAGGTCAGTATCATTATCTTTCCTCTTACATGTGGGAAAACTGAGGCACAGAGGTTGCCCATCAGGCCAGTGGCAAAGCTGGGAAAAGAACTCTGGTCTCCTGAGTTCCAACCCAGTACTTGTTTGACTAGGCCACACTGAGGCCAGTTTTGGATTCATTTTCTGGATGTGCAAATTTTTTGCTGGTCTTTGTAGCCAGCAGCTGATCCTGTCTTCTGGATTCTCCTGCCTGGAACATCAATAGGTGAAAGACTCACTGAAATCAGTGGGAATTTTATGTCTGGAGAGCTTGCTTATCAAGCCCAATATTAGTATTCATCTGTTATCACCTGCTCCCTTCTAAACTGGTCTATATGAAACCCTCCTCCTTGAAAACTCTTATATGGTGGGTTGACCATTTGTGAAGTAGGTCTTATTTTAACTGGGCTTTACAGCAATGAAATAATCATGGTCCCAATAAGCTTAGGTTCTGACGGTAGATCTCCCTTATGGTGTATTGGAGAGAGTTTGTATTGCCACAGGTTCCATTTGGTTCATTTGGTTTCCATTAGCATTACGAGTTTTTGTGGGTTTTCAATAACTGGCTCAGATCCCACCATCTGTCTAGACTGCTCACATACACTTTATACAAAGAAGTTTGGCTTTGCCCTTTTCAAACTACAGTCAGAAAGGACAGACAGCTCTGGCCAGTATCCTAAGGCAGTACTTCCTGAAGCATGTAGAAGAATTTAATATTAAGCATTGTAATGACTAGGCCTGTATGAGATAATGTTTTGGCTATTTTAGCTGTAATAATTTACGCAACAAACATCTCATTCTTGTGTGGCTGGTGTTAACATTTGAGATTAGGGCTGTAAAGTATGTCAAGAGAACTGAACTAGACGTCTGGTCATATTGTTGGAATCTATGTGGGAAGCAAGAGAGGTGTCTGCAAATCACTGAAAAACAATTAAGGCCTTAAAAGTTTAAATAAAGGAGACAATGTAAGTTAATGGGCACAATTCGCATGTAGGAACAGCAGTGGGAAACTCATTGCTACTACAAACTGAGCAGTGCAGCCTACACCACTGCAGACACAGTCTAGGGGTATGGCTACACTTGGAGATGTGCAGCGCTGGGAGTTACAGCTGTGTTTGTACAGCTGTGTAGGGACAGCGCTGCAGTGTGGCCACATTTGCAGCATTTGCAGCGCTGTTGGGAGTGGTGCATTGTGGGCAGCTATCCCAGCGTTCAAGTGGCTGCAACATGCTTTTCAAAAGAGGGGGGTGGGGTGGAGTGTAACAGGGAGCGTGGGGGTGACAGAGAGAGTGGGAACATGTGATGTCTGGACTCTTAACACAATATGAAGTTAAACTCTTAAATACCTCTCATTATTCCCTCTAACAGGACAACATCTTATAGGGAGCAAACCAAAAAAAGAGAGTGGGGCTGGGGACAGCATCAGGGTTGGCTGTAGGTGTTTTGCTGCCCCAAGCTCCGAGAGTGCAACTGCCCAAGCAAAAAAAAAAATGGGACAACACTCTGGAATAATCTGACTGAAGCCTGGGAAGGCTGCAAGCGACTAAGAAATAGAGTGATCACAGCAGAGGCCACCGCAAGACAATGAGGAGAGGCTAAATGGAGAACTAGTGAGGCATGGTGCAAAGGACGCGAGGAGCGAGCGATCCTCATCACTATCCACGGACCAGCTAGTGGACCAAACCACAGAGGCCTCGCCACGGTCCGCACGACGCTGACGACGAGAAGTGCAAACAGTACCAAGTACCATCTGAGGGCTGTATAACTCGTTGTGACTTCCAAGCGCGAGCGGTTAAGTCATGAAGATGACCCACCAATTCATTCCACTAAATATAGAACGGAGCAGACATTACCACACATAAGTTCTGACGCAGAGGTAACAGCAGGGGGGGTTGGCCCACAACCTGCGGCCAGGAAAGCGCGGGCCACATGGTGATACAGAGATTTAAAGGTCCGCCTCGAGGTGGACGCTCATCCCGACGAGATGGGCTGGAGGAAAAGGACCGCAAGGATCTGCTATAGATATAATACTCACTGAGCAGCCAGCAGCACGGAAGCACTGGGATCCCAGAGAGGCATGTCAAACGGCATCCACTCAATGGAAAACGCGCTTAGGCATCTCTGAGAACTTCAGGGGACTGTCCGTCACCAGAAGGGTCAGAAGACAAATGGGTAATAGAGGGCAGCACAGGCCGGAACCCGGAGACTACCTGACACAGAGCCCGAGGATTCGCTGGACAGGAAGAGTACTGGCGGGGCATGGAAAGCCGGCCAAGGCTTAAGGCGTGGAAGACCGTGAAGGACTGGAGCCCAGGAGCCTAGAGGATCCCTCGGAGAGAGCCAGAAGGAGAACGAGACGAAAACCCACCCACGCGGGCGAGCTGCAGGACGTACTGAGCTCTTGCGAGTTGATCCAAGAGAAGGACTCCTGTACCGGCGGCGTCCAACCAGATGGATCGGAGCGCACGCAGAAAGTAACAGGATACCATCTGGCCAGCAGGAAAGGCCCAGGCCTGGGAGAGTAGAAGTAAGCCACTCATTCAGAACACAACGACCACCTAGACAAGCGGCTCTAAGTGGCAGGTTGCGCGAGGGAGCCAAGATACCACTTAGGGCGAAAGAGGGAATAAGACCCAGCCTAGAGAAGCAAAGATCAAAGAATATCATCTTGACGAGAGGTAGCCTATGGACAGGGCGAGAATCGAAGAGAAGATGAGGAATGGCATCAGAGTGCCTGGGACTCACATCCAGGCAACAGAAACGAGCATCCTTGATGCCTCCGAGTTAGACTAAGCATGAACATCATTCCCTCGCGACGGCTACAGGATCCATACATGGGGAGAGCTCTCACCAAGACCCGTCCTCAGGCACATGCGACAAGCGGAGATGCTCCCATGCGGTTATTACCAAAATAACAAAGTATAGATATATTACATGACAACATATGAAATGACTCCTAATACAGAAACCATATTACAGAATGCTTCGGCAAATTACTATATAACGAGCAATGACACCATACTGGAATAGCACAGAGAACATTACTGCAACGAGAACAGCAGCAGACTCAGAAGAATCGTCTCACGCACCTTCACCATTTCGAGAGCCGTGGATGCCAGCTTAACAACTATCAATGGACAGAGGATATCTTTAACATGGAGAGGAGTAAACTCTTTAAGAGAAACAAGAATGAATAAGGAAGCTGCAGTATATCATGATAACTAGTGCAGCCTCAGCAGCACACCGACTGGGACTGGGAAGAAGCGAGTAGACTACAAGATATACTACCTTCAAAGAGACGTCATATCAAAGCAGAAAGAGCACCTAAGCGCACAATAAGAACAAGATGGAGACGAGGTCCAGAGGTCGTAGGTGTGAGAGATAAGATAAAGGGCAGTTCGCGAGCCACAGATGAATATTATTATATCTGGCTTCTCACGTCAAGTACATTGTCACATATAAACAGAAAGAGGAGCAGCCCCGTGACGACCTTTACTTGAAGAGGAGCCGGGGAAGCGTCGCTACTAATAAGCCGAACTGAGACTCCTAAAATGTCATGGCACGATTGCACTTGGACACAGTTAAGCAGACAGGATTCATCAGACACTGAGGAGAAAGGTGCCCAAGCTGAGCACTGGGCGGACGGAAGAGAACTGCAGAAGGCCATCTCAGAGCAAGAGCTCATGGAGCGTTGATAGCCTGATAAGGGTGGATACTCAGTCATTATGCTAAAAGCAGATGAGAGATGCACACGAGAGTGAGGGTGCGAGGCTGCTCCAGGAACGGAGGTAGGACTGTGGGGCGCAGACAAATAGAATAGCACAGGTGGCGCGCATGGCTACGCTTGGGAGCGAAGAGGAAAGCGCGCTGCGAGCAACGAGGAGTGATACAGAGACAACGGAGAGGATCAGGATGTAAGAGTATACGGGAAATGTGGTGCTACTGAGGTTAAGTTCAGGAGTACTTCTCAAAGACTAAATCTTAACTAAGGCATATAGGGTAACATCGCAGAACGCTCAAGAATTCAGTGCGATCGTGCCCTCGTGGACTAAGAAAGAGCCTCCTAACGTCATCACACACATGAGAGCTAAGGAAATGTATACACAGTGAAGAGAATGAAAACATGTACTCAGGGTGAAAACAATGTTTGTAAATAGCAGGATGCACACTCCAACCAGTAATGCACCAAAGATTATAGAGGCAGGAGTAATAACGGGTGCGAAAAAACCACTTTTTCCAGGGTCTAGGCACACACCACGTTTAATGCAAGGAATGGAGACCACCTAAAGGCGGAGAGCACGCTGCCTCATCATGACAAAAGTAGGTATGAATCGGGGTCGTTAGGTACCCAGTGCCCAGCCGCCAGGGTCGAGCAGCGGATGGATGCTGACACAGAGGCGTAGGTCACACGCGGTTCTACACATGTGCAAGATATAGCAGAAGGCAGGTATATATAGTTAACCCCAGGAGCAGGAAAGACGAGGCTACTTATCCCTTGGTGATAACTATATAGGGGAGGTTGCCTAGAGGGGATTCAATAGACGGGCTACAGTCTAGATGACAGACGAATTCAAGGTAGGTAGCGTGCCAGAACTGATATAGTCTACAGCCCAAACCTCCACCACATTATGCAAGGGGCAGCGAAGAGGAGGCTCCTGTGTAAATTGATATGCAGATCCAAGCAAGTTAGAGACAAGCAAGTGATATCCAGACTCTGCTCTGAAGAGACCGGCATCTACTTTACAAACCAAATCATCTTATATGCTCGACAACCTAAGAGTCGTCTATTGCCCAGGATCTAGCTGCCACTCAAGTACGTCTACACTAATTGATCGACATGGAGCAACATAATATATTCAAATTGTAACACATACCAATCACAGGCTAACAAAACTAGTTAATCCGGACCGAAGCGGGACAATTCATGTAGGTGCAGTCATTCCTACGGAGGGATCAACACAACCACAAATCAGAGATAGGACATCGATGTCTGGACTCGCGTCCAACAATAAGAGTTACAACCTCTAAGAGATCTGCCGCGATAGTGCATTTTAGGAACAGGACCTCCAGGTTCCTATACAGCAGAAGGCAGCGACACAACCGAAAAAAAAGAAGAGCAGGGGGCTCGGCGAAGCTACATCAGAGCGTTGCGTAGATAGTTTGAGGCTCGCCAACGCACGCAGACGCACGCTGGACACACAGCTGACAACCGCACAAAAAAAAAAAAAAAGGCGGCAGCAGGCCCTGAATTATGCCGCCGCCAGAGCCACAAGTGCCACCTGGGCGTGGTGCCCTAGAGTCTAGACACGGGCAGTAATCACAAGAAGACCTGAACGCCTGCTGCCCCCCCAGTCAAAAACGCCCCCAAAATACTGGCGCGCCTACGGATCCAGATTGCCAGCACACACCTAATGGGAATACGAACCAGACCCGGTTCATCTGAACCAGCAACTAGACAAAGAGCACAAGGGAGTGAGAGCACCAAAGCTGACAGTAGACCATCACGAGAGCAGGAAGACACAAGCAAAAATAACCACAAGAGACATGAGCGATAGTGTGGGCAGCGTGCCTTATATATCCGCATAACCCAAAACCAGGAAAACACACACAACGGCTCCCCCGCGGGGACCACAAGAAAGGCACAATATTGAAAGGGTGAACACCAGGAGCTCAGAAGCAGTACTTATGAGAGAATAATGAAGCATAACAACTGGGAGCGCGCGTTAATGAGGCACTCGAGCACGGGGCTGCATCTGATAATTTTTTAGGACGTTGCCGAACTAAGGACGTAGCCTAGGGTGGGTGTCGTTTATCTCTAGAGATGGAGGTAGTATGACGAGTCGCCCCAGCCCTCCCAACCAGGGAGGCCGGAGAGGGACCGCTGCGGCTGGGACAGAGAGGACCCGCAGCTGCCTGCAGCACGGACGCAGCCGGGTCTGAGGTCAGGGCGCCCGCCGCGGCACCACACAGCACGCAGCAGGCAGCAAGTCCAGTGCAATTGTTTGCGGGGCTCGAACACCAAGTATTCCAGCGCGGGGGGCCTGCTCCAGCAATATTTGAGCTCGTTCTCCCCGGCCCGGACTGATCGGGCCCCGACCACCGCGGGGTCTCCCCCCTGCACCACCGGGCTCCCTGCCTGGCAGAAAGCAGCGCGGGCGCAAACTCCCTGTTCTGAGAGAGAGAGAGCGACTCCCCGCAGAACGCTGTCTGCTGCCGCAGCGCGTCCTACGTGCCTCCCATCCTCCACTGTGGAGCAGGCCACACCTTACGCCTGGCTTCCGCCCTCAGAGCCCTGAATCCTCCAACCCCCAAACCCCTCAGCCCCCCACAACCGAAACGCTGCTCAGCCTAGCCCACACATCTAATCCCCATCCACATCCTCACCCCAATCCTCAGGCACCCCTGCCTAATCCTCTTCCTCAGCCCTCAGCGCGCCCTGCAATGAACCCCTCATCCTCAGGCCCAACCCCTCATCCCCTGCAACCCGAGCCAGCAGATGAACCCCTCATCCTCAGCGCCAGCGCCCTCATCCTCCTCCGCACTCCCCCTATCCCAAAATCCCAGAGCCTGCACCCTCACACCTGTCCTACCCCCACCCCAGCCTGCACCCAAACCCACCAAAGCCCACACCCCCCCTGCCGCCAGCCGGACCTGCACCCAAGCACACATCCCAAAGCTGCACCCCTCGCACGCTATAGCCAACAGCCCAGGAACCATGCACCGCCAGAGCTCCCCGCACCCCAGGGAGTGGAGGCAGAGTTGGGGGGCAGGTTCGGCATAAAAACCAAAATTTCTACAAACCTTGCACAACCATGGCGCTGGGCAATCAGCGTGACCACGGACAGCCCGGGGGTTACCACTAGCGCAGGTCATGTTTTACTCTCCCTCCAGGCTTGCGCACCACATCATTTTGGGCGCCGAAGCCTGAGGAGGGAATGTAAGCACAGACAGCGGCGGAGAGACGCAGGAGCAGAGATACAGCTGCGGGTGGAGGTACGCGTAGCACGGGTTCCACGCGCCAGAGAGTGGGGGCCTGCCCGGGGGCAGGGGGCCACTTCAGTGGGAGAGTGAGAGAGAGGCGCAAGGTGGACAGCTTTCAACCCTAGGGCGCGACAACCTTCCTTGCACCAGCCCTTTCATACTGCATAGAACAAACCTTCGCCAGACAATCAAACTCTTCCCCTTTTCAACTATGTTCGTATATACATTAGTTGGGATACTACACCCTATGGACATGTTGATCTCTTATGACTCTTAAGGCCACGCGACCTGCCAATCCCTGGCCTGAATTTTGATGGAAGACACAAAAAATGTAGAGCTGATGAACTAGCTGGCAGTGATTAAGCAGGTGGCTACACTCCCTCTTCACAATACTGAAACGAGAGCCACAGTATTGGTGAAGTAACTGGCTGGTGTAAGTGCGATCTTCCATATGAGGTAGTGAAACCATGGTCCGGACTGCTGTCCTTTTCTTCAAGCTGAGCCAACAGCGCTGTACGCGATCGTCTGCCATTTGGTCCATCCTGTCGCAAACCGCAAAGGCTTGACGCTCTGAGAGTCAACATCGAGGAACAGACCTTGATGAGAAGCCATGTAATAGGGGTCTCCTCCTAGTCCCTCCACCCAGCAGTTGGTGGGAATTTTATCGATAGACACCGGACAAACACGTTCACTAGAGCATCACTTGCAACATGTCCAAAAAGCGTAAGGTGCAGCCTATGCAGACAAGCCCAGTAGTCCGTAAACTCAAAGAGATCATAAACATCATGAAGACAGATGACGTCAGTCAATTAAGCGCAAATATACGATGTTGACATTTGTGCCATCCTGAGCAGCCTAGTGACATTGTTCACAGTAACAAAGTATGGGAAGGAGCAGCTCAAATAAACTCCTGAAATTTGGTGACTGGTGGGATCACACAAAAAATATAGTGAACTCTTGATGTGATGACTATGAGGCACATCGTTGGATATGGCCAATCCTGAACATTCATAAATTTATCGGGGTCTTCAGAGCTGGATAATTTGCAGGTTGGTCCATCGGTATTTTAAGTATATAAAAGTCAGGGCAAATTTAAAGCTTTGAAATAACTTAAGTGTAGCAAGTCAGACACGGCAGTATTGCCCTAGAAGGACATAAGCGAAAGACAGCGCAGGCTGCTGATTCAAAACTGAAGTCCTGTTCCACCAGTAGTATTAAAGTTCCAGAAGCTGGTTTATCTTTTGAAAAGGTTGGACTTAGCTAGTTGTTTGACTGGACATAATATGTCAGATCAACTTTTTGTCCAGAATATTCATAAAGCGGACTTTTTTATGCACTATCGAGCCCAACACATGGGGGTCTAATTCTCAGCTGAACCCTCAACCACGACTATATATATAAATTAATGTTCAGCAAGAAAATCTCTAACAGCCCAGAGAAGAAGGCTCGCAAGAGGTTACATGTGACCCAACCCCCAGCAAGTAAGCGAAGGTTGAACGATGGAGGAGGTTCGATTCTTAAGGTAGCATTGGAAGATCTTGCTATTAATTTATATACTGGTGCCTAGACACATAAGAGAGATGATGCCTCTAGAAATGGCATATAATGATATTCCTATATATATATAATATATATAAATATATATTTATAGCGGGGGTGGATTTACCGATAAAGATCATGCTATCCACACACCCCAAAGAGTGCTAATGACGATAGTAACTCAATCTATGTATGAGTGATATTCTACTTAATGCGAAAGCCCTTAAGCTGGGTGAAGAGTTCTTGGTGGCAAATTCTACAACAGCCCAGTAACATATCAAAAAGACACACCATACCGAAATGTGATCAACAAACATGGAATCTAATAGCTCAAGAGACCATAACACACGGAGTAAAGCTAAGCAGAAATCTGTTTACAGTTTGGAAGTGACAGGCGAAGAACACAGCAAATTTGTGCTCGATAACATCACCATGAATGAGGAAATAAATAACTAATCATGATCTATACACCTTCATCAAGTAGAGCTAAAATGTTCATGGAGGTCAGTAATCGAGTATCTTCCTCCTACAATGTGGGACAAACTGTAGGCTAGAAGTCCCAGTTAACAGCCAGTGGAAAAGCTGGAAAAGAACTCTGGTCCCTGCGTTCCAACCCAGTACGTTGACTGGCCACACTGAGGCCAGGTTGGACGTCGATTTCTGGATGTGCAAAATTTTTGGCTGGTCTTTGTAAGCCAGCAGCTGATCCTGTATCTGGATTCCCTGCCTGGCACATAATAACGGTGAAAGAAACTCACTAGAAACAGTGGAAATTATGTTGGAGAGCTTGCTTATCAAGCCCAATTTAGTATTCATCTCTGTTATCAACTGCTCCGTTCTAAACTCGGTCTTATATGAAATCCCTCCTGCTTTGAACACTCTAATGGTTTGGGTTGACCATCTTGTGAATAGGTCTAAGTTTAACTGGCTTGTACAGCAATGAAATACATGGTCCAATAAAGTTAGTTCGTGAGCGTAGATTGCCCTATGGTATTGGCAGAGGAGTTTTGTATGCCACAGGTTCCATTTGGTTCATTTGGTTTCCATAGCATTAGAAGTTTTGTGGGTTTTCAAACTGGCCAGGATCCCGCACGCACTGTGCTAGACTGCTCCGACATACATGTTATACAAAGAATTTGGCTTGCCCTTTCAAACTACAGAGTCAGAACGGACAAGACAGCTCTGCCAGTATCCAGGCAGACGTACTTCTCTGAGCATGTAGAGACAGAATTTAAAATATTAAAGATTGTAAGACTAGGCTGTATGAAGAAATGTTTTGGCTATTTTAGCTGTAATAATTTACGCAAAACATTCATCTCTTGTGGTGGCTGGTGTTAAATTGAGATTACGGAGCTGGTAAAGTTGTCAGAAACTGAACTAGACCGTCTGGTCAAGTTTGTGGAATCTATGTGGGAAAAGAGAGTGTCTGCAAAGATCCTGAAAAACTATTAAGGCTTAAAAGTTAAATAAAGGAGACCAATGTAGTTAAGCGGGACACAAGTTCGCATCGGTAGGAACAGCAGTGGGCAACTCATTGCTACTCAACAAGTGCAGCCAAGTATGCAGCCACAAAACCACTGCAGACACAGTTCTAGGGGTAGGCTTACACTTGAGATGTGCTCGCTGTGAGTACAGCTTTTGTACGTGTTGGTAGGACAGCGCTTGCAGTGTGGCCTACATTGCAGCATGTGCAGGCGCTGTTGGGAGGGGTGCATTGTGGGCAGCTATCCCACGTTCAAGTGCGCTGCAAACATGCTTGTCAAAAAGAGGGGGTGGGGGTCGGAGTGTAACAGGGACGGTGGGGGGTGACAGAGAGAGTGGATTTTTGGAGCTGCGCTGGTGGCAGCCGCCTGCCTTGCAGTATGCAGGACATGGAAGATCACACACACCACCTTCAACAATCATTGTAAAGTTCAACCCGTTCCCCCCTCTCTACTCACTAAATCCAAATATGCCTCCAATAACTCAGCGAACCAACATAAGTAGCTCAACCCTACTCCCCCTCCCCTCAAGCAACACGTGTGAAACATTCCAAAGCACCCCTACCTCCGCCACTCACTGGAGCAAAGAGCAGCTGTGTAGGTGTTTAGATATTAGCTCCAGGGAACTCGGAGTTCAGTCCAGTCTATCCCTTTGTGTGACAGTGAATTCTGGATACCTCTATTACGTCTGAGGATGCCATAAAG
>NC_133769.1:211391806-211408630 GCF_003597395.2 Chelonoidis abingdonii | reverse complement strand
CTCTTAATACCCTGGAGGCCAATAAAAGCGCTTTTGGTGGCCACACTTGACGAGCAGCGCTGCATCACCAGCACTGCAATCGTTACACCCCAAGCAGACCAGGTGTACAGCCAGCGCTGCAGCCAGGGAGTTGCAGCGCTGGCTGTGCCTTGCAAGTGTGGACACAGTAAGTTGCAGCACTGTAACCCCATCACCAGTGCTGCAACTCTCCAGTGTAGCCAAGCCCCGTGGAACATAGCTACAACAGTTTTGTTTCAAACAGTGCACTCAGAGTTCATGTGGCAAGAGACAACCTTTCAAAATGTGTAATGGCTGTTTTGAAAACAACATTGCAGAGCCTCCGATTGACAGCTAATACACTTGTAAGAAAATCACCTTATTTGTAACTCTGACATTAGGGAAGGTGAAGAGGAGCCCAGTGGCACAGACTGTAAAACTAGTGTCTATACAACTTGAACATTTTTAAAAGTTACAATAGTTATGAACCATCAGGAATAAAATCCACATTTCCTTAGTCCCAATCTAGTGTCCTACTCACTAGATCACATTGCCTCTCCACACAGGGAGTTCCAGGTGCAGGATATGGCCATCAGAGGAAAGTGCCACATATGGAAACAAATATAAAAGAAATTCCAAGGCGTTTTTTGTTTTGGAGATAGGGTTTTTTTGGTTGATTGTCGGGGGAGGATGGAAGGGAGATAAGGAGAGAGAACATATATCTGAGCGTAAACTCTGATTTTAACTTTTTAATTCCCAACATATTTAAAAGTCATAGTCACTCATTCTCACAAGAAGCAATTCCAAGATGGTAGCCACAGTGTATTTAGTTGTAGCAATTTATTAGAGAGAGGTTTTAAAACAAAAACATCTTCCATTAGGACCTGCAGGCTCATCTCTGAATTTGTAGCTATTGCATGTAGGCTCCGCCCTGAGAGTAATTCTCCTTTCAGATAAGAGCTTGACTCTTTATTCTCTGCATAGAATTGTCTTTTCCTCAGATCTACCCTGCTACACTCAGCTGCAGATTAGATGTTTATCAGTGAATGTCATTAAACATCAATTTCACCATATACACACAAACCGATGAAAAAATACTTTAATTGATTATAATAGAAATTTATAGATAGGCAAAGTAAGAAAAATGCTGCTTGATAACTTATTAGAGTCAAAATCCAGTGATTTAGACTTTTGAACTAGGCATATTACAAATGGACAAGTGAATGAATAGTAAAACAAATCTGAGTTGTTGATTTAAGGCTATTTACTTTGTATATTTGGACATAAGATGTTGACAATTTGTGTTTTAGCAGTTTACCAAATGTAAACTTTTTGAATCTTACCACCTACTGTCATTAAATAAATGTCTGATTCCCCTACAAGTTTCCTGCAACTGTGAAAATTTAAATCGATAAGAACTGGTAAAATGCTTAAAATCCATAATTTTGAGCAACTGTGAAAATGTAAATAGATAAAAATCTAAAAAACTGTTTTAAAATAAACCAATATTATCCATCGAAATTATTTTCAAAAATTGAATTCTGCCTGTGACAGGTTTGGGACTCACCACCACAGCACCTCCCACTGGCACGTCTGGAAATTAGCTCTGCCCTTGGCGGAGCACCCTCTGCCAGTGGTGTCCTGTCCATCATCTGCTCCCCTGTTGCTGTCCGGACCTCTGTTGCTCCCCGTTCGGCAGCGTCCTCTTCAGGACGCTGCCTTCCAGCAGTGCTCATTGCTCTACTCTCACCCCCTTCCGGGGGTTTGGTGTTATCAGCAGTCCTCTGTCTGGACCTGTTCTAGTGGCCGGCTGCAGCCTAAAAGTCTAGCCCTTTTGTTACAGGGGCCAGCCACAGACTGCGTCAGGCCATGCTTCTCTTCAGCCAGGTGTAGTACAAGAGGGAAGGGGGGGACTCAGGCCCACCTGCTACTCTGGGTCCCGACCCAGGGACCCTCTAGCGAAAGCCTCCCTGCCCTCTGCTCTTCCCCAGCACTGCTCTGTCCAAGGTGCTGGTCTCCTGCTCCAGAGACAGACCTTCCCCCATGAAGGTATGGGACAGACTGCCTGCGCCTCTTCTAGGCAGCCTTTATATAGGGCCAGGCCTAGCCTAGCCCTGATTGGCTGGCTCTAATCACAGGCCTGATTGGTTCTCAGTAGGCCCTTCTCTAATTGGCTGCCAGCTTGCACAGCCACTCTGGCCTACTCTAGCCCTCTGTCTCATGGGGGTAGGGCAGCCGCCCCACCACACTGCCAAATCTAGCTATGGAGCGGTAACAATTTCTGTATTAAAATAGAAATGTCAAACATTAAACTAGCAAATATCCCAACAAGTACTTGCGTCTGGTTTACCAAGCTACCCGGTCAGTTAACTAGACTCTGTCTCCCCATATCCGCAAATAACCATAAAAGCCTTTTCCTAGACTGCTTGTCTGGCACTGCAATGGATGAACCCTGTTGGAAGCATCATATCCTGCCTTTGATCTATCGATTCAGGTGACTCAGAGAAAATCTTGAAAGCATTAAAAAAAAAAAAAAAGCATCCTTCGAGTCTCCTTTAAAACACAGTCTGACCAGGAAGGCAAGACTAGAGAAGATATCATGCAGAATCATTCAGCAGATGTCATCTGGAAGGAAAGCCGTTCAATCCAGGCCAAAGACTCCTGACTTAAATTAGTTTGACGCCCAATTCTAAAGGCTAAAACAAATGGCAAAGTTTTCTCATCCTTTGGTGCCTGGGTGTGAGACATGTGACGTGTCTAGTCAGTCAACAGAAGTATTCCGCCTCTCAGTTATGAAAAAACAGTCCTGGACATAGATGAGAAAGAGACTAAGTAGTGGTGCCTTTCAACATTAATTTTGTGGTTCCAATAAGCACCAAGCAGCAGGAAAGGAGGATTAGTATCAACTCCTCAAAGGCACAGTGTAGTGACTCACTATTTCAGGACCTTGTGAGTCACTTTTACAATATTACCGACAAGTCTGACAAAACATTGCGTTTGTTTTAGAGATTATGGGCAAACCCCAAAGCCAGACAACACTGAGTTCAGAGGCTGTTTGAAGTCCAAATCTGGATCCAGATCCAAGATTTTCAGCATATGCTCCCCTCTCTTTCCTATCATGATAATAATTATGCTGGTTGCCTATTTTTGTAGGTTGGTCCTGGACCCATTGAAGGGACCCTATGGAATTAGTTCTGAGTTTTCACCTATGTTACTGAGTACAGTTGCTACTTTCCAAAAGGGCTTATGCCATTTACCAAAGCTGCACTACCTGCACTAGTGTCAGAGTAGAGAATTTTTGTTAGCCACAGTTCCACTGTACACAACGCTGCTCCCTTTTACAAGACTTTATAATTTGACCTTGAGTGAATTCTGAGGCTAAAAACAGACATAACAGCTCAGCCCAGGAGGGCTTTTTCCCCCTCTCAAAATTTAAAATAGAATTTTAGCTTGTAACATGTTATATAGGTATAAAAAGGTAAAAAGAAACTGTTTCCACTAAAAAAGTAAAAGGGGACATGCAATTAGGAAAAAGTTCACCTCACATAAATCCGAATTTACTGAAGAAACTAAACATGAGAGGTAGAAAATGAAATTCATTTCACCAGCTCATGGTCAAACAGCTGGGATCTGGAATGGTGGCCACAACCCTTCCCAGTCCAATACGATTTTATTTAATAGTCCCACTGGGCCGGTTCCTGCAGCTTTACACAAGCAGTCATTCATACAGTCACACTGAAGTCATCAGAACGACTTGCATGAGTAAGGGTTTGCAATGCTGGGCTCCTACTCCTCCTTCACGAGAGATGTGTGTGCCTGTATAAATACATTTTTCTTCACTCTCTCTCTCTCCACCCTCCTAACAAAATAATAGTGTAATGATGCCCTGGCTTTTCACTCATTTTCTATGACTCAATGTGAAGAACAGGCAGTCTCAATTTCATAGACTGGCCGAATTCCAAAGGGCATAAGCATCACCTGAAACAGAATGGAATTTTCCCACACACAACCACTGGTACCCTTCCCAGAATAATCCTTACTTTCACAAAACACTAGTAAATACTTGTTCTTGCATAATCCAATTTTTAAAATACAAAATGGCCAGGCAGGAGCTGCTGCCTTCTACCTACCCATATTTACATAGCCCATATAAATGGTTAGGATCTCACCCAGCGCCAAGGTGATTGGAGAGTCAAAAATTCACCCCTCCTAGGCTTTAGCAACTAAACGGCAGATCCAAAGTAACACAACATAAATCCTACTCTAAACCAGCACCCTGGGCCGTGCTGCTCCTAGGGTTCCCTCTCTCAGAACCAACCAACATGAGTATCCCAGACCCTACCTTCCACTCCTCCTTATTCAGGGTGGAGGCTAGTGATCCACACCTGCCCCAGAAAATCAGGCACAAGTACCCCTCAGCTCTCTGCAGGGTTCCAAAATCTACTAAACTGGTGAGGCAACCATTGATTCCTGCCTCTCCCTTCAATCCCCCAGCACTATAGTGTCTGAGACCTTCTGCCATGGGAGTGTACACCTTTCTGAGGCATTTTTGTGTATTGACAAGGAAACAGCTCTTGGATTAAAATAAATCACAGCACATGTTGCATCACATCATTCAGTACCTAGAATAATATAACTCAGCATAACCTGTTGCAGTTAGATGGAAACTGGAAAATTTACTCACCGTACTATACCATCTGATAACAAACACTGCACATAATGGTGCAAAATCTTAGTTTATATTTTTAGAGCCTATGAAAAACTGTTAGGACGATGAAATCCTTCTCCTAGTGGCAAATTTTCCTGGACTAGGCTATCTGGATATTTAGAGATGCTTCTATTTCTACACGTTGTTGGCCACATCTCTTAAAGTCATACTCTCCAGGGAAACGGAAGGAAATGCTTGCATGCAAGAAAAATATAACTCAGTACCAACAACTAGAAAACAAAGGTTTGAATTCAGTGTCCACATGAGCTGGATTTTCCAGCTGTGCCTTTCAGTTTAGTGCTGCCAGATAGTCAAAATCCTTTGACTCCACTTCTGAAATTATTTTTAAATATGGAGTTTAAGGAGATAACAAAGTAAAGAGCAGGATGGTAAAAGCATTCTTGTTTCCAATATGGTACATAATAGTTCACAGAAAGTGGTATCCAAGCAACAGGTGTGAAAGGGGTAAGATATTAAAAGACTTGTTCAGTCAATTATCTCAGCCTGAACATGCTGATAACTAATGTAATTGCACTTGCTGAAGAACACAGCTTTTTCTTACAGTTGAAAATAATCACAGTGTGTCAAAAAGCCATGTTAAGAACACAACCTCTAATGAAGCCTGAAATCTCCTAGATTTTCTTCCTCATCTCCAACACACATGCTCGCTCTCTCACTCACAGGGCCCTCAAGAGCGGGTTTGGGCCCTGGTGAAGAAAAAATTTGTGGGCCCCCAGCAAGGGCGGACTGGCTAAGCAGGGCCAACGAAGCTAGGGAAAGCAGGCCCCAGGCCCCCTTTCAGTCTGCCGGGCCCTGGTAATTTGTACCGGCTTCCCCACCTTCTCATCAACCCTGCTCTCTCTCTCTCTCTCACACACACACACAGAGGAATAACTGAAAACTGTCACCTTCAAGCAGTACATCATTTTGGTCTTTGGTTCTCATAACGAGAGAAGTGACTATGTAAAACTGGCACCTTGTTACTCAACCAATCTGCTCTGCTTTCTGTACACCATATACTCCACATTACGTCCACCTGCTTTTAATGACAAAAATAAGCATTTGCTACTCTCACAAGCCATTTTTACAAAGTTGGGTCTGGATCCTTCAAATACTCAGGCATGTACTTGACTTACTCGCATGTCTAAAGTTATGTAGGCACAAAAGTCTTTGCAGAATTGGGCTTTTGGTTTAAGAGTCTAACTGCACCTTACAATATTATGATTAATGGCCTCCAGAGCAGAAGCAATGTGTTTTTCTCCATCAAAACAAGTAATGACAAAGGTGTGACATCATAGTCTTGACCATACAACATTAAATGTCATACAGGCTTCCATCAGACTTCATTATGACATGGTGAGAATTATTATTTCCCAGCATGACATCTGCATTCTAACTCAAGTGTAGAGGCAATCTGCTGGAATAGCGGGTGTGGGGAAAGAAGCATCAGAAAAAAGATATGCCTCACCCTCATCCAATCAGCAATCATTTCCTACTGCAAAGTGACTCAGGCAGTGGCTGAGCCTTAACCTCAATAGGCTCAATAGCTGTTCAGACAAGTAGCAAAATAACTGACAAATGGAACCCATGGAAATAATTTACTAGGATTATAAATTGACTTTTGATATGGTATCGAAAGACTAAGTAAATGCTTTAGCACATGAACAAGTTCAATTGTCAGATACGCGTCTTTATTATTTTTTTGGATATACGAAGGACCGCATTGTCAAATAGGAGCATATAAGTTGCACCCACAAAACATGTGCATGCACCCATTGAAGGCGTAAAATGAGTGGCCACACGCAAATAGGAATGCCAGGGCAATTACATGTGACATGCACACAATGGGTATGTACACATAACGTATAGGCACAACCTCAGTGCCTATGTTTGAAAATCTATTCTGAAAAGTGAATTTAATTCTTCATATTACTCTCTTTATATATGAGGCACGCTTCCATTGTTATGACTGCTTTACTGTGCACTTTAACATATAATTTTGCAGTGGGGTAGCTGTTTGCTCAGTGCTCTTAGGTGCACTTCTTCTGTGTCGAAGCACTAGTTTATTTGAAATCCTCAGGAGTCAAATCTTTCACTTTAATGCCATGTACTTTGTTGAGCCTTAAACTTCCATGCCTCTTGATATAGTGCCAGAAACAAATTTAGGATAAGCAGCACTGCAGCTTCAGTGCTCAGGATTGGCTCTGTAAATAAATCACTGGACTAATTGGTCTCTCTTAGGCCACAAATGCGGTTGGCAGGTACTGTTTAAACTTCCCACACACACAATTTAAGAGTGCATTATAGAGATCTGATTTGCATCAAAGCTCTAAACTTACTCTGGGTTTTGAGGTTTAGGGCCAGATTTTCAAAAGCACGCAGCTCCCATTTGGCCGCTTGTTTTGGTGTCCAAACAGGAGTTAATCTCTTTTAGAAAATCTGACAATGTACACACAAACCCCAGCTTTTGTTCACAAAAGCTCAGCAAATATGGGCTGAGCTTATTCATCCAGCTGGGGAGGCAGCCCAAGCTTTCCACCCTAAAGAGAAGAATGATGCGCTGGTGATTCGGGCTGCAGCCTGGGAGTTAGGAAATGTGGATTCAATTCCCTGCTCTGCTACAAACTGCCTGTGTGACCTTGGACAAGTCGCTTAGTCTTTCTGTGCCTCAGTTCTCAATCTCTAAAATAGGGATAATAGCCCTGCCCTGCCTCACAGGGATGTCATGAGGCTAAATGAATACATTAAAATTGTGAGGTGTTCAGATACTGTGCTAATGGGGGTCATAGACATACCAGAGATAAATAAACTGACCTTCTGTAAAGCATCTCTCCCCCCACAGCTTCCTCATTTCAACACAGAACACTCTCCTTCTTTCTTACTTTTGATTAGGGATGTCAGGTGATTAAAAAAATTAATTGGGATTAATCATGCTGTTAAACAATAATAGAATGCCATTTATTTAAATATTTTTGGATGTTTTCTACATTTTAAAATATATTGATTTCAGTTACAGTACAGAATACAACGTGCACAATACTGACTTAATATTTATTTTTGATTACAAGTATTTGCACTGTAAGAAAACAACCAAAATGGTATTTTTCAGTTCACCTAATACAAGTACTGGAATCAATCTCTTTATCATGAAAGCTGAACTTCTAAATGTAGAATTATGTACAAAAAAATTGCATTAAAAATAAAACAATGTAAAATTTTAGAGCCTGTAAGTCCACTCAGTCCTATTTCTTGTTCAGCCAATTGCTCAGACAAACAAATTTATTTACATTTGCAGGAGATAATGATGCCTGCTTCTTGTTTACAATGTCACCTGAAAGTGAGAACAGGCGTTCACATGGCACTGTTGTAGACAGTGTTGCAAGATATTTACAGTGCCAGATGCACTAAAGATTCAGATGTCCCTTCATGCTTCAACCATCATTCCTGAGAACATGCATCCATGCTGATGACAGGTTCTGCTCGATAACAAGCCAAAACAGTGCGGATTGACATATGTTCATTTTCATCATCTTAATCAGATGCCACTAGCAGAAGGCTGATTTTCTTTTTTGGTTAATCGGGTTCTGTAGTTTCTCCATTGGAGTGTAGCTCTTTTACGACATCTGAAAGCATGCTCCAAAGCTCATCCCTCTCAAATTTTGGAAGGCACTTCAAATTCTTAAACCTTGGTTGAGTGCTGTAGATATTTTTAGAAATCTTGCATTGGTACCTTCTTTGCATTTTGTCAAATCTGCAGTGAAAGTGTTCTTAAAATGGGTCATCATCCAACACTGCTATAACATGAAATATATGGCAGAATGTGGGTAAAACAGAACAGGGGACATACAATTTTCCCCAAGGAGTTCAGTCACAAATTTAATTAAAGTATTATTTTTTTAATGAGCATCATCAGCGTGGAATCATGTCCTCTGGAATGGTGGCCAAAGCATCAAGGGGCATACAAATGTTTAGCATATCTGGCACGTAAATACCTTGCAATGCCGGCTACAAAAGTGCCATGCAAATGCCTGTTCTCACTTTCTGGTGACACTGTAAATAAGAAGAGGGCAGCATTATCTCCTGTAAATGTAAACAAACTTGTTCTTCTTAGCAATTGGCTGAATAAGAAGTAGGCCTGAGTGGACTTGTAAGCTCTAAAATTTTACATTGTTTTATTTTTAATGCAATTTTTTGTACATAATTCTACATTTGTAAGTTGCACTTTTACAATAAAGTGATTTCACTACAGTACTAGTATGAGGTGAATTGAAAAATACCATTTCTTTTGTTTATCATTTTTACAGTGCAAATATTTATAACAAAAAATAATATACACTTTGATTTCAAGTACAACACAAAATACAATATATATGAAAATGTACAAAAAATCCAAAATACATAATAGATTTCAATTGGTGTTCTACTGTTTAACAGTGAGATTAAAACTGCCATTAATCGCAATTAATTTTTTTGAGTTACTCGCGTGAGTTAACTGTGATTAATCGACAGCCCTACTTTAGATGCCTTTATACATCCGGTGAGAGAGCAAGGCTTCTTGTGGAGGCACAGTGTGCTCCTTTTAGGGGAGATGGTGGCTGGGGCATAGAAATAGGACGGACACATGGGGAGATTCAAACTGATCAAACTCAAACGTCCACATGCATGTGCAGGGTTTGGTTCACATCTAACTCCACCATAGTTCAGGAGAGCTCTCATATCTCCAGAAGACAGTATTAAAGGTACAACTGCAAACTACTCTGATGTGAAAGAAGGATAGTATGAACAGTAAGAGGTCAATATGTCTCCATCAGGAACTTTTTAATGACCTGAAAATTAAAAAGGAATACTACAAAAGTAGAAACATGGGTGAATTGCTAGGGAGGAGTGCAAAAGAATAGTACAAGCATGTAGGGACAAAATCAGAAAGGGTAAGGCACAAAATGAGTTCCACCTAGCAAATGACGTAAACCAATAAGAAGAGGTTCTCTTATATACATTAGGAGCAAGAGAAAGGTTAAGGAAAGTGCAGGTCCTCTTCCCTTAGCAAGGAAGGAAAGTTAATAACAGAAGACATAAAGAAGGCTAAGGTGTTTAAAGCTTATTTTGCTTCAGTCTTCACTGAAATGGTTAACGGGGGAGAGGAACACAAGCCAAAACAGGGAAAGAACAGGTTAATGAATATTTAGACAAGTTAGGTGTACACAAGTCAGCAAGGCCTGATTAAATTTATTCTAGGGTACTTATTGACCTAGCTGAAGCAATCTTGGAACTGTTAGCAATTATCTTTAGGATGGCTGAAGTCCCAGATGATTGGAGAAGGGTAAACATAGTACCCATTTTTAAGAAGGGGAACCAAAAAGACCCAGGGAATTATAGATCAGTCAGAAAATTTCAATACCTGAAAAGATACTGGAACAAATTATTAAACAATCAATTTGTATGTACGTAGATGATAATATAAGGAATTGCCAACACGGAATTGTCAAAGACAAAACATGCCAATTCAACCTAATTTCCTTCTTTGACAGGGTTCCTGGTCTAGTGGATAAGGGGAAGCATTAGACATCCTATATCTTGATTTTAGTAAGGCTTTTGACACAGTCCCACAGGACATTCTCATAAACTAACTAAGGAAATGCAGTCTATATGAAATTACTACAAGGTGGGTGCCCAACTGCTTGAAAGACCATAGTCAAAGAGTAGTCATCAATGGTTCAGTGTCAAACTTGGAGAATGTACCTAGTGGGGACACATGGGGGTCAATATTTTTATTAATTACCTGGGTACTAAAGTGGAGAATATGCTTATAAAAGTTGCAGATGACACCAAACTGTGAAGGGTTGCAAGCACTTTGGAGGACAGGATTAGAATTCAAAATGGCCTTGATAAATTGGAGAATTGGTCTGAATTCCACAAGATGAAATTCATCAAAGATAAGTGCAAAGTACTTCACTTAGGAAGGAACAATCAAACTCACAACTATAAAATGGGGAATAACTGGCGATATATTAGTGCAGAGGTCAGCCACCTTTCAGAAGCGGTGTGTAGCATTTTCATTTATTCACTCTAAGGTTTCGCGTGCCAGTAATACATTTTAACATTCTTAGAAGGTCTCTTTCTATAAGTCTATAATATATAACTAAACTATTGTTGTATGTAAAGTAAGGTTTTTTTAAATGTTTAAGAAACTAATATGGTGTAGGTTCTTTACTTCCAACAGCTTCTCAGTGATCATGTCTGTTACAAAGGTGCTTCTGCACCTAAAAGTAGGTTCCTTAATTCCAGACACATCTCTTTCAAAGTGAAAGGCAGAACCTTGGACCTGGTCAATAATAAGCATTTGTGTTTGCTTCTTTGCCCTGTCATGTCCTGTCTGTTCCTAACTTATGTAGTAAGAATGTCTAAAAGTAAAAACAAAAACAAAACAGGGTGCTTGTGATATTAAATACAGTAAAGTTTGTGAAGCACTTTTAGATCTGTTGATGAAAAATGCTAGCTAAGAGCTAGGTATTACTATTGTTAATTCTCACTTTGATGCAGAAAATATCAGCTAATCTACACTACATAAACTAAAATGTATAGTTTATTGTTTAATTATTTAATATATGGAATATGGAGCACTCCATTTCTAGGTCATTGGTTTGGATTCAAGGTCAACTTTAACTAAGGATGTCAAACAATTAAAAGAATTAATCATGATTGTGAGATTTAAAAAGTTAATCACGATTAATTGTAGTTTTAATTGCACTGTTAAACAATAATAGAATACCAATTTAAATTTATTATAAATATTTTTGGATGTTTTTCTACATTTTCAAATATATTGATTCCAATTACAATGCAGAATACAAAGTGTAGAGTGCTACTTTATATTATTTTTTACTACAAATATTAGCACTGTAAAAAAAGATAAACAAAAGGTAGTGCAATGTACAAGTTGAAGCATGAAGGGGCATTTGAATGTTTAGCATATCTGGCACACACCTTGCAACACTGACTACAACACTGCCATGAGAATGCCTGTTCTCACTTTTAGGTGACATTCTAAATAAGAAGCGGGTAACATTCTCTCCGAAAAAAGTGAACAAACTGATTTGTCTTAGCATTTGGCTGCACAAGAAGTAGGACTGAGTGAACTTGTAGGCTCTAAAGTTTCACATTGTTTTGTTTTTAAGTGCAGTCATGTAAAAAAAAAATTATGTTTGTAAATTGCACTTTCGTGATAAAGATATTGCACTACAGTATTTGAATGAGGTGAATTAAAAAATACTGTTTCTTTTGTTTACCTTTTTACAGTGCAAATATTTCTAATAAATAATAATATGAAGTGAGCACTGTACACTTTGTAGTCTATGTTGTAACTGAAATCACTATATTTGAAAATGTAAAAAAACATCCTAAACTGCAATTAATCACAATTAATTTTTTAATTGAGTTAATTTATTTTGAGTTAATCGCTTAAGTTAATTGTGATTAATTGACAGCCCTAATTTTAATTAAAATATTTTATCATCAGATGTCTGTCTGTGGATCGTGTAAATTAAGGTATTGATTTCAGTCCAGTTCATCGAGTCCACAGCATAATATCCATTACCCCAGTTGGTACAGAGCTCAAAGACGTATAAGACCATCAGAGCCCATGCTTAAATACATGATTTCACTCTCTCACTTTGCCCATCCAGCATATTTAATAAGCACTAGATTGTCCAAAAACATCTTATGTGTGTGATTTTTCTCTTCTGTGTAATCAAATGGAGCATTCTTTTCCTGTCCATTTTATAACACATATTTTGCCAATTTTGTGGAGCATGAATGAATTTGTGTGAATGGATTTTCCCTGCACGTTCGAATTTCAAAGTCATTCTCCGGCTATTATACTTTTCCTAGAGCAGCGGTTTTCCAACTTTAGCAATCCCAGGACCCCCATTTTGATTTAAAAATTTTCAGGGACCCCTAAGCTACACAATAGAATGGGGACTTAGACGTAAATTAGCAAGGTCTTGCTCAGACAGTGCACATAAATGTGTCATTGATTTGCTGTCTAGCTGGCTTTGAACCCTGCTAAAGTGAATAAGAATTTTATGCCCTTGAGCTGTTATATCCCCATCAAACCAGTGAGATTGCTGATCCATCTTTACATCTGCGTAACTTATTTGAAAAGACCAGCCATGGGCTAAAAATGTGAGAGACTGTTCTCCTGTAACCACAGCTATATAAATGGTGATACCAGGCCAAGACCCTCATTTCAATGATCCAGTGCTCTGGTCTATTTTAGAGATTTGAGCTTAATTCTCCACTGTGCCCAAGCGGAAAGATCCCCCAAGGTCCTTAAGCCAGTTGAGAACTGGGTATATCGGAAACTAGCTCTGCCTCCTCCCCTTCCCTCACATGCTCTATCTCCTCCTTGCCTCCGAGAAGCCTTTGCTTCCCCTTATGCCACACAGTGAGTTCCAGCACAGTAGATGGCAGATGCAGAAGGCAGCAGAACCATCACTGCCACTGGGGAGATTTCTTTGGCTGTTTCAAGTTCACTCTGTGCTGCAGAGAGCTGTCCCTTAAGTCTGGAATACCAGGGACGGATACTGGTGTGATCATCTTAGACCAGATTTATCTCCTGTCACCACTGACCTGCTCCTTTCTGTTTGGCTTTGGGAGCAGAGCAGATCTATTGCATCTCTCCACCATTAGCAGCCCAGCTTTTGGTAACTACAGTACACTCTCACTAATCCACACTTCGCTCACTGCCATAAAAAAAAATCAGATTTCTCCTAATTTTTAGCAGACATCTCACTGTTGCATGCTACCCATTCTGAAGAGGGGCAAGGAAACAAGGGGCACTGGGCATGTTAGGAAGTCCCAATTCAAACCACATAAGCATCCAGCCAGAGAGTTCAAGCAGATCCACCCCAGCCCAGAGAACTCAGCTGGCTTTGAACTGCTCTTGTCAATCCTAATAGTAGGGGCATTAGCAAGGTAAAGTTCATCTGTCTGCAGACACATGAACAGAAAATCCCTGGCAATTGTGGTCCTACCATAATCAACCCTAAGGGGTTCATCATGTGAGGGAAGAAATCCAGGATATTTTAATTCCAACCTGGGATTCTGGGTGGGAGGGCAATGGAGTGAGCAAGCATTCACCCCTGGGCTACCACTACATACACAGACTCTAGCCCACTCTTCTCCTACAAGCCAGAGAGTGCTCAGTGCTTCTCTTTGTTTACATTTAAAAAAAAAAAGTGAATTCAGTGCAGGCAAGAAGTGCCAGACTGACTGACCTAAAGGCTAAAACGTGTACAGCACTGAAGGGCTTGGAAATCCTCACCCCCCTGCCTTGATGCTGCCTCCCCCAGTCTCCCACAGAAATCCCACATTCCCCATAGGTTGATTTCTCTCTCAAACACCCACACCATCACTAGCCCCTGGCTCTGCTGCTCCCCCCCCACTCCCGCTTCCTCCCTAGACGCCCATCCGGGCCATGTGGCTTTTCTCTTTCTTGCTGCAGACACCTCCCAAACAGACTCCCAGCCCTCGCCTATGCTGCCTCCCCCCATGATCCCCACAATGATCATCCCTGGTGTTCCTGGTGGCCCCACTTCCTCTGGGCTACCTTCCTTCCCCCCTCCCCTGAGCTCTCCCATTTTGCCCTGTAACTGCAAGAAATGTGCCCCTTTTTGCTCACTGGGCAGGCAGCGGCAAGCAGAGTGACTCCAGCGAGCTCCTCTCCTCAGCAGATACCTGGGTGGATGGGACAGAACAGGGACAGCTTTCCCCCTCCGCTCTGGAATGTGCCCCCTCCAGGGTGTCTGGGGAGGCTCATGTGACTATTCCTGCCCCTTCCTAGCATTGCCCCAGGGGGGTGGAGTTGATCAGCGGGGTCCGTGGACCCCCTGGAGCTCCCTTAGGAACCCCCAGGTCCACAGACCCAGTTTGAGAAATGTTGTCCTAGAGTTTTCTTATATTATCTGGGTAGCTTTTAGGTAGGAGTGATTCCCAGCTCACACAGATGCCCTGCACTAGCTAAAAATAGCCAGGGTAACATGGGCAGCAGCTTGGGCTAGCTGACAGAGTACCTCAGGGGTCCAGGCAGGTATGTACTCCGGTACCTAGCCCAAGCCACGGCCCATGCTACCCCCTCTACACTTCCATTTTGAGCACAGTAGCTCAAGCAGAACTAGCACAGGTGTGTCTACAGCAGGTGGGAATCACATGTCCCAGCTCAAATATAGACAGAGCCGAAAAAAGGAGAAGGACCCCTGCTGATTCAAACAGAAGGGGAGGCTGTGTCATGGTATGTCTAAACCTTATAACCTCAAATTACTTTAATCTGGACCCATCCTCAGCTCTTTGAACTATCATCAGGAAGATAATACTAGACCATCAGGCAACTAAAGTAAAGTAACAACCTTGAATACTATATTTATTACGTGTGTTACAGCTGCATAAGGCCCCTCCCTGATCTCCAGATGATTAAAATATAAAACCAACAGATAGGGAGTAAAGAGCTTACAGCTCTGCACACACTCTGTGTTTACTGATCCAACAAGGATGCTGAATTATTTACCCCCCTGCTCTTTGTCAGAAGTCCCAATATATAATAAAGCTAACACATGGATACTCAACTCTAAATAGGCTGAGATCCTGGCCCCCCGGCATGGTCATTATTTTAATGTAATTCTGGTGCGTTACAGTGATCCATGCATGACAAATACATTAGAGAGTTTATTCAGATGATGGTGCCATAAACTTCTACTCACAGTGTATTCGAGTCACACATGTTAAGTGTGGTTGGCTCTTTTTATTGTCATTTCTAAAAAACTTCCAGGCAGGAAATTATCCAAAGCTTTTCCTCTGCTTATTATTAGATATTTTCTTCCATTCCCTTTTATATTTACTGTAATAGAACTCCTTAGCTCAGACAAACAACTTTTAATGATATTAAATACACAGGGTCCTATCATGCCATCCGTTTTTAAGCAGGACTCCTCTTTGAAGTCAATGGGGGCATTTTAAAAGGTTGAAGGCAAGATATGGCCCCTGGTATTCACATGCAGTGACTGAAGTAGAGCAGAATGGGAGGGGGAACACACCACTTTTGCTGGTGGTTGTAATGAGTGTGTGGTGATATGAAGTGGGAAGAGAATGCGGACAAGAGAAAAATTGTGTTTGAAATGAACTCTTGTCCCCAAGGATGCTCCTAGCCAACTAAGTATAGTGTGTGTGCAGGTGTGAAAGCAACGTGTGGAGCTGTGGAAGGGCAAACCCCTGATGCTCCAATCCCTGTAAATGCTGTCATTGAAATTTGGTCAGGCTGGAGAAGGTGAATGGACATAGTAGTGTAATAAAAAGAAACAAATAAAAGACAGTGTTTTATGTGAAAATTGAAGCTTGTGAGCCCCTTGGCGTAGGGCCTGTCTTTCTGTTCTGTGTTTTATAATGTGCACAGAAGGGTCTGGGCCCATAACTGATGTTACAGTAATACAGACCACACATATTCTGAGCTGGGTGAAACCATGCTCTGGGTTGAGTTAATATCTGATTGAGAAGTGTGAACTCGCCCTTCAATAAATATAACTGTAAGCATAAGCCCCCTGCAAGACAAAACGTGGGTGGGAACCCAGGCTGAGTTTCATTTTGGGAAGAGGGAAGTGTGCATGGAAGGTGGGGAGGAAGAGAGAACATATAGAAACCAAGAACAGAGAGAGCAAAAGAGGCAAGAAAGCCAAATAAGAGTCTGTAAGCAGAGTGTGACCCTGGAAAAAGCTAGAGGGCTTTTGGGTCTGGTGTTGCTAAAAAGATTTGGGGGTTGTACACTAAGAAACTGCTCCTTTTGTTCCTGGTTACTTGTGCATTCAGAGAAGCAGGGCTTTGTACATTCCTTGTAAATAAACAAAATGGCAACAAAGAGAACACCAGTCTTCAACCGGAACATGCCCAGGGCCCTGAACTCTGGGTACGTCTACACTACAGGATTAGTCCAATTTTACATAAACCGGTTTTGTAAAACAGATTGTATAAAGTAGAGTGCACGCGGCCACACTAAGCACATTAATTCGGTGGTGTGCGTCCATGGTCCGAGGCTAGCGTCGATTTCCAGAGTGTTGCACTGTGGGTAGCTATTC
>NC_133769.1:211115805-211387509 GCF_003597395.2 Chelonoidis abingdonii | reverse complement strand
GCTTTGGCATTTCGTGTTCTGTAACGGAGCTCTGATACAACAGATTTGTCTCCCCATACAGCGATCAGATCTAGTATCTCCCGTACGGTCCATGCTGGAGCTCTTTTTGGATTTGAGACTGCATTGCCACCCGTGCTGATCAGAGCTCCACGGTGGGCAAACAGGAAATGTAATTCAAAAGTTCGTGGGGCTTTTCCTGTTTTTCTGGCCACTGCATCCGAGTTCAGATTGCTGTCCAGAGCGGTCACAGTGGTGCACTGTGGGATACCTCCCGGAGGCCAATACCGTCAATTTGCGGCCACACTAACCCTAATCCGATATGGTAATACCAATTTTAGCGCTACTCCTCTTGTTGGGGAGGAGTACAGAAACCGATTTAAAGAGCCCTTTATATCGATGTAAAGGGCCTCGTAGTGGGGACGGGTGCGCCATTAAATCCATTTAATGCTGCTAAAATCGGTTTAAATGCATAGTGTAGACTAGGCCTCTGACTAGCTGCCTGGGTCAAAAAGATGCAACACTTTGTGGCAGGGACAATCTTTTTGTTCTGTGTTTGTACAACAACTAGTACAGTTGAGTCCTGGCCTATGATTGGCTCCTAGGTGCTACAGTAACACAAATAATAAAGGATCATATATTTTGATGGTGTTCCTTTCTGCCACCTCTCAGGTGTTGTTTGTTGTTTTAGACTGGGAGCCATTTGGGTAACGGAGCTATGTGGTGTGGATGATTCATTTTTTAAATTGATCTAACGTATTTATACCTACTCCTGCATTTTTCACTCCATGCATCTGATGAAGTGGGTTTTAGCCCCCAAAAGCTTATGCCCAAATAAATTTGTTAGTCTCTAAGGTGCCACAAGAACTCTTTGTTGTTTTTGCTGATACAGACTAACACGGCTACCACTCTGAAACTTAAGAATCAGGCCTGATCTACACTTTGGGGTTAGGTCAAATTTAGCCACGTTAGGTCAATTTAAAAATGAATGCGTCCATGCAACCAACCTCGTTCTGTTGACCTAAAGGGCTCTTAAAATCAACTTCTGTACTCCTCCCTGGCGAGGGGAGTAGCGCTAAAATCGACCTTGCTGGGTCAAATAATGGGTAGTACAGATGCAAATCGACGGTATTGGCCTCCCAAAGCTATCCCAGAGTGCAACATTGTGACTGCTCTGGACTGCACTTTGAACTCTGATGCACTAGCCAGATATATAGGAAAAGCCCCGGGAACTTTTGAATTTCATTTCCTGTTTGGTCAGCGTGGCGAACTCAGCAGCACAGGTCACCATGCAGTTCCCCCCAGAATCATAGAGCATAGAATGTTTCTTTGCTCCCCCTATCATCCCCATCCCTGAGGTTATCAGAGATTAGAAGGCAAAAAAAGCGCACTTGTGATGACATGTTTTCCAAGCTCATGCAGTCCTCTCACACTGATAGGGCACAGCTTAATGCTTGGAGGCATTCAGTGGCAGAGGCCAGGAAAGAATTAAGTGAGCACGAAGAGCGGAGGCAGGATGTGATGCTGAGGCTAATGGGAGAGCAAACGAACATGATGAAGCATCTGTTGGAGCTGCAGGAAAGCCAACAAAAGCACAGACGTGCACTACGTCCACTGTATAATCGCTTACCCTCCTCCTCATGTTGCATAGCCTCTGCCTCAGCTGCCTAAGAACGTGGGGGGGAGGCTCCGGGCACCCAGCCAATCCGCTCCAGAAGATGGCCCAAGCAACCGAAGGCCATCATTCAAACAGTTTGATTTTTAGTGTGGCTACAATAAGCAATGTGGCCTTGTCGTTCCCTCCTCCCCCATCCAACCTGGGCTACCTTGCCTGTTACCTCATTTTTTTTTCAATTAATAAAGAAAGAATGCATGGCTTCAAAACAATAGCTACTTTATTTCGAAGTGGAGAGCGTGGCTGGCTTACAGGGAATTAAAATCAACAAAGGGGGCAGGTTTGCATCAAGGAGAAACACACACAACTGTCACACCAAAGCCCGGCCAGTCATGAAACTGATTTTCAAAGCCTCTCTGATGCGCAGCGCGCCTTGCTGTTGTCTTCTAATCGTCCTGGTGTCTGGCTGCTCAAAATTGGACACCAGGCAATTTGCCTCTACCTCCCACCCGCCATAAACGTCTCCCCCTTACTCTCACAGACGTTATGGTGCACACAGCAAGCAGCAATAACAATGGGAATCTTGGTTGAGCTGAGGTCAGATCAACAGCACCAGCGAGCTTTGAAATGTCCAAAGCCGCATTCTACCACCATTCTGCACTTTCTCAGCCTATAGTTGAACTGCTCCTTAGTATTGTCCAGGCTTCATGAACAGATCCCCCAAGCTCATTGCTGTGGAGCAGGAGAGCAGAGCTGCAAGGGAAGTGACGGAGCCGTACACCATGCCCTGGAGGTTGCTAGGAGCCAAGCAGAGAAGACGTTCCCAGAACCCCCAGCCAAGCTACACGTCCAACAAGGAAAGTTACCAGTCCTATTGCACTATCTGCTGCCAGCAGCACTCAGGAGGACCAGAACGGATCCCCCGAGCTCATTGCTGGGGCGTAGGACAGCCGAGTTGCCGCAGAAGCAGTGGATGCAGAGGTGAAAGTAAGCCGGTACAGGCCGGTACGGCATACTGGCAAGAGCCAGTATGCCGTGCAGGCTCAGCCTGGCTTCTCCTGTTGGGATTTAAAGGGCTCTGGGCTCCCTGCTGCAGCTGGCAGCCCAAAGCCCTTTAAACCCCCCACCCGCAGCTCCAGCAGCCGGGCTGGGGCCGGATTTAAAGCGCTCTGGGGTGCGCGGCTGCAGTCAGCCCAGGGTCCTTTAAACCACCTCCCCCTTGATTCCAGCTGCCAGGCTGGGGCCGGATTTAAAGGGCTCTGGGTGCCGCAGCTGCGGGCAGCCCAGAACTGTTTAAATCCTGCCCGCAGCTCCAGAGCTGCGGTGGGGATTTAAAGGGTCTGGAGCGCCACGGCAGCTGGAGCCTCAGGCTCTTTAATTTTCCACTGAGCCCCAGGAGCTCCCAGCCACCTCTGCAGCTGGGAGCCCTGGGTTGATTTAAAGGCCCTGGGGCTCCCAGCCACAGCCAGTGCCCCAGGGCCTGTAAATCTTGAGAGGAATCACCTCTTCCAGTTGAGGCCATGCCACCCTCAGACTCCGGCAGTACCGGTAAGTCCTATAAGTTACTTTCACCCCTGAGTGGAAGACAATGGTTAGCAGTCCTACTGCAACGTCTGTTGCATAGGTGTGTGCACGGGGTGTGCCAGGTGTGCCAGGCACACCCTTATGCCTGCAGGCTGGATCCGGCCCCTCAGGGCTTTGGATCCAGCCTGCAGGATTTGCCCCCATGGTGCTGTGGTGCCACAGGGAACTGGGAACCGTGGCCAGTGGGAGCTTTAGGGGAGGCACCTGGAGGTGTGGCAAGGGCAACACATGGAGCCCGGTGTCCCCCCCCGCAAGGAGCCGTGGAGGGACGTGGTGAGCAGCACGGTGTGGGGCCGGGCCCAGGGCAGGCAGGCAGGGAGCGCGTCGCTGCAAGTAAGTGGCGCCGGGCTGGAGCCCAAACCTCTCCTGCATCCCGCCCCCAACTTCCAGCCCTGAGCCCCCTGCTGCACCCCACATCCCTCCTGCACCCCACACCCATCCTGAACTCCAACCTCTTGCCTCGAGCTCCCTCCTGCACCCCACCCCCAACTTCCTACCCTGAGCTCTGCCATGCCCCACACCCCTTCTGCACCCCAACCCCCTGCTCTGAGCCCCCTGCCTGCACCCCGCCTTCCCCTGCACCCCAATGCCCTGCCCTAATCCTGCCTGCACCTCGCACCCCAATCCCCTCGCCTGAGCCCCCACTCCACCCTGAACCCCATGCACCCCAACTCCCTGCCCTAAGCCCTGTGCCTGCACCTTGCACTCCAACTTCCTGCCCTAAGCCCCCTGTCACACCCCACACCCCTCCTGTATCCCATCCCCCTGCCTTAAGCCCCCTGCCTGCACCTTGCAGCCCAACTCCCTGCCCTGAGCCCCCTACCACACCCTGCACCCCTCCTGCACCTCAACTCCCTGCCCTGAGCCCTTCATACACCCCGCACCCCTCCTCTACCCCAATCCCTTGCCTTGAGCCCCTTCCTCACACCACATCCCCTCCCACACTCCGCACTTACTCCCGCACTCCAACCTTTATGATATTTGCCTTTAAAAAAAATAAAATTCCCTGGGTGTACACTCTAATGGAATGTGCTGTGCATGCCTATAATCTGCTGCCAGCAGCACCCAGGAGGACCAGTACAGATCCCCTGAGCTCATCGCTGGAGAGCAGAATTGCAGAGGATGATGATGGTTAGCAGTCCTACTGCACCGTCTGCTGCGAAGGAAAGGAGCTGCAGCTGTGTAGCAATGCCAGCTGCTGTAGGTGCTTCTGTGTCAAATGCTTGGAGGTCCGGGGAGGGCAAGGCAAAAGTGCAAGAGCCCTGGAGCTGTTACATGTGTCAACCACAGAAGTGCTATGAGGTCTTACAGCACCAACCGGACTGGAATGTAGGGCTGCAAGACTTCTTCACTAGTGACAAAGGATAGGAATATGATGCACCTAAAATCTAACAAGGCCCACACATTTCCCAGAGTCACTATCCTTGATAACAGAATGTCAATGATTGCATTGGCTACTTGGATCACAGCAGCCCCTATAGCAGTGGTGACGGTGTGCTGAGTGGGCTCCATGCTTGCTGTCGTATGGCATCTGCACAGGTAACCCAGGAAAAAAAGGTGCGAAATGATTGTCTGCCATTGCTTTCAGAGGGAGGGGCAACTGATGACATGTGCCCAAAACCAACCGCGATAATGTGTTTGCCCCATCAGGCATTGGGAGCTTAACCCAGAATTCCAATGGGCGGCGGAGACTGCAGGAACTGTGGGATAGCTACTCATAGTGCACTGCTCTTTAAGTTGATGCTAGCCATGGTAGTGAGGATGCACTCCACCAACTTAATGAGCTTAGTGGGGATATACACAACTGACTGTACCAAATCAATTTCTAAAAATCAACTTCTATAAAATCGACCTAATTTCGTAGTGAATCAAAATACTTGATTGGCTAAATCTTCTAATTAGAGATGAGACTTCTAAAGCCTTAGATCCCAGGTCTCTGTGGAAATTTTAATCTAGAGCTGAACTTTGTGATTTGTCCATCTCTATGAAGAGCTGAACCAACTCACCACAGACCCAAATATCCCCACACTTTGAGAAAGTTTCGATCCAGACCTGAACTTTTTAGGTCAGGGCCATCTCTGAACGTCACATCTCTTTGGCGGGTGGGGAAAGATACCGCTTCTGCTTCAGATTCCTCCTGCAAATTATTTAGTTCCTGGGGGCATTAAACTAGCAGGTATTTTTCCCTTTATTGTTTTATAATTGAAATTACGTAAAGTAAACCAATGCAACAAAACTCAAGCCTATTGATAACTAAAGGTTAATGATATTGTATTTCAACTGAACCAACACGAATATAAATTAATTCACACTAACAGTAAAATAATACATTTTGATAATTCTGCACAAATTAATGTTTTTGATTCTTCCAGTGCCTAATTTGGATGGGAAAGTGGGAGAGGAAGCTGAGATATTTTAAATGAAAATAAAAGTAAGATCTCATTTATTTTAAGTGTGTGGCAGTTCAAATAAAACAAGGGCTTTATTTTAATATTTAAAATCAACCGCCACACCAAAAGAGAGACCTTACTTACAGATTGGGCCAAGTTCTGCCATCGTCAAGCAAGACTCCCACTGACATCAGCGGGAGCTTTGATCAATTAAAAACAATAAAATACAGGTCTTGTATGTCTTCAATAGAGTGTTCTGTGCTTCTTGTCTGTATCACATATCTGTCTAATTTGTCCTTAAACTTTTTGCTTCAAGAAAATACAGAATTCTCCTATATTAATAAATTAAACATGTCGAACCATTTCCACCATCCCCATCATTCAGCAGCTTCACATTTTTCTATTATGACAGAGGCTACTGAAAAGAAAAACTAACAATAACAAAACCAGAACATTCACTATTCCAGCATCAGTTAAACCAGTTAGCTGGCAATTAATTTAGACATCAGAGTTGCTGAGTAAGGATTGGTCATGTCGATCTTTGATGCATCTATTTGCAGCCTTAGTGTCCCAGCATATGCTTTATCCTCATGCACAATCCTTAGTTTTTACTTATAGCAGGGATGTATCTGCCCTTTCTACTGAAAGTTTTGATCTTTATCTTTTTTCTAGTTCTGTGAAGAAAGGGCATTCAGTATCCAGTATCACTACTTACTAAGGCAAGACTTAACGCTAAAACCTTTCATCAAAAAAACTCACTTAGCAATAACTTAATTCAATTAGAAAAAGGGTATCGTTGTGTATGCAAATGCAACAAAGTTTCTTTTCATCAGCTAAGACCCCTGTACTGTTACCTTTAAAAAAAATGATGTGCCTCCAAAAGCAAAAATCTCCCAATATATTTATTTATGTGGAATAATCATAATACCAGACTAACAGCAAAGTTCATTTGGTTGTCAGTATTTTATAAACTATATATATCGAACTTTTTTGAAAAGACCTTTTTTGTGGAGTTTTGAAAATCAATTATCTAATTTTATAACAGGCTTGTAACACTGATAGATACATACATGAGCTATACAAACACAACACTGGATATATACTTCTGTGTTATATATATGTATGCAGACAGTAGTGTGCACCCAACTATAGCACTGTGTGCATATAAAGTAAGATCTGATAGACCGAAACCTATGCACAGCACATATGATACAGTACAGGATAATTATAATACAGACATTTCTTTTAAAAGCTGCTTTTTTGGTTTTTCAGTACGTAAATGAAATTGACGACAGGTTGGAAAACTAAAGAACGTTGCTGCTCTTCTGGCATGAACTTAACTCTAAAACGGGGCTTGATGCAGCCAGCATTGCAAAACAAACACGCACACACCTTAGGCGCTGGAGAGTGCATATAACCTCCACGATCTCTCAGGGCTGGAATTTCCTTGGCGAATTATTATAAAGAAAGCTTTCCACCGCTGCCCAAAACCTTTCCCTGGAGCGTCCATCACAGACCCCTGCAAGAGACACATTCACCACGCCCCCTGTGCGGCGAGCCCCGCCCAGCACACCGCCTGGTAGCGCCCGACAAGCTTGCCCTTCGGCGGTTCCGGCGGCACACCAATGTGCGATTACTGCTGCCGGGCGGTCCTGCGTATGGTCCATATAGACGCAGCATGGCCCAGGGAGAACCAGTGCTGGTCCTGTCGGACACAGACAGCGCAGAGGACCTGGAGGAGGTGGAGCCCAGCTTCTCTGGAATAAGTGAGCAATGGAAATGACTGGAGCCAGCCTGGGGTTTCAATGCCTTTGTAACCGGAGGGGTTGTCAATGACACGGTCCAGGCGATGGTAGGGGCAGGAAGCAGCGGGGGCTGCCCAGTCCCTGAATGCCTGATGCTCTCATGACTTCTGGGAGACGGACCTCTGGAGAGTTAAACGATGAACTGTAAACTTCCTCCTCTCTTGGGAAAATTGGAAGGGATGCTCAGTACCAGACTGCGGGCATAGGAGAGAATGTGTCTGATTCAAAGTTAGTTCAGCCCTGGGGAACGTGAATTGCTGCCATGGGTTACAACAGACACTTCAATCCATAGGAGGGAGGGTTGGGCCACTCTGCACATTGGAATAATAAATGATCCCCACACACACACTTCAGCTAACTGTGCATGGATCAGCTATATAAATACATGTCTTCTCAGCTGTTTGAAGAATCCAGTGAATGTGGGTGGGCTAGACTGGTGTTTCCAAAAGTATGGAAATAGAAATTGCAAAAGTTCAGTGGTGTAACCTGGCTATAATGGTGTTTCTTGCTTAGAAAATCTCAGTACTGCTAAAAGTGGAGTTACTGTCCAAGAAACTGACGATTGCTTGATTTTTTTTCCCCTCAAGCGATAGAGCTGCAAGACGAAGAAAGCACTTCTTCTGATGTGATATCTCTTGACTCTCTTGAAGAAATAATGCCTGCTACACCCTCAAGCCGCAACAGAGGTATCAGTGTTTTCTGAAGGAATTCACAATATGTTGACACTTTTACTCTAGACTTTCTTTAAAACATTGCAGCAACTTGACCTGCAGTGTGCTACTAAAGCAGCATACAATTTTATACTTGTGTGCACATCATGAGTCAGTGAAGTTATTTGATCTACAAAAAGGAAACACTGGAGCAAAACTATAGGACTGATCTTCAACTCCAGCTGTATGCAGAACTCACATGGACTCAAATGGGATTCTTCATAGGGAGGGCTTGAATGATTGGCTCATAAATTTCTCAGGGAACTCTTTTGTTTGTCTAGCAGAAAATACAGGGTGTGCCAACTCTTAAGGATTGTTGCTCTTCAAGTTTTTGAAGAAATAAACAATTAGTATTACATTTTGTTTTTCCCCAGATCTTATTGCACATGAAGTAAATGAAAACCAAAGGAGTATTGAAGGTGAGTAATCAAATTAAATGACCTAAAACCAACAGGCCATTTAGCCATGTGGCTAAATTTCCATGTCACACTGCATATTAACCAAAATGACAAAAAAAATCAAGTGTATCACTTGAAAGCAATATCCAAAAATATGGGGTAATCAAACATAAACAAAAATACATTAAGAAGAATTTGGCATACAATGGCTGCCCTAAAGGATTGGGATTACAGCCATCCTCACTTCTGGTTCACTAATTTAAATCTGCCCCAGGTTGGTAGTTCCTGAAAGACATTAACATTTGGTGGTTTGCTGGCCTATAGGAAATGATTTGGTGGACTTACACCAGCATCTAATGGACTCATCACAAGAAGTATCAGCAAAATTGACATCAACTGGCAGTTTTGAAAAAGAAAATGAAAGCTGAACGGGCACAGAGACTGCACTGCCTTGTCGCTGCTAGTGGTGGCCCTTCAAGGATCATTTGTGGGTGTGTTAGGCCAGCCCTTAGATAGAACAGAGGCTAGATGATGCTGAATAGATTGGAAGCAAGACGAAACTGTCTGGCTAAAAAAGATGCAGGTTTGTCTTTAGATCAGAGAGCGTCATTGAAAATCTAGCCCTTAAGAACAAATCCTGTGATTTGGAAGTGCTGGCAGGTCTCTAGCAGGCAACCTTGAAAGAAATGGCTCACAGGCAATGTCCACAGGAGTGGTGTGAAAATTATCTCAGGTGGAAGTGGATCCTTGCATTGACAGCGTTTTAAATAGTCTGTATTAAAAACACAATGTCCCTACGACTTTATTAGTAACATTGATCCTTTTCCTATCCTTCCTGCTGTGCAGATGAAGACCATAGTCCTAAAAGTCTTCTTTAGAACGCATTAAAGAATATTTTTGTCACTGTTTTTCATTTCTAACTAGTGTGCTGAACATGTAATAATAGGAGTTACTAATCTGGGAACGCTTAGCCTCTCAGGTTTCAGAGCAATGTCTAAAGAATTCTGCATTTTGTCCAGAAGAAATAAACAAGAGAGGCTGAAATTAAAGAATACTAGATTTTAAGAGAGGACATTCTTTGTGTTTTATAGAAATCTGCATCTGCTGTGGCAGTTTCCAGATTCATACCCAGCATCCCTTGTTTCACGGAGGAATTTGTACTCCATGTACGGTTAGTAGTTCATATGGCTCAACAAGGCAGCCCCCCTGCCTATTATCTCAGCTGAAAGTGGATCCCTTGAAGTCAATGAGACACTTCAGAAACATCATCTATTTAGTTTATCCAAGAGACGGTCAGAGGTGACTTGATCATAGTCTGTAAGTACCTACATGGCAAAAGATTTCTGATTGCAGATGATTCTTTAATCTAGCAGAAAAAGGGATAATGACATCCAATGGTTCAGAAGTGCTGGAACAATTTGTATAGTGGGGGTGCTGAGAGACATTGAACCAAACTGTAAACCCTGTATATAATGGAAACCACTTCAAGCCAGGGGGTGCTGCAGTATCACCACACGCACCCCAGCCTCAGCACCCCAGCCTCAACACCCCTAGTTCCAGCACTCATGCAATGGTTGGAAGCTGAAGCTAGACAAATTCAAACTAGAAATACAGTGGACATTTTGAACAGTGAAAGTAATTACCCATTGGAACAACTTACCTAAGGATGTGGTGGGTGCCCCATCATGTGAAGGCTTTAAATCTAGATGGCACAACTTTTAAAAAGATATTCTGTAGCTCACAGAGAAGCTATGGGCTTGATGCAGAAATGATTGGGTGAGGTTCTAAATCCTAGGGGATCAGAATGGTCCCATTCTGGCCTAAATATATAAGGAAGTATCACTAACCAGCAACACACATGCCTCAATTCAGTGTCCTTTAATTTGGCTCCCATTAGAGTTTACACTCACGAATAATAATAATACTTTATAAAAATTAGAATTGATATAGTCTCATGTTGCCCATTGGGCCATTGGGTGACCTTGGGAAAGTCACTTCCCTTTCTGTGCCTCAGTTTCCCCATCTGTAAAATGAGGATAATGATACTTGCCTCCCTTTGAGATCTACTGATGAGGAGCACCATGTAAGACTTACATATTATAATTATATGGCTAAAGTTATATAATATATCAGGTTGCTTTTATGTTTCATCCTATTCTTCACCTCCTTTGTCAGTATTTAGTCTACATTCAATTGTACATTCTGCTTCTTGGGGCAGGAAACTTATGATCTGTTTGCAAAGCGTCATGCACGTTAATGGTGCAACATAAAAACAATAGCACAAGAGGGAAGCTCAGGTGCAAAGCAAACACAGCTCAGGATGATTGTTACATTTTATCCAATAAACCTATTTTTGCAACTAACTTCAGTTTGCTGTTTTATAAGGAGAACTTTCTGGAAACATTTTTCCTGTATGATGAGGATGGCTTCCCAGCCTTTTGTACCATCTGCTGCTCAGGGAAAACTCTGCTAATGTGCGATGATCCAACTTGCAATAGGTAAAGACTACGGGTAGGCCTGAGAGGCTGGTTAGACTGCAATGGCTGCATGTGATTGCAGCTCGAGCGGACAAACTGCAGCTAGCTTTAATCTAGCTAACTTGGGCACCAGAACGGTGCAGCTGCACGTGTCAGCGTAGGCAGTAAAAACTGGCCCTGAACCCTGAATAATTACTTGTGGGACTGGCCCATGCTGAAGTGCGTGCTGTCACAGCTTTGCTGCTTTGATAGATAATTTAAAACTAGCTTAGTATGGCTACACCCAGTGACTGCAGCATAGACCTACCCTAAGCGACAAGGATCAAATCCAGTTCCAAACTTCCACAAAGTTTGAAGGGGCAGGTTTGCATGCAGGGATCTGGTTCAGTTCACTGAGGTTTGAGCTAGCTACAAAGTTCCGATAAGCTTGGGGTGCTGGGATGTCAGATTTTTAGATCAGGACCTACACTGTGTTCACCACCTATCACTGTTTTACCTTATATTGTTTGGGTTGTGCAGGTTTTGACATGCCCAGCACGCACATACACATTTAAATCATCTGTAGTTCCCCAAGTAATTCAACACAAATTATCCACAGGATAGCAGCAGGGTAGGGATTAACAAGGCCGCCCAGAGAGGGGGGCAAGTGGGGCAATTTGTCCCGGGCCCCGCAGGGGCCCCCATGAGAGTTTTTTGGGGCCCCTGGAGCGGGGGCCTTCACTCGCTCCAGGGGCCCTGGGAAACTGTCGCGGAGCCTGGGCCCCCGGAGCTTCTTCCACTCCGAGTCTTCAGCGGCCGGGGGTCCTTCCGCCTCAGGGCGGAAGGATCCACCCCCACCGAATTACCGATGAAGCGGGACCCACCGCCGCAGTGCCGGGTCTTCTGCAGTAATTCGGCGGCGGGGGGCCCCGTCGCAGGTCTTTAGGGCACTTTGGCGGCAGGTCCCGGAGCGGAAGGACCCCCCGCTGCCGAATTACCGCCAAAGCGGGGGCCCCTCCGCAGCCGAAGACCCCAGGCCCCCTGAATCCTCTGGGCAGCCCTGGGGATTAAAGAAAAACTCATCATTTAAAACCCTCAGTTATAAATGTGAATAAAGAAATGGAATTCTACAAACAAACTTGTCAAGGAAACATGTGGGCGGAGCTCGGAATGGGCATGGGCTCAGGGTCAGTCTAGTTCACCTGACGAAGTGGATATTCACCCACGAAAGCTCATGATCCAAAACGTCTGTCAGTCTATAAGGTGCCACAGGATTCTCTGCTGCTTTTAAAGATTATTCAAGACACTTTGTCATAATATTTGTCTGTCCATGTATGTATTCCATTCCAATTGTGTAAGAAAACAACTTATTTGAACATGGCTAACTGGGGAAAGGAGGGAGAAGAGTGGCACCTTGCAAATCACCAGCAATGCCCGCGGGTGAATCCTGCCCACAGTGGGTACCTCTACACTGGAAAAAGGGAAAAAAGTGAATCACAGAACCTAGATCTACAGTCTCAGGCTCACGCTACGACACTAAAAATATCAACATAGACATTCCTGCTCGGGCTGGAGTTTGGGCTCTGAGACTCAGCAAAGGGGGGTGCTGTTTTTAGCACCATAGCTCAAGCCTGAATCTGTAGCCCAGAGCTCTGAGACTTGCTGCCGCAGGGGGTTTTTTGCACTCTAGATGCACCCGGTGAAGTCAGTGGCAAAACTCCCACTGACTTCCCTCGGGCTAAGATTTCACCCTATAACATTTTTTGCCAAGCTCATCAGCACCCAAAATTAAAGTTACCCTTTGGCATGTCCATCGCCACCCGAAGATGGAGGTTGTATTTCTACGAGTGATGATTCAGCAGGGTGAAGAACAGCTCAGTGCTCTGTGCACAGCTAGCAGGGGAAATAGCCAAATACTTGCCCTTCTCACTAACTGACAGCTGCCCCATTTTGAGGTTACTTTAATCTTCAAGGTTGTCCTGGCTTGGATGTCCCCTTTTTCCCGACCCTGCAAAAATGCCCCTTATCTCATTCCTAAAGCTTATGCCCTAGTTGTTGTGCCCCACATAAACAGGAGCTCCCTTGTAATGCATTCAGGCCCCAACTAATCCCCATATTAGTCAGGGCGGGGGTGAATGGGGGTGTTGTCTTTCCACTGAGTTCAATGGGAGTTGATTTGCTCTTTAGACTTGGTATAAAAATAAAAAGCATGTGGGTTTTTACTGGACATATCTAGCATGGCTGGTCATTTGATTGAAAACAAACTACAGTAAATTCCCAGTGCTTCTAGTCTCACCATACCCTAAGTTTTGCATAAAAACTGGGATTGTTCCTTTGAATCTACCTCAACTTTGACTGTTTTAAAGGTGTGGCCAGGAACACAGACGGGGATCATTCATGGGCATTACACTGCTAAAGTGCTTTATCATATAACTGACAATGTACCAGCATCTTCAGTGAAACATTTCTGAGGAAAAAGATAATTATCTTGAATATGATTTTAAACATCAGAAAAGAACCAAACCAGTTAAACAGAGCCTCTGGCTAGCATAGAATATGTGGAAAGATCTGTTTAAACACTGAATTGACTTATTATTTAATTTGTGTAGATGCTATTGTCTGGAGTGTCTGGATGTCCTTGTAAGTCCTGGTACTGCAGAGAAAATTAAAGCAATGAATACATGGCTGTGTTTCATGTGCCTCCCCTTGAGTTCAAATGGTTTGCTGAAGAGGAAGAAGAGATGGCGTGCAAAACTGAAGTGCTTCTACGATCAGGAATCTGTAAGGAACATCTCCATTAACTTTTAATATAAAATTAAAGAGATGGAGGAGTCAAGGCTGACACAGACCCAATCATTGACCTGTCTTTCTTCCGGTGTCTCTTAATAATGAGCTCCAACATGTGCATATGTTTTCAGAACAAATGTTGAAATCCTGTTTCTTATAAAAAAGTAAATCAATACCCAGCAGCCCTGCATTTTAAATTAACATTGGACTCTGATTTTGCAAATATGTATATGTGTGTGACTTTACATACATCAGCAAAATTACACAGATTGCTACATGTTTGCAGGATCTGAGCCTTAGTGTGTATGTGGGACTGAAGAAAGAAACAGTTTCATAAGGAAGCAGCTTCCAAAAAGGTTATGGAGAAAAATTATGTAAAATACCTTGACAATCCTTTTTTGTTACTGTTGTTTGTTTTTAAAAGTTAGAGAGGAAAAAATAAGATATGTTCATGGTGATCCATCATATATATTTTCCTTCTTGATCATTAAATGTACATGGCTTTTTTTTTTTCAGGACACAGGTGCTATCAAAATAGGCCAAAAGAATGATCATTTTAGTTCAGATAAAACCATTAAAGATCAATTAGATTTCTGATATAGAATTCATGCAAAGTATTCAGAGCTAGGTTCACGTATGATAGCTGGACTCTTTTTCTTTGTACTACTAAGACAAATAAAATATATTAACTGCATCAGGCTCCTGTCATAACCAAAATACAGATTAGAATTTAACAGCTTTGGAATTTTTTAAGTGTATCATTTATTCTTCCGTGCCAGTTGAGAATGGTGGCTGAAATTCTTTTCTTGCAGCCAGTTATAGACACAAAAAATTGACCGTAGGTATCTATCACCTCTGCAAGAAGAAACAGCCAGCATACCCTTCAGATATGTTCTGCCTCCACCAGGTGGAAGCAGAGCCCCATCAGCTGTACTGTTAGAAGGAATGCGAGGCTGTTATTTGCAAAAATAAAAATATTTGGGGACAAATACTGATGAAAATCTGAAATCTTCCTACCATAGGTTTTAATAAGGTGTTGATCACCATGTTATCTAATTACCACCTTAAATACCGAAAGAACTGAGTTCTGCAGCAGTCAGCAATCATCACAGACATCTTAGATCAGAGGTTCTCAAACAGTGGTCCGTGAGCTCCATTCAGGTGGTCCACGGATAGTTCCCTCTAAGGTGCGTGCCTTGGTGGCCGCACACAAAAAAATAAAGGGCCACCCACCTAATTAATGGAGCCACGCAGGCGTGGCTCTACTAATTAGGTGCCTGGACCCTGGAGAAGACACACATGTAAGGTGAGGTGGTGGCCCTGAGGAGAATATAGGGTAGGCGGGAGGCACAGTGGGGTGAGAAGAGGGGGTGAGGAAAATTTGGGATGTGCAGGGTTGTGGCGGCAAGAGAAAGGCAACTTTCCCCAGCTCAGAGCTGTGGCTGCCAGGGAGAGACCCCCCTCCTTCCCAGCCCCAGCTCAGGGGCTGCTGCGGCGGGGGAGAGAGGGCACAACCATTGCGTTAGAAAGGTAAGGCTACTGATATTAAAATATAAGTTGTGTGCTTTTATTGTAGAACAAAAAAGTGTTAATTATTATTAAGGGTTTTTTTATTTGTGCTTTTATCCAAAGCACTTCACAATAGTTAGCTACTGGTACAAACAGCATTTGGAAAAATCATTAAGTGGTCCACCGAGACCCTCAGCAATTTTCAAGTGGTCTGTAGAAAAAAAAGTTTGAGAACCACTGTCTTAGACTATACTCATATTTTTCTACATTGCACATCAGTTTAGGGTTTGATAAGAAATTTGTATTGGGTGTATTGGGTACTGCCCCTTTACATTTTACCTGCCACAAGGCAAATTATCACAACATACTCAGATCACATCCTGCTTTAAATTCTCCAGCAAATGATTCAGTACCAGACAATTTGGATGGTGTTAGAAAATGAAGTGGAACCCATTTTATGTAACAGAATAATTACACTATACTAAGAAGGGATACTTATTTGCAATGTATAAATCACTACTTCCTAATGTGCTAATCAGAATCCAGGAGTCTCCAAGGTTCTGAAACGCTTTTAATTGCAATTAGTTGCCTTATGCCCTTCTGTGGACTTTGGGATCCTGACTGGATATTGAAGAGAGGAGTGTTTGCTGACAATGCTGGGTGGGTCATTTAATTAAAAAAGGGACAGTGTCACAGTTCAGGGCAATTGCATCTGTATTCCCCCTCCGTGGCCCACCAACGGTTCCCACTCTAGGCTCCGGGCTCCTCAAATGTCAACTCTCTTACATAAAGATCCCCATCCCTCTCCCTCCTGACGGGGGTTTTCCAGGCTGCACAGTACCCTGCCTACACTGTGACAGTCCCAATAAGCCAGATTCCCTAAACAGGCCAGCGTCTGTGCTTTATGATTATTAATGGACAGCTTTGAGTATTCACACAAATGAATGGGCTGTGCAAACAAGGGTCTTTTTTATTTATGACAGAACCATCTTGAGATTTATCAGCCTTTATCCCCATGGGATCGAAAGCCAATCAATGTTCTCTCCCTTTTTGATAATATTACCACAGGTAAGTGTACATAGATGGCTTAGGAGTGCAAACAAATATATTAAAAAGCTATTAATATATCAGGCCAAGTTCATCCCTGATGTGACTCCATTTTCCAGTGAGACAAATGAGGCCCACACTTGGGATAAATTTTACCTATTATGATTCATTATGACCCACATAAAGGTATCATCACCCTATTTGAAGAGCTGGTCAAAATTTGTTTAATGCAGAGCTGTTTTGTAAAAAAAAATAGCTTTTTTTTAAAAAAAATACCATTGATCAAAAGAAACTATTAATGCTTTGCTAAAAAATTTTTTTATCCAAAACATTATAAAAAATCTTATTTCAATAACCATTTTGGTCACTTTGTTTACCAAATACTTTTCATAAGCAAAGTCTTTACCAATAGTTTTTGACAAATATTTGTATATGAAAATGTCATGAAAACTTTTAGGAAAAAAAATCCATTTTGACACCTGTAAAGCAGAAAAAAAAAGTTGAAATGTTCACATTTGTCATTAAAAGCAATAGTGTCATTTTCAGAACAATCTAATACTCATGTTGTATACCTAAAATGTTGCTATTTGCAGCCCATGTTGGGACATTCAGTGCAGCATTACATAGCTTGATTTCATGTTTACAATCCTGATTTTGAGATGTCTCCAACTTTGTCAGTTTATGAAGCTGTAAATAGCCAACACTGTTCTGTACTCAAAGGGCTGCCTGATTACATGTCAGTTACTACACTGCTCGCTGGGACCCTGACTGAGCAAGGGACTTAAGAATGTGCTAAACTTGAAACACTGGTCCCACCAGTCACATGCTTAAACCTAGGGATATGCTGAAGTAAGGTGCTGTATGAGGGAACTAGTTCTTACTACTAACACTGTTTGTATTTCTAATGTCCGCTCTTCAGAGATGAAAAATCTTGGATTTTTGGGCAGCAGCTTGGGGGATGGCAGGCTGATATACTTAGATGATGTCACCAATGTTCTGAGGACAGATGTAAGTACGACATAGAAAATGTCACTGAATTAACTGTGCACAGCTCTGAATATGCTGTGACAATTCTAGGGGAATGCTGCCACTCCGGCGGCAGCCACACAAGACCTAAACTGAAGCAGAATCTTCGTCATTCCAGGAGAGGGAGGCAGGCAGGTCAAAGTGATGCTAAGCCAGGGATCCCTCTCTTCTCAACTGGGACTGTGTTGAACAGCAGTTCTCATTACACCAAGTGCTTCTACAGGAGGGGGCTCACAGCGGGGCAGGAGAGAAGCTGGGATGTGGACAGTGTGTCTACAAACAAAGAAGATCCAGCTGCCAAAAGCTGAGTCTTGAAGGGAGCCCATAATGGTTGTTAGGCACTACCACAGGCCTCAGGGGAGATGGCAGAGCTGCTCCGGATCCAGGTTGGGGAGTGTGAATGGAGGATTCTTAGATTACAGGCTCTTTTCTTAGGGTCTGATCTAATGCCCACTGACGACAAGGGGTGTTTTTACATTGACTTCAATGGGCACCAGATCAGGCTCTTCAACTGTAAGCTCCTTCAAGTGGGTATCATATCTACGTATGTACTTGTATCTACAGCACCTAGCACACTGGGGTCTGGCCTGGGCTTGGGCCTGATTGGTTCCTGTGGGCAGTACCACAATGCAAAGAATAAATAATAATAATTCTATTGCCCTTGATAGAAGCATATGTCTAAGGCCCTACCAAATTCACGGCCATGAAAAATGCATCACAGACCGTGAAATCTGATCTCCCACCGTGAAATCTGGTCTTTTGTGTGCTTTTACCCTATACTACACAGATTTCACAGGGGAGACCAGCATTTCTTAATTGGGAGTCCTGACCCAAAAGGGAGTTTCAGGGGGGTCACAGGGTTATTTTAAGGGGGGAGGGTGTCACAGTATTGCCACTCTTACTTCTGTGCTACCTTCAGAACAGGGTGGCCAGAGAGTGGGAGCTGTTGCCCAGGCGCTCAGCTCTGAAGGCAGCTCCCCGCCAGCAGCAACACAGAAGTGAGGGTAGCAATACCATACCATACTCTGCCTTCAGAGTTGGGCTCCTGGCCAGCAGCCGCCACTCTCCGGCAGCCCAGCTCTGAAGGCAGCACCATCGCTAGCAGCAGAGCAGAAGTAAGGGTAGCAGTACTGTAACCACCCCGACAATAACCTTCTGACCCCCTCCAACTCCTTTTTGGGTCAGGACCCCTACAATTACAACACTGTAAAATGTCAGATATAAATAGCTGAAATCATTACAGTTGTGATTTTTAAAATCCTATGACCCTGAAATTGACCAAAATGGACTGCATATGTCCCCAGTGGAAAATCTCCTTACTCGGTCGGGGGGAGGGAAGGGGGAGAGAAGTGGAAATTTGGCTCTGTTTGCCAAACTTTGTATAATGTGAAAAAAGCGTGGCACTGGAGTAACAGAGTCTCGAAGTATATACATGGTTTAATCAACTACATGCTACAAGGATTCAGTAAACTGACCGAAAACCTCCCTTGCTCCAAAAATTGAGATATGCCACCTGAGATTGTAGCAGTATTTTCTTTTGCAACAACTGACTTTCCGAATGAAATCTTACAGAAATCCAAGCCAATCTGTAATTAATTCTATTCAAGCCATCCTAATTTACCCACTGAAAGGTCACTGCCATTATGCAATTTCAGCAGCACCGGCTCCAGGCACCAGCGAAGGAAGCAGGTGCTTGGGGTGGCCAATGGAAAGAGGCAGTACGTCTGGGTCTTCGGCAGCAATTCGGTGGCAGGTCCCTCAGTCCCTCTCTTCCTCTTTGAGCTGCCGCCGAAGTGCCACCAAAGAGGAAGAGAGGGAGTGAGGGACTCTCTGCCAAATTACCGCCAAATAAGGAAGCGGAGCGATTAAGCTGCCACCGATCAGCTTTAGCTTTTTTTTCCGCTTCACTGCTTGGGTGGCAAAAAAGCTGGAGCCAGCCCTGAATTTCAGTAATGGATAAATAGCATAACCCAAACCATATTTAATATTTCAAAACCTGACCACCTGTTGCACTACCAGCTGCTTTTCTAAACTCCTAGTTCCTTTTTTTTGTTTTCGGTTTTTTTCATATTGTGGTCTTGTAGTGCAAAGTCTGGTGGGCTGCACAGCTTGTTCTCCCTTGCCAATCTTTGACAGATTCTGCCAACTCCATGCCCACTTTAAAAGAAGGGTGGAGATTTTTATGCAGCTGATGACATTCATCCTTTGTATATGCAATTTCCTCACCACTGTGTCTGTTGACATATTGTCTTTAGAAACATGTGCATGTATTTTCTATTAGCTGCATGCACAAGAGATAACTCCACATGCAAGCGACCTGAGTGCAAAATCTCATGTGCACAAATACAGGTTACATTTTGAAAATTTGGCTTCCATAATCAGGTTTCACAGCATTCCTGACTGGTTGGTAATGATCAATTATAATTCTTTTTTCCATCTTTAGTACAAGGATGAATCTGTGTGGAAAAACTGCTATTGTTATGTAAGAGTGCTGGGTGTGGCCATGGAGACCAAAGGTCAGACTCCATCTTGGAAGTTGGGGTTCTGGACTGCAGGCTGCACTCGACACCAAGTTCCAGTTTTCTGTTGTGTTCGAGTTATGTAATGACTAAATGCTAACTTAAGCATTAAATACAAGCTCTCCAGGCCTTAATAAGAGAACAACGCCAAATTCTCTGTGATTGGGAGCAGGGCCGGTGCAAGGATGTTTCACGTCTTGAGCTGGGGCAAGGGGATGCCTCAGGGCGGAGGGTGGAGAGTGGGGAGCTGCCGCAAGGGGGGCGCCTCAGGGCGGAGGGGCACAACTGCCACAAACTTCCACCTTGCACCCCCTCTGTGGCAGTTGCCCCCCTCCGCCCTGAGGCGCCCCCCTTGCGGCAGCTCCCCACTCTCCACCCTCCACCCTGAGGCATCCCCTTGCCCCAGCTCACCCCTGCTCCGCACACGAGCACCCCGAGCACGCCATGGCTGCTTCACTTTTCCCACCTCTCAGGCTTGCGGCACCTAAGCTGATTAGCGCCACAAGCTTGGGAGGCGGGAGAAGTGAAGCAGCTCACCCCTACCCTGCCTCCTCCCTGAGCACGCCATGGCAGGGCAGGGATGAGCTTGGGCGGGGAGTTCCCTTGCATGCTGCCCCCCCACCCTTACTTGCTGCAGGCGGCCCTCCCTGCACTCCCCTGCCATAGCTCCCTCTGCCTAAATGCCGGCGGTGACCAGCAGCTGAAGATCCAGCCGCCGCTGTCGCTGCCAAAGAAAATGGTGCCCCCCAAATGCCAGTGCCCTAGGCGACCGCCTAGGTCGCCTAAATGGTTGCACCGGCCCTAATTGGGAGTGACTCCTTTATGATGTCCTCAGAGAGGCCTGCCTTGAGCTATCTAGATGGGAAAGAACACTTCAGATGGAGCCACAGGTCACCTCAGGTCCTGTTCTATTCAGGTTCTTATACAACACCCATCACCATAGTGTCTGAGTGCCTGTAGACAAATGCTTACATTTTAATAGCCATCGTAATAAGAATATTAATAAATGTTTCTAAAAGAAACAAAAAGTTCTGAAACTTGTACATCTTATTAGGTAAAAGGATGGGGTCCTTTTGATTTCATATTTGGTTCCACTCCTCCAGTTGGAAATTCCTACGAACACCCTCCTGGTAAGAGGTGCAGTGAAGTATAAAATGATACATAAATTAACTGTCTGACAGAGTTAGATCTTTACCTGTACTAGAGCTCCTCATGGTACTGAGGAGACAGGGGGCGAGGCAAAAGGTGGCTGTAAAACATTTGTCTATTCCCCTGATTCCCAGGAATGCTGAGATCCAATTTGGCCCCCTGTGTAATTTACAGCAATCTCAAGATTGCTCTGAATTACACAGGCTTGTACCAGCCATCAAGCCACTACTATGGCAGTGTGGAATTTCACCAACACTGTGCAATCTGACCTCAGCCCTCCATCCTCTGACACTGCCTTATCCAGCAGGCCTTGGGAGGGGAAGGTTAAAGTGAACTTTGCAGGCTGTCAGCTGGAGATTATAGCCCCTTTGTTCTGCTACAGCAGAAAGGATCATTGTGATCATCTAGTTTGATCTCCAGGATAACACAGGCCATAGAACTCTCCTGACAGTTGACCTGACGTTTGAGAGTTTCATTAAACTGTATTAAATCTGCTGTATCTCATCACCTATGAAAGGAGAGACGTTTCCTTGGAGACTCCCCTCCTGTGACCATACAATCTCAACTGCAGAGGTCACATTCGGTCTGGTCCTGATGCAGGCGTGTAGTGGTAGAGGGTGCAGTGAGGAGCCTCCCCCTCTGTAAGGGCCCATACAGCCCACGCAAGGACTGGGCAAAAATTCCAGAAAGCACAGGGCTGGGCCATTTCTACCCCCCTAGAGAGCTCCTGGTGCTCCAAACAGAGCGAGGAGCAGCTCTGTCCCTCTACACATTGTCCAGTTGTGGTTACTGGCTTCATAGGAAGGGAATTAGAGATCACAATGGTCCCTTCTGACCTTGAGTCTATCATTATGTAGCACCCCGTGAAGGAGGTGCATTAGTGTCCACACTCCCCTTGCACACCATGGAGCTTCAGGAGGCATTCTCCTTTCCTGGGGCTAAATGTCCCATAGTGCTCCCTCTCAGGCTGGGCAGCTCCGCACTGCCCCTTACTAGGGCCTCCATGCAATGTGCAAGCCTGGCCCTTGGTGACTACAAGGCACATCACTCATTTCCAACTCAATTTTGCCTCTGACCCATGAGGATCCGGGGTCATAAGAACATAAGAATGGCTGTACTGAGTCAGACCAAAGGTCCATCTAGCCCAGAATCCTGTCTATCAACAGTGGCCAATGCCAGGTGCCTCAGAGGGAGTGAACCTAACAGGTAATGATCAAGTGATCGCTCTCCTGCCATCCATCTCCACCCTCTGACAAACAGAGTCTAGGGACACCATTCAGACCAATTCAGACCTAGGAGAAGCAAGTGCTTATTCAAGCCAATGGAGTTGCACCTGGTCTGAAGCAGACTTCTAGTGTTGTTATCTGTTCCTCTGCTTACATGCTGCACATTATGGAGCTGAGAAATGGTGACTCCTCAAACTGAAGTTATGGAAAACTTTATCCATGTTAAAAAGTAACCTCTCTGGTCTCATTTCAAATTTCCTCCACTGCTCTTTTTGCTGTAGTGGTAGAGAGGCTCTTAGCCTCTCTTTTTGAAAGCTGCACTGTCCCGCAGTCAGAGTAGGACAGGATGAGAGCCATGTCTCTGCTATTTGTTCCTTTCGTTTTTGATGTCACTTTTCCCTTTCCTTTCTCCTCATCCCTTTCACCCCTAGCTTGGTACTTCTATCAATATCACCGCATCCTACAATACGGGAAACCCCTAGAGAGCAGTCAGAGGCCATTCTTCTGGATGTTTGTAGATAATCTGGTGCTGGAAAAAGAAGACAGAGAGACAGCTTCACGATTCTTTAAGGTACACATAAAATCCAGTCCCTCCCCAGATTGTTTATTCTTCACATCATGTCTCCTTAGTGTTTAGTGACTGGGTCCTTTTATAGTGATGTTTTTGTGTCTTTTGGGAATGGTGTTCTCTGCAGTGCCATACAACAGAACCAGAACTGATTCCTGGTTCTTTAACCTCTCGCTTCCTGAGCTGTTGGCGTACAACAGGGGCAGTTTGTGGAGGAAGCAGAGTTCCTCTGGTCAAAATGAACCTCACTCCTTTTGATTAAGGAATAGTGAAGACTCACATCATAATGTTTGGATCTGGATCTGAATCTCCTCAAAGTTTGAGGTGGGGGAAGAGAGATGGGGAGGGAATGAAGACCTGGCTTCTGATTTAGAGCCGTCTCTAGAGATTAAGCCCACATCATTCAATTTGGATCCAGAGCTGAACTTCCCAAAAGTTTGCAGGAAGTTTTATGTGGAGTTCTCTGTTAAGGACCAGTGCCAATTGACTTCCAAGTGAGTATACACACAGTATTTGTGCATGCCACAAAATTCAGTCATTCTCTCTGGTTTTGCTGCATTATAACTCTCATTTGGACCGGGAAATCACCCATAAAGCCATTAGTCAGATGTTAATCAAAATGCTTTTATACTTGTCAGGATACAACACTTGTCATCCAAGGATCTCAGAGCTTTTACAAACAATAACTGATTCTGACAACAGTCCTTGAAAACTAGTAACAGCTCTAATATCCAGTATTAAGGGGGCATAAATCAGTGTTCATGTCATGCTCCCCATCAGTACCCAGGCCAGAACAGAGAAGCTAATAACTCAACCAGCGGACCAAATTCGGTGATGACTCCTGGTCACATGCCACCTGAGGCACATTGCGCATATGCCAGAAAGAAGTAGCACTGCCACCTGTCCAATATAAGAAGCCTGACCAATGTCTGATGAGAGATGCACCTACTATTACAGTATTATTTACTGACCAGCAATAATGTATTTAGCATAATATGTACCTAATAGTAAGGCATTGTCCCATCCCCAATGAGTTTAGGTCTTGATTTGCTGAGTGGATGAACGCCCTGAGTTCCCATTGACTTCAGTGGAAGTTGCAGGTGCTCAGGTCCTCTGCAAAACCAGGAAGCAGAACATACAGTACACCTGTCACACATGGGAAAGGTGCAAGTCCAAATTGGCAGCAATGCCCAATAAAATGATACATCAAAGGGTTCGTGTAATAGGTGTATTTTCTGGAGAGAACTGAACGATTAATTTTGAAGGAAACTACCATTAGTATTAATTGTTAGATCAACATTAAACATCTAGCAGCTTCCAACTGATTTCACACGATACATTTTGAGGAATTAATCCTTTAAAGTATGCATTCTTGAAGATACACAATTCTATCCCTTTTCTCTGTGCTGTAATGACCAATATTTAGATCAGTTGGTTTCCATTTAGAGCAGGGGTAGGCAACCTATGGTACGCATGCCAAAGGTGGAACGTGAGCTGATTTTCAGTTGCACTCAGATTGCCCGGGTCCTGGACACTGGTCCAGGGGGCTCTGCATTTTAATTCAATTTTAAATGAAGCTTCGTAAACATTTTAAAAACCTTATTTACTTTACATACAACAATAGTTAAGTTACATATTATAGACTTAGAGAAAGAGACCTTCTAAAAACGTTAAAATGTGTAACTGGCACATGAAACCCTAAATTATAGTGAATAAATGAAGACTTGGCACAGCACTTCTGAAAGGTTACCGACCCCTGATCTAGAGATACTAGTAATGCTCTTCATACAGTAAGCAATTGTTTGTGCAACACTTACCTGTTGAAGTCAATGGGGCTGCTCGTAGAAGTAAGTGCTCACTAAAGCAGGTTAGAAATAAATATAAATTTACAAGAAATTTATAATTTATAAATTTATAATTCAAAAGGAGTTGATCTGCTTTGTAGTGTTAGAAATATGGAAGCAAGTGTTAACCTGTTCATAGAAAAATGGGGAACATTTTTTACAAAAGGTTTAGCAAAAAAATCCATTTTTTCTTTTTGAATTTTCAAAATTTGAAATTATGTTTAAATTTCAAAATCTAGAAAAGTCTGATCAGCTATTATGCTCTCAAACATGAGGGAGGCTTGCCCAATCTACCCCAAAGGAGGGCTACAATCATAAGAGAAAACCAGCTAAGCATGTCATGAATCAGTAGACGCTGTTCTTAAATGTTCTTGGTGACCACCATACAATATAGTATTAACAGTTGGCAGAAGTTACTGGCTACTAAGACACTTGCATATTTTTCTCTGTTAAAAAGACGGAGGCAGTGACTATCCACAGGGAACATGCAGAAACTGTCCAGAATGCTGTGATCTTATGGAGCAACATACCATCTGTTAAGAGGTGATACAACAGTTTACTTTCAGGGTTAATTCTAAGTAATGGCCTGTCTCTGATCCAAAGAAGCTGAAAACTAGTTTAGTCAGCAAAGCAGATTCTAAAGTTCAGTGTCCTCAGACACTACAATGTTTCTGTGTCCCCCAACTACCTCTGGTCCTTTTACTCCGTTTCTGTAGTTCTCACACACTCAAGTGATCTCAACTTGACCGGCCAAACTTGCATTCTGAGTTTGGAACCTACTGGGAGAAGTTAAAATAGGTTCCATTCACACTTAAATAGCCTGATTAGAAGCCATCCTTTAAGACAGGCACTCCTGCAACCTTACTCAGCCATTTGGGAAGGTGGAGATGGCAAAAGAAGCCTGCAGAATTCCATCTCTTACCCTCCAGTTCATCCCCTGGTTTCTATTATCCTCTCGGACGCACCCTTTAAGAACAATGTACATTACCATCGGGGTTGAGAACTTGTATGCCATGTTTCAGTCTTGCATTAAGATCCAATCCTGAAATGCACTGAGTACCCATGGAGTACAGCTTTGGGACTTTAGGGTTTTTCACATCCCAGGTATGGAACTTCTCATCATGGGCTTTATGATGGATACACCAAAGGAACTTCAGTTATATCCATTCATGTGTAAGATGCTGAAAATCAGCTATGCATACACTAGAAAATGCTTACAGGAGGAACATAGATTTCTCACAGCCTCTGGCCAAGACTTGCCTCACTTTCTGGTTTCCCAGAACATTTGTCTGCTAAATTGGCTTCCAAGAATTTATCATACAATGAATGCATTCCATGATGCAGATACTCACAAGCTGTATCGTCACAACCGCTGCTTTTGCACACCAAGAAATTTCTGTTAGACAATTTTAAACTCTGAACTCTGTGAACAAGACATAATTTAAAAAAAACAAGAACCCTTTACTGAAAGACATGAGCTTAAGGCTAAATTTTTGTAATTGAATTCTAGCCACGTGGCACTAGTTCAGAGAAAGCTCCGAGTTATAATGCCAGTTATTATGACATTGACGAAGAATCCACTGCTGTAGAATGTCCTGACACTTCTTACAACATCTCAAAATACACGTTTTTCACACCATTCAATGGAGTAATCGCCTGTTGATAAAGCGATCTACTAGTATGTTTGAAATTTAGAGCACAATTCTGCAAACTCTTTCATGGATAAGTAGTCCTGACTCACGTAAATAATCTCATTGACACTGATGAGACGACTCGAGTAAGTAATATTTGCTGGGTAGTTCCCTTGCTGGGGGAAATGAAAGACTCGTTGACTGCCTCCTTCATAAAGGCCAGGGGTTCTCACACTGCGGATCAGGGCCCTTCGGGGGGGTCACAAGGTTATTACATGGGGAGTCACGAGCTGTCAGCCTACATCCCAAACTCCGCTTTACATCCAGCATTTATAATGGTGTTAAATATATAAAAAGTATTTTTAATTTATAAGGGCAGGGGGGGTCACACTCAAAGGCTTGCTATTTGAAAGGGGGCACCAGTACAAAAGTTTGAGAACCACTGATAAAGAGCAATCTGCAGGTAGTGCCTGACCCTGCAAGGTGCTAATCACGCCGGCCCTGATTCAGCAAAATGCTGGAGCACGTGCTCAACATTAAGCAGGGTGGAAAGGTCACTGAAACCACGGGGACTCCTAACATGCTTAAAGTTAAGCATCTACTTGAGTGCTTTACGGGATCAGGGCAAGAGCGCTCAGCACTTAGCAGGACTAAGCCCATACAGAAAAGATATTTTGAAGCACAATTTATGGAAGGAACTTTGTGAGCTCTTACTTTTTGTTTGTTTGTTTGTTTTTGCAGTAAGTATTCTCCCTCAGACTTGGATCTGGATTTAGACCTCCTGGCAAAGGACATCCTTAGAACAAGACTGTTGTCTCAACGACCAGCCACTCTAGTGAGGAAGTTTTTTCTTCCCTTGAGAGAATATTTTAAATGTTTTTCATAAGAAGTTCTTCCGACTCCAGATCAATGATCTGGATTATCCCAGAATACTGAAAAGAAATTCTGTCACGTAAGGCCTGATCCAAAGCCCATTGAAATCAGTGGGATTCTTTCCATTGACTTCAATAGTCTTTGGATCAAGCCCATGCTGTGGGATCGGTCTTTCACATTCTATTTCTTGATATTGTATAACTAGCTCTCTTGTTTTGCCCAAGCATATTATTTGCTTTCCTCTTGCTATTGGATGGGTTGCTGCACTCTCTTTTATAGATGTTACTTTAGGCTACATAGAGCCAGTATGTACATGCTGTCTTTGATTTGATATTTAACGGCTCATTGAAGCCTTGATCATACAAACACTTGGAGATGTGAGTAACTTTACTCATGTGAGTAATCTCATTGAATTCATTGAGATGACTCATTTGCAGAAAGTTACTAATATACTGAATCATTCGGAGGATCAGGATTTAAGGTAGAATTTTATTTAAAGACACCCAGTGTTATATACTTTTTACCATAATACTAGAACTAGCAGGAAATGTTTTAATATATCTTTTACCTAAATACTATAATAATAATGTAAGAGAAAATCTTTTAATATTTTATTTTTGCACACTTTTACCTGAATGCTATCTATTTATAATTAAAAACTGATTTGTGTGTTTAAACTTAAAAGAAGTCTGAACAACGTAATGAATGTGAGAAATGAGCAAAACTCCTTAATCTAAAACTGTAACACATTATTTTGTGTCTGAATGGAATGAAGCAAAAAAAAAAAAAAAAAAGATTCAGCATATTGTAAGCATATTTGATAATGCTTTATCTTGTTTTAACAGATGTATATTTAAAATAAACATTGTTTTGTTAACATTTCAGTAAATATGGGATACCAATAAGAATCAGACAAATCAATCTAGTTCAGGAAAGCAAATATCATAAAGAGCTCCGAGTACAATACTGTTACATGATGAGTGAACTAAACTCACCTTAGCTTCACTGGGAGTTCAGGGTGCTCAGAATCTCCCAGAAAGCGCACATCACCTTGCATTGCAGAATTGGGCTCCAAATGAACAAAAGGAAAACTGAATCACACAGTCAATAGCATGTTAGCTACACTGTCATGTGATCACATGGGAAAAGGTATCCTATCCCACTTACAGAATTAACCTGGGGACCAAAGACTCTCAGAACAGGAAGATATACCGCCCATCCAACTTACTGAAGTTCATAGGCAGACCTGCTAAGTTGTTACTGATAGAGATAATGGAAGATTCTGAAACTTCAGGTTTAGAAAAAAAATGAACAATATTCTCCATCTAGCCCCTGACCGTGTAAATGGTTACACGCATGCTTAGCTTTACAACCATGACTTATCCCAATGAGTAGTAAAGTTAGGCACATGAGTAAGTAAGTGTTTGCAGGAAATTGCGGCCTAATTGCATAATTTTCAGGGAGACTATGAAATCACAAAGAACACTGAATAATGACCTACTTTGCTACTAAAAGTAAAAGCAGAACTACTTTAAGGTCAGAAGGGACCGTCGTGATCATCAGGGCCGGCTTTAGCCCAATTCAACCAATTCCCCTGAATCGGGCCCTGTGCCTTAGAGGCCCCTGTGCCCAAGCCCCGCCAGTACACTGTACTGAGGTGGCCCAGCTTCCCCAGGGGGCAATTTAAAGGGCCTGGGGCTCCCAGCAGGGACTGGAGCCCCAGGCCCTTTAAATTGCCACCAGAGCCCCACTGCTGGAGCCTTGAGGTAGGGCTGCAGGGCTCTGGGGGCTATTTAAAAAGTCTAGGGCTCCCCTTGCTTCTACCATCCCAGCCCTTTAAATAGCTGCTGGAGCCCCACTGCTTCCCCAGGGCTCCCTCAGCTATTTAAAGGGCCAGGGCGATAAAAACAGGGGAGCCCCAGGCCCTTTAAATAACCCCCAGAGCCCTGGTGTAGCAGGGGGGCTCCAGCTGCCTCTGCTGCCCCTGTCCTTTAAATAGCCTCCGGAGCCCTGCCACTTCTCCAGGGCTCCTGCAGCTATTTAAAGGGCCAGGGCAGTAGAAGCAGGGCAGCCCCGGGCCCTTTAAATAGCCTTCGAGCCCCGGGCTGCTGCTGCTACCCCAGTGGGGGAGGGAGGAGGAAGGGGCACTTACCCTACAGGGTAGGCTGTGCCCCCTGTACCCACACCCCTTGCCCACACCAGCCCCGCACCCCCTGCCCTGCCCGTATCAGCCCCTGTCTCCAACCAGCCCTGCACCCGCTGCCCTGCCCGCATCAGCCCTGCACCCGCTGCCCTGCCTGCACCTGCCCCATACTCCCTGCCCTGTCTCCAGCCAACCCCTGCCACACACACCCTGCCCGAAGCTGGCCAGTCCCACACTTCTCTGTCTCCAGCCTGGGCCAACCCATGCCGCGCTCCCCTGCGGCCCTGCCTGAAGCCAGCAAGCCCACCCCACAGCCCCCTGTCTCCAGCCAGCCCTGCACCCCTTGCCCTGCCTGCAGCCAGACCCTGCCTCCAGTCAGCCCCTGCCCTGCCTCCAGTCAGCCCCATGTCCACTAGTGCCCTGCAGTTCCCAGGGCAGAAACCCTGCACACCTGCTTCAATGAGGGGGGCAGGGAGCAGCTGGGACCCACACATGTGCACACCCCAGGGTGACCAGACAGCAAGTATGAAAAATTGGAACACGATGTGGTGGGTAATAGGATCCTATATAAGAAAAAAACCCAAAAATTGGGACTGTCCCTCTAAAATCAGGACATCTGGTCACCCTAGCACACCCCCAGGGAGTAGTGGGGACCCACACATGTGAAATGGAGCTCATTTCTAGTTCAGGCCCATCTTTTTAAAAAATAACTTTAGGTAGGGTTAACATACATCCTTATTTTCTTGGACATGTCCAGCTTTTTGGGTCTTAAATCACCACCTGGGAGGAATTTTTAAAAATATAGATGTATGGTAACCCTATTGGTACAAAAAATACATACTGTGGCACATCCCTTAAATAAGAACTTTTTACAGGGAACCGGTTGCTAAGAAATGAAAGGCTTTTTTTTACATTTTTTTTTTTTTAGTCATCCCTGCCGGGGTCCCGCCGAAAATGTTCGAATTGGGCCCCACACTTCCTAAAGTCGTCCCTGGTGATCATCTAATCTAGTCTGACCTCCTTCACATTTCAAGCCACAGAACCTCACCCACCCACTCCTGTAATAGACACCCCAGACTCTGAGTTTCTGAACTCCTTAAATCATGGTTCAAAATCTTTAAGTTAGAGATAATTCTCCTTTTACACTAGTTTAAACCTGCAAGTGACCTGTGCCCCATGCTGCAGAAGAAGGCAAAGAAAAAACTCAGAGTCTCTGCAGATCTGACTCCAGTGAAAATTCCTTCCTGCCCGCAAATACGGTAATCTGTTGGACCCTGAGTATGTGGGCAAGACCCACCAGCCAGACCCCTGGGAAAGAATTCTCTGCAGTAACTCAAAGCCTTTCCCATCTAGTGTCCCATCACCAGCCATTGGAGATATTTGCTACTAGCAGCCACATATGGGCCTCTTGCCATTATAGGCAGGCTCCTGATACTATCCCCTCCATAAACTTATCAGGCTCAGTCTTGAAGCCAGTTAGGCTTTTTGCTCCCACTGCACCCCTTGGAAGGCTGTTCCAGAACTTCACCCCTCTGATGGTTAGAAACCTTTGCTTAATTTTGAGCCTACATTTGTTGATGGCCAGTTTATATCCATTTGTTCTTGTGTCCACATTGGCGCTTAACTTAAATAATTCCTCTTCCTCCCTGGTATTTATCCCTCTGATGTATTTATGGAGAATGATCATATTTCTCCCCAGCCTTCATTTGGTTTAGCTAAACAAGCCAAGTTGTTTGAGTCTCCTCTAGTAAGGTAAGTTTTCCATTCCTCAGATCACCATAGTAGGTCTTCTCTTCACCTGTTCCAGTCTGAACGAATCAGATGTACGTTCTGGAGATTCAGCAGATACTTGTACCCAGTGGTTCTAACACCACTATTTTGTAACTTCTTAATAGCTGACATATTGTATTTGCCTAATAATTTCCATTTTGGTATACAAGTCACTGCTACCCTATTGTAATTTATGTGTGTACGTCTGTTGCAGCTGCTTCTGCTTTTGTGGTTGTGTGGGTGGGTAGTCATGGATGATGCACATGAGTAAGTAAAAGGAAAGTGTATGAGACAGAGAGAGAGTGCGCAAGCATGCAGAGGAAGTGAGTATGGAAGCATGCTCCAGTGAGACCTTCCCGAGTGTGTTTCCAGGAAAATCTTCCATGGTCCCAAAGTTGCAGGGACAGATGTTCAACTGATAAACAATAATAGAGCAAGCGGACAATCTTACTGTGTACTTTCTCAAACTTCTAAGACACTAAACTAGGGTCTGGCTGAGAATTTCATAGCACATGCAGAGAATAAAGCAAGAGAAAAAAGGCTCTTGAATTTGGCACTGCTACAGTGATGTGCTGCCAGTAGGTTTCTGCTGTTTCCTCTCTCTGCTTCTCTGCCAACCCCCCGTGTTCCAGGGGTGTGAGTGTTTGCAGAGAGAAGGACTAAGGAATAGACTTATTCATGGATGTTATGTATACTTGCTGGGCGTATGTACACATTTTCTCTCAATAATATACTGGAAGTATGGACAGCACAGCACAGCACCCAGTCTGTGAAATTTGCTCTGTAGTATATGCATGTTAATATCTTGAAGGAGACTAAGGGGTGGGAGGAAATTTGTTCCCTTGGGAAATTTAACTTTATTTGTCATTTGGTGCAATCTGGTGCATTCTAAAGGCAAAAAAAAAATTGTTCTCCAGAGTAGTTTTGTGAGCCCTAAAGAGAACTTGCATTCCTGGCAAGGATGATTTAGCAGTATCCAGAAAAGGAAGTCCATTAGAACCATGAAAATAATCCCAACCCTCTCTTTAGTTTAGTGCAGGGGTGGGCAAACTACAGCCGGCCAGCCTCATCCAGGCCACCAGCTGTTTTAAACCAGCCCTTGAGCTCCCACTGGGGAGCGGGGTCTGTGGCTTGCCCCGCTCCAGGGCTCCAGCGGGAAGTTGGATCAAGGGCCACTTGGCGCAGCTCCTGGAAGCAGCAGCATGTCCCCTCTCCGGCTCCTACACGTAGGGGCAGCCAGGGGGCTCTGCTCTGCATGCTGCCCCTGCCCCGAGCACTGCCCCCACAGCTCCCATTGACTGAGAACCACGGTCAATAGGAGCTGCAGGGGTGGCACCTGTGGACGGGGCTGCATACAGCAGAGCAGCCTGGCCACAGCTCCATGTAGGAGGAGTCTCTTCTTAACCCTACTTAGTGTAACCTTTACAGAGTAAAAGCCTTTGGCAAATCGATAGAATACAACTGTAGAGGAGAAATAGAAAAAAGCCATCTTTTATGAGGGTTTACTAAATGAGATCATAACTCTTCCATTCACAATGAACAAGTCTATTTACAATAGGAGTAAAAAACTAGGACTGAATCTCTCAAACAGTGAGGTTGGGATTTTCTCTAGGGAAAATCAAATACTTTAGATGCAGCTTGTGTCTGTTAGGAACTGCAGCAATGAAAGTCCAGGCAAATGTTTTGGCTCGGTGCCTGCTCAGTTTCTGGGTTGATGGCACAGAAACATTTCCTTGTTTTTATTTAGACTTAACCTTAATGAACTGCCACAGAAAAAAATATAGCCCCAGATTAACCAGAACCTACTTATTTAAGGCACTTCTACTCTCATTAATTATTGCCATGATGGCAACAGTTTAACATTTTATAATGACAAAACACAGAAGCAGGAAATACAGAAGGACATTGAGATCATTGCAGTCATAACACAAACATACAATGATTTGACTGTGGTGTGAACTTTAAACCTTCTCTCATCTCTTTTTAACGTGTCGGCTCTTATGAGCAAAGAGCAAGGAATTCCATTTATTTGAATCCATCTAGTCTAAGAGCTGGGATTTTAAGATTGTTGCACACTTATTTCGCCCACCTCCCTTCTCCCCAACCATTAGGGACATATTGCAAAGCACAAATGCAATTTTTGGAGAAAGGATGATATGTAGTTTGATAGTCTCATATGGCTCATTCTTTATGTTTTTATAAAAAATCGTTTTTTATTGATTGAATTTGTAATAAAAAACAGATTAGTGTAGTACAAGAACCACCACGAAAGAAAGAAAAAATACCCAAGTGGCTGTCAAATATATATATCAATATTCAAATTTCCAACAGAATTATTTCATGGTGCTGCATATATAGAATAAATATATCACTATATGTATGGTCATCAATATGAGACTCCTTGTTAAGAGAAATCTACCTCAGAATAAACTTCTAGGAGTATTGATTACCATCTTTTTGTTATTGTAGAGACAAACATTTAAATAAAAAACATGGTATAAACCAAAATAATGAATTCAAGCTTGGGGCGGGGGCAGCATGCGGAGCAAAGCCCCTGGTTGCTCCTATGTGTAGGAGCTGGAGGGGAGACAAGCCGCTGCTTCTGGGAGCCGCGTGGAGCAGCCCCCAATCCTGCTCCCCAGCTGGAGAACCGGAGCAGGGCAAGCCCCAGACCCCACTCCCCACTGGGAGCTCGAGGGCCAGATTAAAACAGCTGGTGGGCCAGATGTGGCCCATACTTTCCCCATCCCTGGTGTAGAAGTATCTTTATGGGAAGAAATACTGTATATTAAAGGGCTCTTTAATCTAGCAGAGAAAGGCAGAAGAAGAACCAGTGGTGGGAAACTGAGGCCAGACATTCAAATTAGAAATTAGAAACAATTTTTTAACACTGAGGATGATTAACGACTGGAATAAACTGAAAGGGAATTCTCCATGTCTGGGTGTCTTCGAATCAAGACTGGATGTCTTTTGGAAGTTATGCATTTGTCAGACAAAAGTTACTGGACTCAACACAGGGGCAGCTGAGTGCAACTTAATGGTCTGTTACAGGAGGTCAGAGTACAAGATCTCAGGGTCCCTTCTAGCCTTACACTCTATGAAGGGAAAGGTGGAGGCAGCATACAATGCATTCACAAAGCTCACTTTCAGTTTCTGTTCTCAATGCAGAGACACTCTTGTGGCCAAAAGAGATTACTCTAGCAGCTATGGTTTCGGAAATGCTGAGAATTATGAAACCCAAGGAACTGAAGGCCAGTCATAAAGTGAAGACGAATGGTCAGAATTTAGCTGCACGGGATATCCTTGGATATTGTCAGACATATTCCTAAAAGAAATATTTTTTTATAAAGTCAGGGTAAAATACTTGTTTTGAGCTGCCAGTTGTATTTGATAATTAACCAGGTATCTGTGTGCATAAAGTACATATTCAGAATATCAGCTCTTTGGGAAAGCACAGTATCTCTGTTCTTACACTGCCTAGCACAATGGGGCCCCAATCTCAGTTGGGGCCATGGATACTCCTATAATTCAAATAGTAATTTTAGAGATAAGGGGTCCACAAGCACAAGGCTGCCAGACTAGGCCCTGGGGGCTTCTCCCTGGCTCCAGGAATCCTTGGATGAACTACAGATGGTGCAGCAACACTAGAACATGTTCTTCCAGGTTCGCAAGCAGCATAGAGCATGCAGCATATCGGAGCATCCTGGCACCCGGGTGATCCCTTAGAAATCCAGTTTTAACAGTAATCACACTTTTTATAAAATAGCCTGCCTGCACTGCTGGAAAGATCATGGCTTACTTCCTTTAGCAAAGCGAAGCAGGACCTCTTCTCAGTAGTCATTGAGATTTCCTCTTCAGAAACAACAACTTGATGATATTTTTTATTCATAGGGTCTTCTATAAATTTATCTTACCTATAGATTTCACCTTACAAGGAGGAAGATATACCAACTCTCTTCCCAGACGCATATGTTTCTTCTGCTTGAGTTCTTCTTGTTCATCTTTCTTTCTTTCTTGATTACTACCCTATTATGTAGCCTTCGGTGCCAAAAAGATTAGCTTTATGAAATTAGAAATAAATAAAATAAGTAGCAAAATAAGTTTAAAAAGTAAATAATAAGGGCTACTCAAAAAAAAAAACCTAGGGAAAAATGTCTTTTTTTTTCAATTTTTTTACTGTTTTTTCAGCATATTGAAAAATGTCAACCAGCTTTAAAGCTTGCCCCAGTTTTTTCCTATCAAAATTAATTTTTAACAGAAAATTAGTTCAAAAATAGAAATTAAGAAAATATTGACCTAGCTTTTGTTATGTGTAACATAACTGGTCTATTCCAACTGTAAGTTCAATGATTAATTTAATAGATAGGAGGAGAAAGAATTAATGAAGAGATTCGAGTCTAAGGCCTGGTCTACACTACGAGTTTACACCGAATTTAGCAGCATTAAACCGAATTAACCCTGCACCCGTCCATACAACAAAGCCCTTTATATCGATATAAAGGGCTCTTAATACTGGTATCTGTAATCCTCCCCAATGAGAGGAGTAGCGTTGAAATCGGTATTCCCATGTCGGATTAAGGTTAGTGTGGCTGCAATTCGACTGTATTGGCCTCCAGGCGCTATCCCACAGTGCACCATTGTGACCGCTCTACACAGCAATCTAAACTCAGATGCACTGGCCAGGTAGACAGAAAAAGCCCTGCAAACTTTTGAATTTCATTTCCTGTTAGCCCAGCGTGGAGCGCCGATTAGCACGGGTGACCATGCAGTCCCAGAATCAAAAAAGAGCTCCAGCATGGACCATACGGGAGACACTGAAGCTGATCTCTGTATACAGAGATGAATCTGTTCTATCAGAACTCCGTTCCAATAGACAAAATGCCAAAGCATTTGAAAAAATCTCAAAGGCTATGATAGCGAGAGGCCACAACAGGGACTCAACACAGTGCTGCGTGAAACTTAAGGAGCTGAGACAAGCGTCACGGAAAGCCAAAGAATCAAATGGACACTCACAGAGGGAGGGAGGGAGCAGGAACTGAGGACTCTGGCTATCCCACAGTTCTAGCACTCTCCAAAAATCATTTGCATCCTTGGCTGAGCTCCCAAAGCCTGAAGGGTCAAAAACATTGTTGCGGGTGGTTCAGGGTATATGTCATCAGCCCCCCGCCCCGCCGTGAAAGAAAAGGGAAAAAATCATTTCTTGCCTTTTTTCAATGTTACCGTATGTCTACTGGATGCTGCTGGCAGACACGGTGCTGCAGCGCTAAACAGCAGCATCCCCTCCTCTCCCCTCCCTGATGGCAGATGGTGCAATAGGACTGATAACCGTTGTCATCATCTCGTGAGTGCTCCTGGCTGGCCTCAGTAAGGTCGGTCAGGGGCGCCTGGGCAAAAATGGGAATGACTCCTAGTCACTCCCTTTTTTAAGCTTTGTCTCCTGGAGATTCAGTCCTGCCTGGAATATCATAGCAGCTGGATGCTGCCTCCCCCTCATTTTATCTCAATAAAGTCAGTGTTTCTTATTCCTGCATTCTTTATTACTTCATCACACAAATGGGAGGATAACTGCCACAATAGCACAGGAGGGGTGGAGGAGGAGGGAAGCAACAGGTGGGGTTGTTGCAGGGACACCCCCTAGAATGGCATGCAGCTCATCATTTCTGCGGGATCTCTGGGGCTCTGACATGGGGCAGCTGTGCTCTTTGGTTCTTTAGTAGGCTTGCCTGATATTCTAGGCAGGACTGACTCTACCTTTAGACAAAACATAAAGAAGGGAATGACCTGGGGAGTCATTTCCACTTTTGTCCATGTGCCCCCGGCTGACCTCAGCGAGGCCAGCAAGGAGCACCCATGACAGCAGCAGACAGTACAATAGGACTGGTAACCATCATTGCCAATTTCCAAAGCAGCAGACGGTGCAATAGGGCTGATAACCGTCTCTGCTACCTTGCAAAGGCAAGTGAATGCTGCTGTGTAGCACTGCAGTACTGTGTCTGTCAGCAGCATCCAGTACACATACAGTGAGAATGAAAAAAGTCTGAACAGGCTCCATGTTTGCCATGCTATGGCATCTGCCCGGGCAATCCAGGGAAAAGGGCGTGAGATGATTGTCTGCCGTTGCTTTCACGGAGGCAGGATTGACTGACAACATTTATAGGATCACCCGCGACACTGTTTTTGCCCCATCATGCATTGGGATCTCAACCCAGAATTCCAATGGGTGAGGGAGACTGTGGGAACTATGGGATAGCTATGGGATAGCTACTAACAATGCAACGCTCTGGAAATCAACGCTAGCCTCGGTACATAGACGCACACCGCCAAATTAATGTGCTTAGTGTGGCCGCGTGCACTCGACTTTATACAATCTGTTTCCAAAAACTGGTTTCTGTAAAATCGGAATAATCCCGTAGTGTAGACATACCCTAAATGACATAAGGGAAAGTCTGTGTCAAGGGACAGTGGCAGGCCAGCAAAGTGCAAGTTTCCAAAGATGACCTGTGGAATTCACAAAACCAATGAAAGCACATGGTTGCTGTACACAGAAAGGGCAATTTCTGATCACAATTCTGGCAAACACAAATGCTGATTTGTGTACAAAGGCTTGTACTTGCTGATGCATCAGATCTGTGAAATTTGCAGGCATGCCCATTGTATCCAGGTTTGAATATTTGACTCTAAGACAGTAGGGGGAAGTGGCGGGCAGGGGGGGAGGATTAGGTGGGGACACACAGAGGATAAGCCACACATGTTTTCTTTAAAAGAAAAATGTCAGTCAATTATTTCCTCACTAGTCATAGGTAGGAACAATATACAATGCTAAAGATGTCACAAGTCGGGAAGATTTTGTACATTGATACACAGAAGCTTGTACACAGTCTGCCACACCAGATTCAGTGATGGAAAAGAGGGAGCATATTTGAGGGGGCAGTATTGAAACATCTATTAGAGGGAAGTGTCTAAAATAAAGAACCAGACAAGTCAAAAGGCCAACACTCTCAAAACTATACAGCAGGAGATAGAGCTGGTAATTTTTCCATTACCATTAGTAATATCTTCAGGAATTAAAGTGTTGCAAACCCTCAACATGTATATAAACATAAAAATGAAAGCACTTTCAGCAGATAGGTCTGAAAGATATTACAGAGCTGATCAGTCAACCGATATTGCCATTCAATATGGTTCCTGTTTATTCTTTGCAAAATTACTGGCTAATGCTACATGCCTAATAATATTTTTCATTGTACTACACCTGTAGCTGTCACACAAATCAGCTATTTTAATATGGTAGCTAGTGTAGCTCCCAAGACAATGGACTTTTAGGGGAATTCAACAGAACTAGGAATGTGTTTTATAAATATCATATTTCTAAAGAGATTATGGGCCACATCATAAATTGATTTACACATTACAGTGTCATTGATATCCATGAGAATTGTGTGAATGGCTCAAGGGTGCACGTGGCCCCTTATAATCAAAAAATTACTTCTTATTGAAATTACTCTTCCAGTACCAAAAATTAGAACCAAATAATTTTATTGAACATCCCAAGATGCATAGAGTTCAGTTCCTGTTTCTTAGATCTTGGCCCACGTCTGACATCCTGTTGTATTACACGATTTCCTATTTCGTTGCGCTTTTCATTCAATGATTACATTAAAATGTTAATCTACCTTCTGTTTTTTTTGAGGTGTGAATAGTATTGTTTTCATAGACTGGAAATGCATTTAGTCCTATAACCAGGAAAAATTTGCCAGTTCCCTTAGCCCAGTGCAGATGTCTACAACATTCCAGCTGTATGTTAGTTTCTATTATTATAGTATCATGATTTTTTCTGCTGCTCTTGATCTTAAAAAGAATTTTGTATGCAGTCCATTTAGGCTGCCAGTTCCCCTAAAATCTCCAGATAACTGATTTTTGGGTCATTAGTAATGTCAATTTCCAAAACATTATTTAATCTATTTTATTAGCTCATCCCAGAACCAATTCACCCAAGATAACCAAATTCATAAGTTACAATTAGACCCTTAAGTATTCCAACAATGGCATTTTCTTTTAATCTCACTTTAAAATTCTTGCAGATGTCCACTAAGTTCAAAAAAGAATCTTCTACATAAGCAATATATTCCGTTCATAGCTATGTTCCTTTACATTAATAATTTTTACCATAAGCCCACACAGCCATTTATTTGTATTTAGATATAATCTTAATATATCATTTGTTACTAGTGTGGTTCTCAAGGTCTTTGCTCTGCTCTGCTCCAAACATGCCACTGATTGTCCCTCTAGTTAGTATTTCAAGAATGTTAAAAACCGTGATGGACTTTGACTGCAACACCAGGTCAAAACCCCGTTGAATTTTGGGGAAGTTCAGATCTGGACTCAAATGTGATGGGTTCTATACACTCCAACCAGCAGCTGGTAAGAAAACAGCTGAATAATTTTTGAACAATGAAAACACCACATCTCCATGCTTCTTGTGGAGGGTTTGCCTGGGATCCCATCCATGAGGGAAAGTGTTTGGGCCCACTTGTAGAGCATTCTCTTATTCCCCAAAGGTATTTAAAACACGTGTGTTGTGGGGAACCTGGCGTTATGATGTAGTCTGCCTTAGAAGTCAGACCCTTTCTTTGGGAAAGCAGAAACTGTGATTGGATGGAAAAACCTCTTTCATTTGGAACTTTCAGCTGGACAGAGTCATTCTTTCTGTTCCTTGGATGGAGGTTCCCAGGCCTGATTTATTTTGAGTTTGACCTTCAGCTGTGCAAACCCTCTCAGACTGTGAAAAACACTTTTTTTCATTGTTGTTCATGTGTGATCAATAGAATGTATGGTTCCAACAGGCATTTCATTTTGTAAGCCAGGAGGAACTGGTCTCCCATTTGCTACATTTCACTGGATCTAGCACATAGGGTGTTAGGGAGCGGGGTTTTGCCACTTGCTCGAAAGAGCAAGACTTACATGGGTTATCTGAAATGAAGATGGATAAAGCAGCTCAAAGAGCAACAGAAATAACAGAGACAGTTCTTGCAAGGAGTGGGAATAGTCAGAAATAAAGCCTTCTTTGTGACATCTGAAAGATGGAGTCCCAACCTGACCATGGAAGATCAAGTTGCACATAGGCCATTAAAACTTGCCATCATGTGAAAGATTATACCCAAATGAATAACAGCATTCTTGGTAGAGACTTGGTAGTTCTAGAACTAAGGATTCCAACCTAGAATTCAGCTCCTTGCCATAGGACAATAACAGTGTTACATAAAAGTTTGGAATGATCCTCTTCACCAGAGCATCAAGTCATATGCCTCTATTAAGAAATATACAGCTGGCAAATTGTTAAGAAATCAACTAGAAAAGAGTATCAGAATGGAAAACCACAAGAGACTAGGAAGGAACCACTCATTTCACGTTATCCCTGCCAACAGTAAACATAAAGAATCATTGAGAAGGAGTAAAAGGACCCCCAGAAGCATTTCTATACATATGGACAAAAGCCTGTCAGTTAAAGTTTTGGCTCTATTGTGTTTCTCCTTCCATGGGAAATTGGATCATTTTGCAAGGGGACATCCATATGAATACTGATTATTTTTGTGTTTAAACTGCAGAGGGAATCAGGGAGCCCAAAGCCCCATAATCTTCATGGAGTGGCTGCAGTGAGAAAATGTTACTCTAGTGCAGAGAGGCTTAGTAATTGTGGCAGTCCCAGAACAATGTAGAGAGCTTATGTACCTATGAGATACTTAACTCTACAATATGGCCAAAATCCAACACACAGGAGTGGCTGCCTTTATAGCTGTGAATTTAGTATCCATGACTGTGCTGGGCTGAGCACAGGCTTGGTCCAGTAGTTTATTAAAAGCAAGGTGATCAGTGGAATCCACTTGCTCCCAGTGCTATGAGTTAGAGGAGGTGGCGGACCAAAACTTTGGGGAAGGATTTCTTGATTCTGGTTTACAGTGACCTAAAATTTGAAACCCAAGTGCTGAAAGGAATACTGACTAGCCAAAGAGAATGGTAACAGGGAAGCCACTTCTCCACCTATCCTGGAGACCCATAAAAAAATAAATAAGGGCATAAATAAGCTTTCAGTGTCAACTAAGGAGCCCTGAGCCTGTGGCCCTAGAAGCAAACACAGAGGGACTTCCCATGTTTTCCCCTTGATGTACAAATCCAGTTTGGCTATTGTGGTGAAAGTTAATATAAAACAGGTAAACCAGTAAACCCACTTTTCACTACAGAAGGATATTTCATATCAGGTTAGCAGAGAAGTTTGGATGGCCTAGTAAGGTGACAATTGTTTGTCTGTTGCATACTCAACAGATAATTAGTTCATCTGGCACGTGCCCTACATAAGATAGGACACTGACAGTGAAAACGAGTTGGTTTGTTGTTGCCACCATTTCTTCAGTGAAGAATACACTAGCAGGCCAAAGCATATTGTGAATCCTGTGCATGCTGCCAACTGGTAACCATGAAAGCGGCCCAGAAATCTCAGTGCCTTTCATATTGCTACCAACCATCAATCAGGACAGTTGTTAGGGGTCCTTTACTAGCAAGGTGCCATACCTTAACAGCAAGAGAGCAAGGCACAGTATAGCTTAACGACCCTGCTCTTCCAGCTCCACCAAAATCATTATTATCTCAAGACTGTTCCAGGCAAATCAACATCAGCTAAAAGCAGTCACATTCCAATTAATTCTTCCATATTTATCAAATGTCAATACATTGTTATCCCTTAACCACTCTTTCCTACATTCAGTTTCTGAAATTAAAGCAAATGAAAAGGAAAAAGGAGCCTGAGGAAATAGCCATGGTTTTATATCATTGATTTTATTTGAAATTATCATTCTTTGCATAGCCTATGGGTTATACAACTAAGGAAGGACAGAAGAAAATTGAAATGTGGACCTCTGCATTACTAAAACTGTAGCACTGAAAGCAAAGGCAGAATTACTAGGTCAAAAATATTTACTATATCCCTAACCAATGACCAGAAGGGAATCTTGGCATTCAGTACTATTCAGTTAGAATAGTACAATAACTTAACAACTAACAATTGTGGCCATGATATTTTTAAAATCTGTTTAAAGTTAAATTCCTAAAACCATATTTAGACAAATAGCCTGATTTTCAAAAGACCTCCCATGAAGCTCCCATGTCTTCAGATATGACCTAAATATGACCGTAGGAGCTTAACTATAGTCATCCATTTTTTTAAAAACCTTGATCTATATCTACATAGTAATCTTCCCAGTAATGTACAACACCGTTCTATTCACTGTTTATCAAGAAAACTATGTCAGGCGCAGTGAGCTGTGGTTGTAGCTACTTCTCCTTCTGTGGTTGTATGTAGGTGTGTGTAAATGTGTGTAGGAGTGCTCCAGTGGGACTTGAACGTATCTGAGTGAGTACCTCGTGTAATGCTCCGACAGTGCAAAGGGGCCATAAAGACGACTTCTTAGGGATAGTTACCCCAGCCTCGGTTAGTGAATAGGTGACATAGGATTGAGGGAACAGCCAGTGTGTCCTTGCATTACAACAGTTCTCAACTGGCAGAATGCCCCCTTAGGGCCAGTGCAGAAAGGTGCAAATTACAGTGGTCCTGAAGCTGTGGTCATGCCAGAACCAGCCCCCAGTCATCCCCAGGATAAAGGCTAGTAGGAACCAGGGCAGTTTCTCCTAGGAAGAGACCCTGCAGACTGAGTACCACTATTGCATCACAGATGTGTTTGTAGAGAGATGTCAGATAGATTAAAAAAGTATAACACTGACATTTAAAAATAAATGAATTAAAGTCTAAAAATTCATGTTTAAGGTTCAATACTAAACACTTTCAGGTCAGGAAACTCCCCTCGCTACACATAGCCTTAATCCTGGCCCTGTACAGTATCCCTTCCCACCATCTACCTCTTTTATGATACAGTATCTGAAACATATCAGGAGATTACAAAGATGCAGGTTGTTCAAATCAATAGGTATTTTGGTGGAAGATATAAATTCGGCTCTTTCATTTATAGTGGAATGGCTGCTATGAGATGATGTTGTTTCCTGAGTGTATACAGAAGAGTCAAATGTTTCTGTTTCTTGCTGTCAATCTGCAATGTAAATAGTGTTTAGACTGGTGGCCTTTTTATAATGATGATGGAAGTTATTATATAAATGTAGCATGGTAAATGATTGATATTTCCTAGATGAATTGGAGCCAAAATACAGTAACTCTATTACTGAGGTAATCTTATTAACTGTAGTTCTTTGTCTTTATTTTACTGTGGTGACCAAGGTCTTGCAATCCATATCAGAAACATGGATGTGATCAGAGGAATTGTATTTGGGACAAACAGATTGTTGATTGAGAGCTAGGTGATGGCCATTGACATAGGGTCAGAATTAAAGTTGCTTGTGGATCTTGAACTATGACTTGTAAATGTTTGCTTTTTAGGTTAAACGTGAATTTTCATGCACTCAAACATCCTTATAACAACATTCAAACCATGTTGTTTTAATATAAGTTCTTTCTATGTCTATCCTTAAATTGTACTGGAAGTTTTGTGAATAAGAATTTATTTAATTTTTAATAATGTATTTCAAACATTTATGTTTGAAAACTTAATGGATTACAATATTCTGCTTCTTTCTGATGTTCATTAAATGGAAGCATTAGAACTAGTCCTTTTTTAACTTCTTCAAGTTAGCAGGTAGGCACTGCATTGGCACACAGCTAATTTTATAAAAGATATTTTCCCATTTAAGAATACAAAACCATAAATATTGTGGTTATCATTCTGACACACATACATACACATCATTTTAAAAAAATATTTATAAAACTGTATGTCATCAAAGTTAATTTCTGACTGAAAACAGGGCAGTAAAATCTCAGCATATAAACCATTATTTATTTTAAAATAAATGTAATACAAACAACAGAAGCTCATTGGATGACCTGTTATTAATTAACATGAAGAAGTACTATGCAGATTTAATAGCCTGGGAACATTTGTGCTGTAAAATTTTCTTTGGAGTGAAGTGTCTCAAATATAATCTAAATTTTCTTTTAATGCAAGGTAGGAGCCAGAAACTAGAGTATCTAGTACCATGTGACCACCCAGTTCTCTGTAGGCCGCCGTCTGGGAACTTGTTCCTACAAACTATCAGTTATGCCAGGTCAACATGGTTTTGTAATATGGAGGAAAGTGGGGATTTAAACACAGATGTAAATAAATGTAAGAGCATATAAATATTGGCAATTATAGTATCAAATAGATGATAGCTGTTTGGAACAGTTTTATCGTCTGTCATTTTTATGGGCATTTTTATGAGAGTAACAGGTAATAGTCATCATTATCATAATTAGCTTTATTTCAAGTGCATTTTTAATACACACATCTAGACTCAGACTCATAGACTTTAAGGGCAGAAGGAACCATCATGATCTTCTAGTCTGACCTCCGGCACATCGCAGGTCAGAGAACCTCACCCACCCACTCCTGTAATAGACCCCTAACCTCTGGCTGAGTTACTGCAATCCTCAAATCATGATTCAAAGACTTCAAGTTACAGAGAATCCTCCATTTACTCTAGCTTAGACCTGCAAGTGACCCATGCCCCATGTTGCAGAAGAAGGCAAAATACTCTTAGGGTCTCTGCCAATCTGAGCTGGAGGAAAATTCCTTCCCAATCCCAAATATGAAGATCAGTTAGACCCTGAGCATGTGGGCAAGACCCTCCACCCAGACATCTGGGAAAGAATTATCTGTAGTAACTCAGAGCCCTCCCCATCTAGTGTCCCATCTCCAGTCACTGGAGATATTTGCTGGTTGCAGTCGCAAACTGGCCACATGCCATTGTAGGCAGCCTCATCATAGCATCCCCTCCATAATCAAGCTCAGTCTTATGGCCAGTTGTGACATTGTCTAATTAAAATATAACCATGCAAATCATTATTGCTACCACTGCTGTATAATTGCAGCAAATCTTATACAAAATATGACTCATGGCCGGAAAGGGTTAAACAGCTCGCAGGCTAATTAACCCAAAGCCGACCTTTAAAGACATGTTAGAAATGGTAATTAGGGTCATTCATGCTAAACAGACTAGAACTCTGAAATGCAAATCTATATTGTTAGAAGTTAGAAGTGATAGGAATTGTGTGTATCTTAGATGCTACCCATGTAAACAGACAGTACCTGTCTGTCACTAGAGATACTAATTCAGAGATCAAAAGGAATATTAACATTTAGATGAATCTTAGGTGAAATAATGTCACTGTCTATATGTCCCTTTGAAGTCTGCGATAGACTGCCTAATGAATAAATTGCCTTATGTTAATTTGTGTAACTAATTACTAGTGGTATTCAGAAAACAGAAGGTTACATCAAAAGTGTATTGTTTACCCAGGTCTGTATGGTTAAGTGGATGCTAGAATACTGTATAAAAAGATCCTTGGGTCCTGATCCTGTTTATCTCAGATCAGCTTGGTGCTTCAAATGCAGGGGAAGCTTAAGCTACAAGATTGGGGTCCCAGTGTTGACTGGTCCTCCCTGAATATGATATTGGACATTAGACTATGTGATGGGGCAAGGCCAGATGGCTACAGTAAAGTACTGAGAAACAGGTATGTTAGCCCCAGGCTAAACAAATCCCTAGTACTCTGGTAACCAAATAGCAGTTGCTCCAGGTTAATCAAGGCACCTAGAGCCAATTAAGATCTTTCTAGAAGGCAGTAGGGATAGCTACTTTAATTAGAACACCTGCAGCTGATCAAGGCAGGCTAATCAGGGCACCTGGGTTTTAAAAGGAGCTCACTCCAGTCAGGCAGGGAGGAACTAGAGGAGAAGGAGTGAATGTGTGGAGCTGGGAGAAGAGGCAAGGAGCTGAGAGTGAGGGAGGTTATGCTGGAGGATTGAGGAGGACAGCAGTATCAGACATCCAGGAGGAAGGTCCTGTGGTGAGGATAAAGAGGTGTTTGGAGGGGCCATGGGGAAGTAGCCCGGGGAGTTGTAGCTTGTCATGCAGCTGTTTACAAGGCACTATAGAAGTTGCGATCCACAGGGCCCTGGGCTGGAACCCGGAGTAGAGGGCAGGCCTGGGTTCCCCCCAAACCCTCCCAACTCTTGATCAGACACAAGAGGAGCTGACCCAGACTGTGGGTTTCACAAGAGTGGGAAGATCACTGAGGTGAACAAATCTGCCCATAAGTGCAGGACCCACCAAGGTAGAGGAGGAATTTTGTCACAACTATAACCTATTAACTAAATTCTAAAAACTCTTTGCAATTACAAAGTTCACCATCTCTGCTATGTACCTGAACCTCAAGAATTGAACTCATATCTGCATGTATATTGATCTTTTAACCTATATTCTCTTTTTTCTTTTTTAATAAATGTTAGTTTAGTTAATAAGAATTGGCTGTACAGTATACAGTTATTCAGGTAAGATCTGGGATATTCAATAACCTGGGAGGTCATGTGTCCAATCCTTTGGGATTGGTAGAATCTTTTCTTTTACTTGATTAAATAAGATTTTTCAGAAATCTTCATCATATTTGATTTGGATACCTGGATGGAGGCCTGAGGCTGGGTTGCTTTGAGGGAACTGTGGTGTTGGTTTCTGAGCAACCAGTGAGGTAATGATGCTGTTTTATGCTGTCTTGGTAAATCTAAGTATTGAATTATTCACCAGCTTTGGGGTTTGTTTGCCCCATTCTTTGCAGTTCACCCTAATTGAGTGACCTCAGCTGGCCCGCACTGGGGCCCCGATCACACCAATTTATATCCATTTCAACTTTGTTCTCCTTTAAACATATTTCTTATGTTCTAGGAAATACCAAATCAAGATACAGGATCATATTTCAGTCCATGAATCTATGTTCCATTAAGACTACAGACTATTCTCCTACCCCAGGAAAAACATCACAGCATATGAACAGAAAGATGTTTTGTTATATCTTTTTAAAAGGGAGGAAATGCTAAGGGTCCTATCAGATAGTTCTGCATCATGCATGTACTTTGTATTGTACATTCTGTGCTGTGCATAGGTGCTGGAATTAAGGGTGTGTGTGTGTATGCTCCTGCATCCCCAGGTTTGAAGTGGATTCCATTATATACAGGGTTTACAAAGTTTGGTTCAGTGGCTCACAGCACCCCCACTATACAAATTGTTCCAACACCCTTGGTGCTATGATCAATTTTTCAAACAAGTGCCTAAAATTAGGCCCCTAAATCCATATTAGGGCACATTAATAAAAGTGAACTGATTTTCTATGGTGCTGAGCACTCAAAGTCAATGGGAATTGTTGTTGCTCAGCATCTCTGAAAATCAGGCCATTTCTGAAGGAATAACTAGGGATTTAGGTGCCTAAGTTTAAACACTTTGATGGTGATTATGGATGTATAGATCACTTGATGATTACCTGTTCTGTTCATTCCCTCTGGGGCACCTGGCATTGGCCACTGTTGGAAGACAGGATACTGGGCTGGATGGACCATTGGTCTGACCTAGTATGGCCGTTCTTATGACTATTGACTTGCCAAATACAAGTTAGTTTAACATCTATCCAAAGGATATGATCTCTGTTAGTGCAACTACTTTCCCTGTAGTGTTAACCCTAGATGAGATTGACCTCTCAAAGATGGGGAAGATAAGTCATTTCATGCATTCAATAGTTGTTGCTCTATATAAGTAACAATGTCACCTAATCTATTTAGTGAGCAATTTACAGTTAAAAAAAAAATTAAGAAATTTTGAGAAACCAAAGTGTCAAAGTTAGACTCAGGACTCAGTTTGTTAGACCACTCTGTTTTATTAGCACAGCGCTCTGCTAATACACCCAGATAATGTGAGCAGAATACAAGACACAAACTATCTCTTATTTATACAGATAAAAGGGGGGGAGCACTTAGCAAGATAACAAAGAAGCAGAATCTGATAAGTTTACCTGGGCTAGCCATGCATATCTTATTTCCTTACTAACTATTACCAATTTTCTGTTAATGTTTTGCCATTAGCACCCTTGTTCATGCCTAATGTTTCTTTTCCTGGCGCCTGTATTTTAACATTTCTTATTTCTGCTTAAAGGTACATACAACATTTCTTTAATCCATTCTTATTTTTACAATATAATTAATTTTACTTTTACAAAAGTAACTGATCTAGGACTTTCCAATCACTGCAATCTGCAGCCAATGAGGCTTGTATTTGTATCTAAGGCCTTGTCTACATGGCTTTGCAGGGCAAACTAGAGGGGTGTGAATTGTAGAGCAGTACACAGGAGTACACAAGGGTCCCTTGTAGGTCCTACTGGCTTGAACTAAAAAGTCACTAAAGCACATGAATTTAGTCCTTTTTGAAAAGAGCCTGCATCAACACAAACTAGGTACCTGTTAGTTTTTGCCAACAGGGTCTACACAGGGCAGTTAGAGCACAGCACGTAAGAGTGCTCTAGAAATCACATCTCTCTAGTTTGCACTACAGAGCCATGCAGACAAGACCTATGTGAGAGAGAGGGATTATACTGATATTTCTCAAAAGATAATGCATCTTACGTATTATTTTAGGATGCAACACCCTTATGGTCCCCAGGTTAGGGTAGTAGTCTAGGACTTGGGAAACAGAGGCTCAATTCCCTGCTGTGCTACAGACTTTCTGAGTAACACTGGGCAAGCCACTTAGCCTCCATTTCCCATCTGTAAAATGGAGATAATACTTCCCAACTGCATGGGGGAGTGTTGTGAAGCTGATGCATTAAAGATTGCGAAGCACATTGAGATCTGCTGATGGAAAGTTTAAGAGCTAAGGATTAACTACTCATGCCTTCCTCTATAGCAGTGGTTTTTAAACTGTAGGTCGTGACCCAGTACTGGGTGGGGAACGTAAGGTACTGGGTTGTGGTGACTCTGGTCAGCACTGCCGACTGGGCCATTAAAAGTCCCATTGGTGGTGCTGCCCAGCTAAGGTAGGCTAGTCCCAACCTGTTCCAACACCGTGCTGCACCTCGGAAGCGGCCAGCAGCAGGTCCAGCTCCTGGGCAGGCAGCCCAGAGGGCTCTATGCACTGCTCCTGCCCCAAGCACTGGCTCTGCTCTCCCGTTCATCAGGAACTGGCCAATGGGAGCTGGGGGAGGGGCAGGGCCTGCAGGTGAGAGTGTGCAGAGCCAGACCTGCTGCTGGCTGCTTCTGGGGCACAGGGGCTGCTAAACCTGCCTTAGCACCCCTGCTGCGCCTCTGACCGGGAGCTGCCTGAGGTAAGTCCATGCCCCAATCCCCGACCTATAGCCCCTTCCTGCACCCCTTATCCCTAGCCCCATTCTAGAGCCTGAGCCCCATCCACATCCCTAACCCAGCCCAGAGCCCCCTCCCACACTGAACCCCTCATTCCTTGCCCCACCCTGCACCCCAACCCCCTGCCTCAGTCCTGAGCCCCTCCCAAACCCGTCATCCCCAGCTCCATTGGGTCGCAAGTATCAACAATTTTCTTCAACTGGGCCGCCAGAAGAAAAGTTAGACAACCACTGCCCTATAGTTCCAGACTCAGCACGAGTGTGACTGTTCGCTATTGCGCAATAAACAGGTTCCCCTTGTAAAAAGGAGAAGACTCGCTTGTGTGGAGTAGCTGAAACTTACCAGGGAGCATGTGAGTAGTTTCCATTCATAAACTCTTATTATTCAGCGCCTGGCAGTCTGGGAGCAGGGACTTGAATGGTGCTGGAAGCCTGGGAGAAGCTCCCCGGGACAGAAGTGTGGCGAGTTTATAGTGCAGGGTGTTGGCCCTACTGGGTTACCAACCCTGAGGAGATGGTAGGGCCCGCCTGATGGTCTCGGACACTATCCGGTGGTCTAGAGACATTTACATCGAACACATCACCGGCCACCGCCAATACCAGGAGTGAGCCGATGTGGCTCCACGCACCCACGGGGGGGAGGGGGAAACCCTTACAACCCCCCTACCAAACCATATCCCCTGAGTCCTGAACTTACCAATCTGGATCCCACCACGTGAGGGTCACCCTGTCCCCATTACCCGGCCCGCTTACTCATACCCACGACTGTGTGTAGCCCACTCTATGAGCGATGTACCCTCACTGCCCCCCTACTATATCTTGACCCCAACCACCGTACACCCCGCATTGGGGACATTACAGGCTGTGTGTACTATATGCTGAACCGTAACCAGTTGCCAGCGTCCCCCCATGCTCTGTATGTTTCCCCCGATGACCAACGACTGACACATCAAACCCTTTGTATCACCTTTCTTTAATATTTTCTAATAAACATTTAAATCTATAGGCGGGGTGTTCTAGCGACTCGTTTCAGGGCACTGCCGGGACACCTCTTTGCCCGGGCTGCAGTCAGAGTCAAGCGCTCGGGCCGGGGGCTCGCTGGCTGAGCTGCAGTCCCGGGCGCGCCGGCGCTGGGCTCTGCTTGTCGCCTCGGCCGGGGAGCTGCAGGGGGCAGCAGAGGAAGGGGCCGGCCCGCCCGCGCTCAGTCTCCCGCCCCCAGGCGCGTGGGACTGGAGAAGGGACCAGCCGCGGAAATCCCCGCCTGCACGACGTAGGACAGGAGGGAGGAGCTAGCTCAGCCCGGGCACTGCCCCGCGGCTGTTTCACTGCTTCTGCTCCCGCCGCTCGCCGAGGGACAGAGCCTGCGCCTCCCGCCGAGTCCCCGAGGCTGCCCGAGCAGCGCCCCGCGCCGCGATGGAGCCGAGAAGGTGAGTGCGAGGGGGCAGGGCACTCAGAGATTCGCCCTTGGTTCACACGCCTGGTCTCCGTCCTGCCCCGACCACCTCCCCGCGCCCCCCAGGTGCCTGCTGGCGCTGGGTAACTGCGGGGGCTCCAAGTCGGAGCACCCCCGCCCCCAACCATCGCACTAGAGAACTGTGTCGCTCTGCTCCGAGCACGCCCAAAAGACAAACATTCAACAGGACTGTCAGCCCAGCGGCAGCCGGCCAAGTCAGCTCATTTCCTTGGCAATGGACAATCACTGACCCTGCTCCTACCCCCCGGGAGCCAAGCGGCAAACGGGGAGGTGGGGGTGTCAATCAGTGCTATGCTGAGGGGGAGCATGGGCCTGATTTTTCTTGCTGCAATCGGAGCATCTACATTTGCTCTCCTTTCAGATGTTAGACATTGGGGGGTTGGCATCAAAAACTGGGTGGCGCTCTCTGGATCCAGGTGAGGTCTTCGGTGCTTGTGCTGCAGGAAGGGTTTTAGTGCACTAGAAACAGCTAAACTTGCTCTCAACTTTGTCAGTACCATTGGTGGGTGGGGAGGGGGCCTGGCTACAAAAATGACCAGGCTCCAGGAAGGTCCAGCTTTTCCTGCCAACTCTTCCCACTGACTGGTGTGTGTTCCATTCTATGCATCCGATGAAGTGGGCTATAGCCCACAAAAACTTATGCTCAAACAAATGTTAGTTTCTAAGGTGCCACAAGTACTGCTGTTCTTTTTGCTGATACAGACTAACACTGCTGCTACTGATACCTGTAGGTTGATTCATTCCCACCCCCAATCCATTTGGTGTGTGTGTTGTGGCTGTCAGGGTAAGGCTGAGGCTGCTCATAATTTAATCTTCTTTTATCGAGAGAGGGCACTAGGGGCAAACCAGGGGCCTGCTCCTGCTCCCAAGAAGTCAGTAGTTTCTGCTGCTTGTGTTACAGGGGGAAGGAATATGCAACCTCAGCTAAATCTCCACTTGATACTGACTGGAATTCATAGCGAGAAAGGCAGAAAATGCTATTGGGATTGTTATGGCAGGGGAAGGCTACTTTGCTGTTGAATATTTACACTTATTAAGTTTGCAGATGATACCAAACTGGGAAGGATTGCAACTGCTTTGGAGGACAGGGTCAAAATTCAAAATGATCTGGACAAATTGGAGAAATGGTCTGATGTAAACCGGATGAAGTTCAATAAAGACAAATGCAAAGTGCTCCACTTAGGAAGGAATAATCAGTTTCACACATACAGAATGGGAAGAGACTGTCTAGGAAGGAGTATGGCAGAAAGAGATCTAGGGGTCATAGTGGACCACAAGCTAAATATGAGTCAACAGTGTGATACTGTTGCAAAAAAAGCAAACGTGATTCTGGGATGCATTAACAGGTGTGTTGTAAACAAGACACGAGAAGTCATTCTTCCGCTCTACTCTGCGCTGGTTAGGCCTCAACTGGAGTATTGTGTCCAGTTCTGGGCACCGCATTTCAAGAAAGATGTGGAGAAATTGGAGAGGGTCCAGAGAAGAGCAACAAGAATGATTAAAGGTCTTGAGAACATGACCTATGAAGGAAGGCTGAAAGAATTGGGTTTATTTAGTTTGGAAAAGAGAAGACTGAGAGGGGACATGATAGCAGTTTTCAGGTATCTAAAAGGGTGTCATCAGGAGGAGGGAGAAAACTTGTTCACCTTAGCCTCTAATGATAGAACAAGAAGCAATGGGCTTAAACTGCAGCAAGGGAGATTTAGGTTGGACATTAGGAAAAAGTTCCTAACTGTCAGGGTAGTTAAACACTGGAATAAATTGCCTAGGGAGGTTGTGGAATCTCCATCTCTGGAGATATTTAAGAGTAGGTTAGATAAATGTCTATCAGGGATGGTCTAGACAGTATTTGGTCCTGCCATGAGGGCAGGGGACTGGACTCGATGACCTCTCGAGGTCCCTTCCAGTCCTAGAGGCTATGAATCTATGAATAGTAGTGGTACTTTTTTACTGAACTACAAACACAAGGGGCAAGTTTTACAGCCCCGACCCCCACACACATCAGAGTAAATCTGAAAACTGGCCTTTGTGGTTCTAAGTAGCTTAATATAAAGGTGCTTTCTTTATCCTCAGATTAAGAATTAGCACTTAGATCCTGCACTACCAGAGCCAAATTCTGCCCAAAGTCTGCAGAGACTTCAACACGCACTGAATTAGATGTACAACTTTTTCCCCCTATAACTCTAAGACTCACTCAGACTCTAGCAGGAGCATAGGGTTTACCTCAAACTCCTAATTTGTATGAATAGTACAAGTGCCTTGTCTCACTAGGATTTTACCTTATGATAGTTCTTAATACAGGTGGTCTGAAAAATTCAGACAAAACCTTTTTGGTTGACATTTGCCGATTCATTGAAATCAAAACATTCTGCAGAGATGGTTTGATTTTGACAAAGTTCCTCCAGAAACCAGGCAGGGTTCTTCTAATGGAACCAACCTGGTTTCCTGGCTCCTCAGCAGCCCACCTGGCAAGCTGCTGGAGACCTCAGACCCTGAGACAGCACACGAGGTAGACTGCCCCAGAGCTGGGGCTCCATCCCTTTGCATGGAGAATTTGAAATTTTTGGTTTTCATTCTGAATCGGAACAAAATCCATTTTGGAAATAGCAAAATCCTCCACAAAACATTTCTCTGCCTAGCTCTCATTACCATGTGATAGAGGTACACATCCCTTTTCCTAGGGAAGACAAGCCCTTGTGTAAATGCTTCATCTGAGTACTCGCAGCGCAGCCTAAAACTAAACTTTCTTGCTTCATTTACAAGTTGATTAATCCCCAAGGCCAATTGCTTATCTTGGTCCTTTCAATGGGGGATATTCCCCAACAACACATTTTTACCATACACTACAGCAAAGAAGATGGACTACATTTGTTTGTTATGCCTCCAATGAGATGTGGCGTCAGTGTGTCATACTGAACAAGTAGGACTTCTCTTTATCATTCCCACCTGAGTCCCATCCTCTCCCCTTGAGTACAGTAGGAGTTGTGGGAGCTCAGGATTAAGGATACAAAGACAATTAAAGTCAGTAAAATTACTCACACTGTGGGTTTTGTGATCAACCCCAAGACTGGGCTCTGCATGACTGATTCTGTGCTGAAAAACCACAGCAGTGCACTCAACTGTTTCACGTAGGTGGTTACTGATGTTTGTTTGTGAGGTACTGTAAGAATCTCTTTAAAAAGAGAAGTAGAGAAAATGTCACTGCAGACAGTCTTCCTTTTGGTTAAAGTGTGAACAATAGAAAGATCTAAACAAACACATGTTTTATATAATCTGGAAAACTATAGTTATGGAAAAATGCCATGAAACAGATAAAGATTTAGGGCAACTGAATTCTGCATAACTCAGCTAAGAGAAGTATAACATTGATGAGGCACAAAGAGCTGTTCTTGATACAGTTTAGGACATAGTCAAGGTTTATATTTGATTTAAATGTGAAACAAAACAGCCAGTTGTTGCACCATGAACATAATCATATTTTTTGATGTGCTCAGAAAAGCAAAAACACACCAAAAATATATTGCAATTCTCAACTGCATCAAATCAGTTGTCATGAGAAGAAGGTAAATTGTACATGTAAATATGCAGATGAGAGTGGGAATTATAATCTCACTGGGCCACTGTGAGAATGAGGAAGTGAAACTTTCTCCTGTCTCACCGAAAGTTTAAAAATAGGGGTGGGGGGGGGATAAATGGAGAAAAACAAACCATTTAAAAAGAGACTAAGGGACTGATCCAGTTTCCATTTAAGTCAGTGGATATCATTCACTCTAGCTGGTGCAGGAATTAATCCCAAACAGGCACAACACAGAGGAATTCCTCTGGTTTCAAGGAAAGAAGGAATCCTCTCACCTACTCAGGTTGGTGCTCAGTAACCGAGCTGCTCTGCAAGCACTGTGGACTGCAGCAGCATTAACATCCACTTAGGAGGGAGGATGGTCAGCCCCCGGGATCTGTCTTATCTAAACTCTGGACTGAAATATTAAGATCCTAATCCAATAACAGCTTTATATTGACACCAGTTATGCATTTTGGCTACATAGTGTCCCTAGGCTCTGTTTGTCAAAGGGTGATGATAGACAGCAGGAGAGAGATCACTTGATGATTACCTGTTAGGTTCACTCCCTCTGGGACACCTGGCATTGGCCACTGTTGGAAGACAGGATACTGGGCTGAATAGACTTTTGGTCTGACCCAGTATGGCCATTCTTATATTCTACAAACATAGCTTTAAAAAAAATATTGGAACTTTCTAAAACATTCATAAAATAGTTTTTTCCTGTAACATATGACATATACAAAATACTTATTTGAGGTGACTGGAATGATCTGCATAACCCACTTGTGGCTTTGCCACTTGGGAATGATGCAGCCATCCCACAGTCATGCCAGCGAGGCCTTTATACCACTCAACAGCGTGATGCATTCCCTATATACATTTTTATCTATGTATATATTCCCATACACCCAAGAAGGTGATCTGCATAGTCAGCTATTTTTTCAGTAGTCACATCGTGTTTCATTGACATGCCACAGACGGATCCAGTCAACTGTTAATCAGAAAGATAGATAGCATTGGTTTCAAGTCCAGTATAGTGTATTATCTTTCAATGTATTGCCTTTTCCCACTGAGTGATAATTTTAAAGTGACATTTTGTAGCTGTCAAAAATATGGGTACTTATTCTGAGTGTCTCTTGTAGATACTACTACCCATATGTTGTTGCTAAGCTATGCTACTACTATTGTATTTAAAACTGTGAACAGCACGTATGCACTTATGATTGCATTATCATCACTGAGCTTTTATCTTTGGTTTTTTTAGCTCTGGACTTTGGTTACTGTTTCTTTGTGCTCTGGGATGCGGTAAGTTAAGAGAAAGTTATTTTCATTATAATCACTTTTAATACAAGCATTTGTTTGAATATGTAGAGTATGTATGTGCACAACATAAATCAGAAATCTAAACAGTACTTTTGAACAGGAATCATGAAAATTCTTTAATGTGAGACTTTCTGTAATTTGCCTAAAGAATGTCAAATGTCCTTGTGATTTTATTAAGGACACTGGGACTACCTGGGTACCTTTTTTCGGACTGAATAATACCTTACTGCCAGAGTACTCCCACTGAAGTCAATGAGAATATTCATGAAATACAGTGCTATGCAGAATGAGTTGTCAGAATCTAGCTCTGAGTGAGTTAACGTGATAAAGGAGCTAGACAGTGCTGTGTGCAAATGCACTAGCCTTAACCTCTGGAGAGAGAGATTAACATTTGCAGCACAGTTTTGAAAGCCCTTCCTGCACAGAACCTTGTGATCATGGCATAATCAACACATTTACCAAGAGGAGGCTTCTCAAATAGAACATTAAGACTTGTACAAATCGAGACTGAGATGCCCTGACAAAGCAAATACCAGGAATATAACTAGCACCATACATTACTGGTAAGCCCCAAACATTTCTCACACTCTTGATTACTAAAAACTCCCTAATTTACCCCCAAATAAAGTGTGGGTACAGGGAGAGAGAGACTATCTAATGAGATCTAAAATATTTTTGTTGTTTCATAGATGAATTAAGAGTTGCCCCATTCTTCTTAGACACAGAATCATCTACTGGTGGCTGAGTCACATTTAGTGTTTGTTAAGTCCGTACATGCCTAGTCACGGCGCACTCTACCTTGGCATGGAGAAGGGTGTTTGTTGAGAATGTGATCCTACCACATCAGCAGTAAATGTATTGCAGGATACCATGACCTTTCCATTTAGGGCCACAATTTGCCACTCTTATTCATAGCAAGTAGTACCTTTGTTCACAGGACTGAGGCCTCTTAGGGTACCTCTACACTGGAATTAAATCTCCACAGCATGACTGCAGATGGCCCGAATCAAACTGACTTGAGCTCCTGGGCTCAGCCTGCAAGACTGAAAATTGCTGTGTAGACATTTGGGCTTGGGCTTGGACCCTGCCTCCCCTCCCCCTCCCCCCCGCTCCCATCGTGGGGTCCCACAGCTTGGGCTCCAGCTCGAGCCCAAATGTCTACACAGCAGCTTTGCAGCCCCACACTCAGAGCCCTGCATGTCTGAGTCAACTGACCCAGGCCACCCGGGGGTGTTTGTTTAATGTGTAGACATACCCTTAGGCTATGTCTGCGCTGCAGCTGGGAGGTGTGATTCCCAGCATGGGTAGACAGACTCACGATAGCTCTGCTTGAGCTTGTGTACTAAAAATAGCAGTGTGGCATAGATGTCGCGGCACTGACAGCAGCTCGGGCTAGCTACGCTAATCCAAGCCTGCCCAACCTTCTGGGTCAGAGCCTGGGGTGGCTAGCCGAAGCCATTGCCAGTGCCACAACATCCACGCTGCTAGTTTTAGCATGCTAGCTCAAGCAAAGCTAGTGCAAGTCTATCTCCTCAGGCACCTTCTAGCTGCAATGCAGGCATGCTCTTATACGTTTAATGTGTTGCCAAAACTTGAGATTTTATCATGATTCTTACAATATTTGGTGTCCTCCCTCCAAGCCCCAGGTCCTAAAGCAAAGCATACGGAAGTCAATGGAAAGGCTCCCATTGACTTCAGTTGGCTTTGGCTCAGACTCTTTGTGTCCTGTCATTTTGTGAGACTCTAGCGTTTATTTGAAGAGGGGATTAAAGTAGGTTTCTAGCCCCATAATTGTGGAGAAAAACTTGAAGTAACATAAATGTGTTGAGAAACTAGAAGCCAAAGGAATAGAATCCAATGTTTTAAAAAAAAAAATCTTGTGATTTTTTAAATTAATCCCATGATATTGTGAGGCCTGACTCATGTTTTTTGTATGCTTGGGATTGGCATAACTGCATTACGCACATTACTAGTTGCATTGCACTTTCGTGTACATAAAGTTGAACGTGTGCGTAAGTAGTCACAGACACAGAGCCTAAAACATGATTCCTAGGCTTCCCTGTTAACAGTGATGATGCAGATGCACAAACGAGAAAGTAACTAAGAGGGTTTCATGAGGTCCTAATAAACCCTTTGGAACACAAACACAGTTTGCCAAAATGAAAAGGACTGAATGGTGAAGTAGAATAAATAGCAGCCTTTTTAACCCTTCCACAATTCATTCCCTGGGCTGAGCGCAGCTCCTCTGCTGGCCTTTGGGTACAGGTACCATCTCACACTGATGTCTAGCTACCGTCTCTAGACAACTGAAAGATTATCCAGCCTTCCCTCCAGAGAGGATGACTGTCATGGATATGAGATACCTGAGGGCATGGAAGAAGTGAAAATGTAGGGAAGGGAAACCTGAAGAATCCCTGGGAGAGAGATGATCACAGTTTAAGAAGATTTATTTTATATTAATGGATTGGAATCTTTTAAGTTTCAATCCTGCAAGGGCAATGTGCTGAGTGGGGCTTTGTGTGAGCGCATGGGTCAGTTGCACACACGGCTCCTCCTAGGATCATTGCCTGGCAGTCCAAGAGTTACTTTCATTTGCACTCATCATTAGTACAGTAAAAGTTATTATTGATTTTAATGTAGGTTCAGTGTCTAGAGCCCTTCACTTAAAACTTAACAGCATTTCAGGAAAAACTTCTCCATATAGTGCCATAATCTGTCACCCTTCCTCACATTGTATATTACTTCCTCATGAGTGGCTTTAGGGGAAGGCGACCCAGGTGAGCGCCTGGGGCTCCGGGCTTGAGGTGCAATGGGTTTGGGGTGCTGTAAGGTACTCAAAAGTTTAACAAATGGTGGGGGTGCCAAAGATGCTCCCCACGGAGGGTGCCGTTTGATCTAGGACTGACCGTGGGTCTAGTCCCATTGATTTAAACAGGTCCACCCATGTACACAGGTTCCAGTCAGCCTTCCTGAGTGTCTGAATTTTGCCGATGGAAAATATCTTCTCAAAACCAATATTTTATTTCTTTGTGTTTTAAGGAGTTGCAATTCTTTACTTCAATTTTGCTATTTGTTGTCTGTTTAACATGGGGACCATATAATGTTTAGAGATTCCAAGGCCAGAAAGGACCATTGTAATCATCTTGTCTGATCACCTGTATAACACAGGCCATAGACCTTCCCCAAAAGAGTTCCTAACGCACATCTTTTAGAAAAAAACATCCAATCTTGATTTAAAGATTGTGGGAGATGGAAAACCCATCACAACCCTTGGTAAATTGTTACAAATGGATACATAATGCTACATGTGATCTTTAAGGATCAGTAATAGCAGTGCAAGCAAGGAGTAACTCAACTAGAGTCACAGTTACTTTGTTTCTATTGTAGGTACTTGTATGCCTCTCACCTCTTTACTTGAACACCTCACAATCTTTAATATATTTGTTCTCACAACACCCTGGTGAGGTGGGGAAGTGCTATTGTCTCCATTTTAATCCCCACTTTACAGATGGAGAATTGAGAAGCAGAGAGATTAAGTGGCTTGCTCAAGGTCACACACAAAGTTGGTGGCAGAGAAGAGAACTTTGAACCTGTGTCCTTATCACTGGATCATACTTTCTCCCTTCTTTGGTGGTAATGAGATCAGAACTTGGCCCTAAACAATTATTTTTCTTTACAAACAAGTGAATATTGATATTCTTGTTTTGAAAATATAAGTACTCCTTTTCAAACCAGCTGCTAAATAGGATTGTGACAAGTATATTAAACTGCTTTTCTTCAGACTGATTTTCTCTTTGTTCCCCTTTTTATCTTTGTAGTTACTACAGAGGAAGATAAGAAAGTTATCAGCACAATAGGCAGCACTGCTGAACTGAGCTGCATTTATCCTCAAGAGAAAAAATTCATTTTAAATAAGCTACGGGTCTTTTGGCAAATAGCAGATGGTTCAAAACCATGTTCAGTGGTACACACCTTTAATTCTGGTCATGAGAACCAAAGCGAGCAGTGTGCAGACTTCAGAAACAGGACTCGATTATTTCAGGATAAGCTTGAAAATGGCATTTTTTCTCTGCTGCTGCTAAACGTCAGCCTGAGAGATGAACACACGTACCGGTGCATAGTACAGAAGAAGGACGTAGTTTTTAGGGTTATTCACAATGCAGATGTGACCCTCAAGGTAGCAGGTAAGCCCTTCTATTCCATATAAAACCAATACTAAACAGCAGTTTGCCACCCTAGATCTCTCTGGATGCTGCAGAAGGGGCATTTGTCACACAACAGGCTAAGGGAGGAGGATTTCCCCATGCCCCAAATGGTGGTGGTGCCACCACACTAATTTGCTTCCCTTAGACAATCCAAGCTTTTAACTCAGTCAAGGACAATATCACAATAAAGAATTCAAAACCATCTAGTTCTCCAACTTTTGAAGCACAAACTGTTTGGCTTACCCTTCCCTCAGCTGTTCAGGGAGGGACAGGGGCAAGAGGTGAGGGAACACTTATGTTTACTAAGAGGGTAATTAAACAAGGCAGTTTCAGGCAGGACTGTACCCAAATTCTGACCCAGACAGATACTTGGCCAAATCCCAGTGATAGTTTTGCTATTTGTCTTCAGATGCCTATTTTCTTTAATGACCTTCCAAAGCCCAGTGATACCTGTGGCGTAGCTGGCTCTGCTGCTTCCCCTGCCCCTCTCCCGAGAGCCAGATGTGATATGAACCCAACTCAGGTTGGGAGTAGAGAGTAAAAGTAATTTTTTTTTTTTCAGACTCAGGTGCCAAAGTGTATTTTGGAAAACAAGCTTTAATTAGGACAAAGGGTGAGAGAAATCCCAACGTGCGCATAATGGAACCACAAGTAATGTTCCATTTGCAGTGCAGTGTTATCAATATATTTTGTAATGGCAATAGGTTAGTAACCAAATGCAATAGAAAGAGTAATATATATTGTGCCATGTTTTGGGAGGCTGATTTACAGTTGGTGTTGATTCTCATTACAAACATTCAGCTGTAATGATCCACTTTAATATATTTATATTTCATTATTCAGTAACTAAATAGCTATTTGGCTTCACCCATAATGTGACAGACCCAAGCCAGTAGGGTACAGGAGTTTGGTGGAGGGCAAATATACTGGTCACTGGGTGAGTAGTTTTCTGTTCCCTGAGTGACTAGAGCAGGGGCTGCACTAGAGTAGTCAGGAACTTGCTGGAACCAATTAAGGCAGACAGGCTGATTAGAACACCTGCAGCCAATCAAAGCAGGCTAATCAGGGCACCTGGGTTTTAAAAGGAGCTCACTCCAGTCAGGCAGAGAGGAGCCAGAGGAGAAGAAGTGCGTGAGAGGAGTTGGGAGCAAGAGGCACAAGGAACTGAGAGTGAAGGTGTGCTGCTGGAGGACTAAGGAAGGTCCTGTGGTGAGGATAAAGAAGGTGTTTGGAGGAGGCCTTGGGGAAGTAGCCCAGGGAGGTGTAGCTGTCACACAGCTGTTACAAGAGGCACTGTAGACAGCTGCAAATCCATAGGGCCCTGGGCTGGAACCCAGAGTAGAAGGTGGGCCTGGGTTCCCCCCCAAACCTCCCAACTCCTGATCAGACACAGGAGGAGTTGATCCAGACTGTGTAGGGGAGATCACTGAGGTGAGCAAATCTGCCAGTAAGCGCAGGACCCACCAAGGTAGAGGAGGAACTTTGTCACCCATATAACAATTCCAGCTAGTCAGATTAGTTCAGCATCAGCAACACTCTTAAACATGTTAACGTTATGGATGTGCTTATGTGCCTGGCTGAACCAAGGACTATTTAGGACAGGGACTAACTTTTGTCCCATTTGTATAGTGCTAGCACAACAGGGTCCAGTTCTGTGAATGGGGATCTTAAACGCTATATAATACAAATAATAAAAGTGATGATTAGATATTTGGTACACTCTTAATTTTTGGCTCTCTTCCAGCAGATATTCTGGTCCCCATTCCCCCTCACCCCCAATTTCTTTTTGCTTGGAAGGATGAAGTGATCTATTTTATTTTCACCAGTATAGGTTTCATAATCTCTGAGCTACTCTGCCTTATTGCATTTATTCACACCATCCCCATCCTAATAAAATCCAAGACAGTGACTCTGAAGCTGCGGATAGCAATTCTAACTCTGCTTAACTGACTCTTCATTTCTGACTGTCATAAACAATTCAGCTTGGAGCAAATGTTACTGTGCAATTCCCACAGCCAGAGATGTGAGGAAGGCATTCGCCTCACTTTGGCCAGAATCTGATCTTAAAAAAGAAAAAAAGTTAGTCCCTCATCTTCCCATCTGATGATCACGAGCCAATGCCTACATCTGGGCAACACCCTATTGGAGGTGTTGGGGTGAATCTGACTGTAGGATCACAGCCTTAGGCAGTAAACTGAAAATAAGAGTAGATCCTCTTTTGGGCTTCCTGCCACTCTCAGAATTAAAGCCCTGTCCCTTGTGAAAAGCATCCATGTCCTCTGGAAGTTTATTTATCCAGATGGAAAATTATTTAATGAAAACAATATTTTGTAAGCAAGCTGGGAATTTATGTTGTAAGGAGTTGTTTGTGGTGTAAAGCAGTACTTCATTTGTTAATTTGATCTGCCTTCATATACCACTCTTTGTTGCTTTGTGATATTTTGGAAGACTGACAGAGACAAAGTCGGTTAGTCCCAAATAGCTTTAAAATAGTACTGTGTGCAAAGGAAGGCCTGGATTGTGCCTCTTAGATCCATGCATGGATTGCATTCCTCCATGTGGAAATAGGGAGATCAGCCAATTCCTTACAACCATACACCCACTTCTGTCACCTGCAGAAGTCTCTGTGTGTGATCCAGGGTTTCTTATTTGTGTATTGCAGGGATCAGCAGCTTTTCAGAAGTGGTGTGCCGAGTCTTCATTTATTCACTCTAATTTAAGGTTTCACATGCCAGTAATACATGTTAACATTTTTAGAAGGTCTTTTTCTATAAGTCTATATTATATAACTAAACTATTGTATGTAAAGTAAACAAGGTTTTCAAAATCTTTAAGAAGCGTCATTTAAAATTAAATTAAAATGCTGATCTTATGCCGCGAGCCTTCTCAGCTCACCGTCAGCCTGGGGTTCTGTTCTCCTAGGCTGGCAGCAGGCTGAGCAGGGCCTGCGGCTGGGACCCCAGACCTAGTGGGGGGGCTTCAGGGGTCAGGGCAGAGGACTGGGGTGGGGGGGGATACAGGGATCAGGACAGAGGGCTGGGGGGTTTAGGGCAGAGGGGGTTCAAGGGTCAGGGCAGAAGGCTGAGTGTGTGGGGGGGTGTCAGGGCAGAGGGATGGGGCTGTGGAGGTGCAGGGCAGAAGGCTGGGTGTGTGTGGGGGGGTTCAAGGGAGCAGGGCAGAGGGCTGGGACAGTGGGGATGCAGGGCAGAGGGCTGGGGGGTGTGGGGGGTGCAGGGCAAAAGGCTGAGAGTGGGGTGTAAGGGCTGGAGGTATGGGGGGTGCAGGGTAGAAGGCTGAGTGTGTGGGGGGGGGGTTAGGGCAGAGGACTGGGATGCTTGGCTTGTAAGGGTGCTCCCAGCGCCCTGCCCTAAGCAGCTTACGGCAGAGGGCTGGAAGGGATATGGCCTGTTCCACCCCCTTCCCCAAGGCCTCGTCCCTACCTCTCTCTGTCTCTTCTACAGAGCTGTGTACACGCTGCCACTCTTCCCCCTCCCCCTTGCTAGGGCCATCAGCTGATTGGCGCAGGGAAGAAGAGGGAGCGGGGCAGGAAAGCACCATGGCGGAGTAAGAAGCAGGGGAGGGGGGAAGCTTGGCTGCCGCAGGACTAAGCTTGTGTGCCGTAGGTTGCCGACCCCTGGCGTAATGGAAACATGTTGCCAGGGAAAGAAGCTGCTAAAGCCAGTGCAGAGGACATAGGATCTCCATGTGGATGGCCCTAGCCTTATGCAGTTCTGCCAGGCTTGGAGGCAGGGCTTCCTCTGTGCAACTGTATGTATCCCCATCTACCCTGATGAGCATTATGGGGGATCTCTACAAGGAGAATAGTTGGGAGAGCTCTACTCTCCGATACGTCTCCTCCAACCTCTTCCATGGTGGGGCCTTGCCTGAGTTAGTTCAGAACCTTCTTGCAAAATGCTACTGAAGTGAGTTTAAGACCCTTTTCCCTTTGGTTTGGCCTTCTGCCTCCTTCAGTAAATCACTGAAGTAACTGGCCTAATGTCCATGCAGGCTGTTATTTAAGTCTGAGCTATGAGTTTATAAACCCTAGAACCTGTACTCTATAATCTGAGTCATTCCTTAATCTTTTGAAAAGATTATAAAATGCTAATGATTTTTTCCTTTTCCAGCCAATAACAGCCTGCCAGTACTAAGTGAACCTACAGGAAACCGCCCAAATATTGGAGAAAAAGTGACATTAAGTTGCAACTATAGCCAAGGATACCCACAGCCAAACATTTACTGGATAAATAGAACAGACAACAGCTCCCTCCATCCATCATCATTAAAGATCATCCAAGACAATGATGGTACATACAGTGTTTTCAGCACACTGAAGATTGAACCAAATTCTGATATAAAAGTAGGATGCATCATAGAAAATGAACTACTAAAGCAAAATGTAACTGTCCTCTGTAAGTTGCTTAATATTTGGCAAGTAACAGGTGTGTGTGTGTCTACATGTGTATCTGTGATGAGTAGCAGCCTAATTAACAGCATGATAGTCCAGTGACCTACTGAAATGAGTTTAATTTTTAAAGCCTATATAAATTTAGGCCACAGTGTTTATATTTAAATGTGACTTATTTCAAATGAAGCTAAACACCCGCTTAAGCCTCCTAGATCTGCACACAAATCACTGTTCCTCTGTGTGGAAGTAAGAAGCACCATCCTGATCACAGAAGTTCTCTCCCACTCTCCTGCAACAGTTTTGGAATCACTATGATTCAGGAATGCCCAGAGGATTCAGGGAGTCTGAGGCAAAGCAATTTCAGGGACCCCCTTCCATAAAAAAAGTTGCAATACTATATTCTCGTTGGGGACCCTCCGGGGCCCAGGGAAAAATTGCCCAACTTTAATTCCTGGAGACTCCAGGCCAGTCTTGGAGGGTTGGCAACCCTATTCTTATGGCACATGTGTACAATTATTCTGCCAAAGATTTTAGCCCACGTACAGCAGAATACTTGTTAGAAGCCACACTTTCGTAGAAATCTAGTTGCAGTAGGTTTTTGGAGTAGGAAACAAAATTTTAAAATGGCTGTAGGGGATTTTCTCCACTAGAGGAACAATGTCATGATGGCAGCTGAGTCAAATCCTGTACTTGGTCCAGGGAGGCAGCAACAGTTTTAAAGTAATATCATTGTGTATCTGTGGGTTGATAATATATAAGTAAATATACAGGCACAACAATATGTACTCCCTAATGCTGTCACTTGTATAGTGTGGTGACCTGCAGGATGAACTGCAGGGTCTCATGGCAATTGCCCAAACATGGCTGCCATTTTGGGTTGTCTCCTTAGGGAATCCTCATGGTCATTGGTGAGGCTTTTGGACCAGATAGCCCTGGTTGTAACTCCATGGATAGCTTTAGGCCAATTCCCCCAATTCCCTGGAATCGGGCCCCATGCCTAAGAGGGCCCTGCACCAGGGTCCTGTGCCTTAGGCACCTTTTTAATTTTTTTTACTCACCTGGCAGCAGTCCGCTCCAGGGTCTTCGGTGGTATTTCAGCTGCAGGGGGTCCATTCCGGGGCGTCCTTAGGTGCTGCCAAAGTGCGGCCAAAGCCCCGGACCACCACCAGGTATTCGAATCGGGCTCTGCAGTTAATAAAGCCAGCCCTGGTTACAACTTACACCAGCTAAGGATCTGGCCCTCATTCTTGTTTGAAAACAAGTCTAATTTTGAATACACATCACTCAAAAACTAATCTTCGAAAGCTGTTCAGTAGATTCCTCTCTCAGAAGAGCATATCCAAAATGACAGCCAGCTTTGGATTGGGCAGGACTTTGTCAATTGAACACATGTAGTGCTGTCATTTTGAAGAGAAGTTGTGTTACATTTTCCTCCTGTGGAAGGATTTAGTATGCCTAAAAAGTGTGTGTAATGATTAATAATTAAAAACCATGTAGGTAGAACTTTGGCCTTGTTCAGAAAATATTGGTGGTGGTGGGATGAGTTATTTGTATAAGAGGGCTACAGAAGTCTATAGACTTGTGTGAATCTCATGTCTATAAAATGCAGTTGAACACTCATCTGGAATTACGTTTGAGAGCATAGATCTCCTTTTCTCTATTCCTCTTCAGTCTCGAAAGACGTCACAAACCCTAACCCAACCAGCAGCGATCATTTATATCTAAATGAACCAGGAGCTCAGGCTGGAAGTGTCCTTGCCATTGCCATTGTGTTAGCTGGTCTAGCTGTTTTAACCTGCTGGCTGTGGAAAAGGAAATCCCCTCACCGGAAATCATATGCAGGTAATTAAACCATTTATGCTTGTTGGTCAGAGAGAGAGAGAGATATAATACACATATTAGTTCTCATTTTTTCCAAAATATTTCATATTCTATAATTTGTCATAGGTAGTTGTGAATTCCCTACATTATAACTGAAACTAGAGCATGTGATAAGTGCTGAATTGACAACAGTGGGGGCCATACTCCTAATTAGCCACAAAACTAGTAGCAGTGTAAACTTTTTCATGGTGTTATCCCAATGTACCTCACACCTGAAGAACCATTCCTTTGAATACAATTCATAGTTCGGGCTCCACATCTATTCAGTCTTTGGCTTCTCTGCCGAGACTATCCACAAAAGGAGTGTAATGATAAGGAGGGGTTTGTGCAATATGGACAGTTTTCCATTAAGAACTGGACTGAGATAATACACACAGTTCATATAGACCAAACCAAAACCGGATGATAGGTGATAATCCCAAGTGATTATCACCTGTCTTGAGAAGATTAGAATCAATGATTTACAGAATCATAGAAATTTAGGGCTGGAAGGGACCTTGAGAAGTCACCAAGTCTAGCCCCTGGATGAAAGGCTCCAGATCCTATTACAAATTCCCTGCTCTACCAGTTTTCTACAATTTCCCAAGTGAGAAACAATTCCATGTAACAAACGATCAAACAAATCCCCATTTACAAATGTGATTGCTTGCATTTCTGCAGCTGCTCACACAGAAATATAGATAAAACAGAAGAGAGCGCCAATAGATGTCTCAAGAACAAAACTGAAGATACACTAGAGCTGAGGGGATGGGGTAGGGGGAACTTCTGTCTCATGTGAAAATTTGAGATTTTGGGGAAAAGTTCCATTCCGCATCAGAATGAAACAGACACCTGATGAATATTTTTGCAAAAAAAGACAGAGAATCATCCCAGAATAACCAATATCCTAGTGGTTAAGGCACTCACCTGGGATGTGGGAGCCCTGGGCTGGGGTTTGAACCTGGGGTCTCCCACCTCCTAAATGAATGCCCTAATCACTGGACTATTGGCTGTTCGGAGATGGGTCTCTCTGATCCTTCCTCCCCACCCCCTCAAAACATATTCCAACCTGAACCTGAGAAACTCTCCAGACTAACGTTTTGTCCAAACCGACCCTTTCCCATGGAAAGTGTCAGTTTTAACAAAGCAGCATTTTCCAGGAGGAGAAAAAAAAAAATTTCATCAGAAAATTCCCAGCCAGCTCCAATATTTACCCATGTATGTGCGCTCTCATTGTGGGGCAAATTGCAGAGATGCCAGGGAGAGCATGTAAGATGGGGGGAACACAAAGAGCTTTCCCTCTTTGTCCCCATGCAGGGGCTAGTCACATTCAAGGGTTGCTACTGGCTAGCAGCACGAGGTACTCCCAAAGGGGTGGTGAGAAAGCAGGAACCTGCCCCCTTCTGCATCAGCTGTGCTCACTTGGGGCTTTGCGCTTCCCTGAGGCACAATACCTCTCCAAAGTGCCATAGGGTGATGCAAAGCCACTCCAACCCAATGCAGGGCTGTGGATTTAAAGCCATAGTCTCAGCATCCAAACTCCATTAGGTAATATCAAGGTAACTAAGTTATGCAGTATAGTTGTAACCATGTCAGACTCAGGATAACATAATTAAGTGTAAGATGAATTGCTAGACAAGAAAGTCACTTGGCCCAACAAACTTGAGGCTTGTAACTTTTTTCTCATGAAGATTAATGTTGTGTAGATCCAAGTTGGAATTATTCATAAAGGCCTGGAAATTTACAAAACCTTAATTTGTATCTTTAGACTGTTCTAATATTTTCATCTTTATAAAGCTAGAGAGGTGGTGAACAAAGATATTTGCTAACTGTACAATGATTTGCCTGCTTTCCTGTTGCCTCATCCTCTTCCTCCATTTGTGGATTTCATCCACCTGTTGTTTCTTATCATAACTACACTGTAAGCTGTTGGAGGCAGGGACTGTTTTTCTACTGTTTGCATAATGCCTAGCACAATGGAGCTTTGCTTCTTTATTGATGCTCCTTTGGGCTACTGCAAAGAAGAGATAATAATCACCTCACATATTTAAAATGCTGCATTTCTTCTAACAGATGTTCAACAAAATGAAGATGGAGCACAGCACAATAGTAAGTAGTGAAAGATCAGACACACATTTACCATAAGTGTCTTAGGAGCTACATAATGTCAGGGTTCCAGTGCTACAACTCTCTACAAAATATTGGATTTGTTTTTAAACTGCCCAATATTAACTATTTCTGACTTCATACAAATTCAGTATATGCCTCAAAAGTGCTGCTCTCTTCCTTTCTATGTACCATCTCCTAGGGGGACAAATCCTCCCCATGTTCCAATCCAGGTAGTTCCATTTACTTCAGTGGATCTATGCCTGTTTACACCACCTTAGAATTTGGCCCATATCTTTAGAACATGTGTTGTGTACTCTCCTTTCCTTAACAAAGAAATGCAATCTAAACCTACAATCTGTTAACATTTTAATGGCCAAGAGTACAAGATTTAATGTGGCAAGCCAGTTTAGAAGGGCAGTATCCATTCGTAATAAAAGAAAACAAGGCATGATTTAAAAACAAACTCAGATCTAGTGAAAGCAGACAGAGATAGGATTGTCTGGATGACTACTTGATATTATTTATTGTGACAAGTGTTAACCATATCCTGTGCTGCATCTGCAAAATTAGCTATTGTGACCAAGTTCCTCCTCTATCTTGGTGGGTCCTGCGCTTCTTGGCAGATTTGCTCGCCTCAGTGATCTTCCCCACAGTCTGGGTCAACTCCTCCTGTGTCTGATCAGGAGTTGGGAGGTTTAGGGGAACCCAGGCCCGCCCTCTTACTTACCAGGTTCCAGCCAGGGCCCTGTGGATCACAGCTGTCTATAGTACCTCCTGTACAGCTGCATGACAGCTACAACTCCCTGGGCTACTTCCCCATGGCGCTCCTCCAAACACCTTCTTTATCCTCACCACAGGATCTTCCTCCTGATGTCTGATAAGCTTGTCTCCTAAATCTCCAGCAGTACACTCTCTCACTCTCAGCTTCTTGCTCCTCACTCACACCCTTCTCCCTGGCTCTCCCTGCTGACTGAGGTGAGCTCTCTTTTAAACCCAGGTGCCCTGATAGCCTGCCCTGATTGGCTGCAGGTGTTCTAATTAAAGTAGCTATATCCACTGCCTTCTAGAAAGGTCTTAATTGGCTCCAGGTGCCTTGATTAACCTGGAGCAACTGCCATTTGGTTACCATGGTCCTAGGGATTTGTTTAGCCTGGGGCTAACATATCTGTTTCTCAGTACTTTACTGTAGCCATCTGGCCTTGCCCCATCACACTATACAGTGGATCTGTGTGGAATTACTTATAAAAGTCCAGAAAATACACTGCTTTAAAAGCATATAACCAACTCTATAACTAACTGCACTGCACAAATACGACTTAAAATATCAAATGCAAGCAAGCATCCTTCACATCAAAAAAAATGCTGAGCTTTTCGTTTGATATGTAAACTGACTTAATGAACAACTGTTTTACACACTCCGCAGGCCACTCTGGGCTGATTCAACACAGTTGTTCCCATTTTAAAATCAACAGGCAATAAACCATTTCCTGCTTAATGACCTTTTATAAACAATGGCTTTTCTTCTCCAGACAGCAGAAGTCTGTTTACATGGTACAAACAGTTTATTTAACATCTCTTCTTGACTTATATTGAGTGCTTCTTGGCCAGACTCCAGGATCTGGCCCATAAACATGTAGTTAAGTGAAAAACTACTTGTGCCACATTAATATTGGTAGTAGTAAATATCTGTTTTATGGTGGAGCCCCATGGTGCTGGGCACCATATGGACACATTAAAAAAAGACAACCCCTCCCCTGCAGGTTGGGGTTCTCTCAGTTCAGGGTCGGACCCCTAAAGACTAATCGGGTTTGCTTTGGCTGACAACAGAGTGTAGGAGCAAGCCAGGCCCGTTCTCCCTTTCCCCCAGGCACAGCCCAGTACCAGCCATGGAAAGGGGAGGTGGTTCAGGACTCACTGCAGGGATGGGTCCCCTATACTAGACTGATCCTCCTGCATCTACTAGTTTTAGAACCATTTTGTGCTAAGGGAGCAGTGCAAAGCTTCTCTAATGCACCAGAGGATCTGGCCCTACATTATTTTAGCTTTTCAGTCTAGTGGTGCAGGATGCACTTAGCCCCATGTGAAACAACATCCTGGGCAGATTGAAGTGGCCATTCTACTTTTTTAGTATTAAAGCAAAAAATTCTTCTGCTTTAGCAATTTAATTTTCACCTTACGGAAGGTCAGATTATTTATTGGGAAATCCTCACTGATATGAAAATAAGAGGGTCAACTGAGGCTTGGTTATATTGCTACAATACAAGAATTTTTAAAGTCAATGCCTCTTTATTCTAGTGGCAGCTGAAACTAAGCAATGTTAAAATAGGCCTCTGTTTGAGGGAGAGGAGGCATTTCTTGCATTTGCAGGGTGAGATGCACCTGAAGATTAAGGCCTAGACCCTACAACTAGATCTGTACTGGTGGACTCCAGAGCCTGACTGGAGTCCCATTAAAATCATGGTGCTCTCTGCAGGTGCAAGGATCAATCCATGACAATTCAATTGCAGGATCTGGTCTAATGGGCCTTTCCTATCTTTCTCTGTTTATTGATTGTCAGTTAAGCACATTAGTATTTTTTGTCTATAATACTAATTATTATTTTGTCTTTACAGCACACATTTAAATGGGAAATTCTCAGAATTTGGGCATCTGGTGATATACCAAGAGAATGCTGAAGCTATGGATGCTATGTTGAAGCCAAGGACGGCAGCATTATCTGCAACATGAATGACATAGTGTTTCCAGAGCATGGGCCACAACAAATGGCAAAAACCTTCTCTGACAGAGGAGAGAGCAAAATCCACCTGCTTTGGTCTGCCACTTCTAATCAGCCCTTGTGCTGGTTTCAAAACACCTGTATGAGTGAGTGAAAGGTACAGTTGTACCCGGATGCTGAAGCATTGCTTCAGGAATGAAAGACTGCCAACTGTTTTATCAATCTAAGAAGTCCCTGCTAGGAGATAAGCAACTGTGTTTCAGCAGTGCTGACAATTTCTCTCTGCCTTTGAGACTTTTCATAACGATTACTGAACATGAAAAATGGCAGCTAGGCAAGTGAAAACTGCAGGACTCCATAGAGCAAACTTTGTTGCCTGTTTTACTACTTCTCTTTCCTCCATGGATCTTTTTACTGTTTCTGGGCAGCCTCAATGGCAACACAAAAATATCCTGAAGCTTCCGACTTAGACATGCAGAGGTACCGGTGCCTATGCCTGTAGCTGAACAAAACTTTTGAGTATGAACATTAGGAAGCCTTCTTTTATTTCAGTTTAAGTGTGCATTCTACATTTTACAGAGTACTCGATCAAAAAGGGACTGTCCATCAGTTGACAGAGCACAGAAATTACCAGGATTCCTAGGAAGTGCATAGCACTACCTTAGCACTGTCTGTGCTGAATTCAGATCAGCAGTTGCCTGTGTGCATATACTTTAGAGACTGGACAAGAAAACCATAGTGTTATCCTCATTTGGGCATGACAAGCATCAACCGCTCCCTGCTGGGTTCTAGGATACTGGAGATTTGAAATACAATCTTCCTGCACTCTCTTCCCCTCCCCCACCCATAAAAACAGGTGTGTAGCTTATACAGTCACATTTGCCCATGATACCGCAAGAACATCATTAACAGACAGAGTAAATGTGTGGCGAAATCTGGGCCATCCTTAGGATTTATGGGGCCCTATGCAGTATTATTAAACCGATGCCCCTATGCCTGATGGCAGCCCTGGTTCACATGTGTATTTTAGATAAGGGGAGTCTTTTGAAGGATTTATTAAAAAAAAAAAAAAAAAAAAAAGTGTCTGAAGATCCAAGTATTTAAGGCTAAAGATGAATACTCAGATTGTGCATCTAAAAATCTGTGTAGGGATTTTTCAGAGATGTGATTTTATAATCTTCAGCAACACACTAATGAAATATTTTTAAAGCAATTTTTAAACTGTCTTGTTGTGTAGACTAACATGTTCTGAGTAAATATTAGTCATGCACCCTCAGAAACTGACAGTAGATACCTGGGGGTTGGCAAATGCCTGTTAAATGGTTTCATTACCACTTGAATGGCTCTCTAACAGTTTCAATGTTGTGCTAATAGGTCTGGCAGGCTGAAAGGCTTTTTCACTTTTAAGTACTAGACCCCCTCCAGAGGAAGAGTCACCAGGCTGCAGCAGCCAGCTGTGGTGGGAGCTGCAGGAAGGGTCAGATAAGAACAGGGATAGGAAGAGGCAGGAGGGTGGACATGAAGGCCCAGGGTGCCCCAAATTTTCAGGTGCTCTATGCCTTTTATGCTCCATATGCCTAAGAACAGCACTGGGTGAAACAAACAGATGCCATGGCCAGGGGTCCTGTGAGTGAAATATGTAAAAATCAAAGCAACTAATTTTTCCCAACACGTAGGGTTTTGAAGGAGGATTAATTTGTTTGCTTCGGGCACTTTACTCCCTCTATATCCATCACCATTCTGAATTGTATCACCTTTATGCCATCTGAATGAAAGAATCATAACCCTGCTTTTCCAAACTATGCTGGGGATATGGCACCAGGTGGCAAAGGTGGGTTAGTGCCCTGGCTTTTCATCTTCAAATCCTAGTTAAATTTGGTGGCCACATTCCATCATTGTGCCTATTACAAAACCAACCGATGATCTGATCTGGGTAGGAGTGTCTGCTGTAGCAATAGTGTTAGAATCATAGAATCATATGACTAGGCTAACAATGCAGTGAGAACAAGTGAAATGAACCCATCAGGACTCGTGCCTCAACACAGGGGGATGGAACAGATCTCCTCTTGAGGTCCCTTCCAGCCCTACACTTCTATTATTCTACCAGCAGGTTACAACACCGACCTAATTTTTTGTAGGACGATTGCACAGACTCAGTCTGCTCTAGGTCTAGCACAAATCCCAATTAGCACTCACTTTAAGGCAAACTAGATTCGCTCTCAGATTTTAACAGGGTGGGGAATCTTTGGCAAGCACACCGTGCTGTAAGCATATGGGAAGAACAGAGACATTTAAATACTTTAATTTTTAAATTGATTTGTCCATAAGCTTTAAAAAGAGTGATAGATGTGTGCTCAATGTGAACAAGAGAGAAGCCTGGTATATTTATGACTACAATAGAACCTCAGAGTTCTGAAACACCAGAGTTATGAACTGACCAGTCAACACACACCTCATTTGGAACCAGAAGTATGCAGTCAGGCACCAGTAGAGACCAAAAAAAACAAAAACAAAAAAAGCACAGTACTGTGTTAAACAAACTACTAAAAAAAATAAAGGGAAAGTAGCATTTTTCTTCTCTGCATAGTAAATCTTCAAAGCTGTATGAAGTCAATGTTCAGTTGTAAACTTTTGAAAGAACAACCGTAATGTTTTGTTCAGAGTTACGAACAACCTCCATTCCTGAGGTGTTCAGAACGCTGAGGTTCCACTGTAGTTTAAAGAATATGAATTTCATGTTGCCACTGTGTTGCCTGCCTGTTGTCTGTGATAAGTGTAAAAGACGACATGTGGAGGCAACAGATGGCACAAGAAACTGTTATATAGGTTGAGATTTTGTTGGTTGGTTTTGGTTATGAAACAAGAGGATCTGATGGACAAAATATGCAATGCTTGGTCTCTAAGGTCTCTGGAAGAAATTCTGAGTTATACTGAACTCTGCTCTTTGAGGGTTTTGGTTAGTCTAGCTTCAGCCTGAACACATTGCACAATGACGTCTTTAACCGGAGCTGTTCCCCAGCTGCAGGCTTGAGGAGTTACACAATATTTTGCAGACAAGATTAGAAGGGTGCCATAAACTACTTCCAATAGCCTTTTTCTTTTTCTTCCTGGACCTAGACATTGGATCTTCTCAGCAGTCCAAAGTCTGTCTGTATTTTGTTTTTACTGACATCTGGAGATATATTGATCAAAAGCTATAGTGTTGAACTAGATACCCTACAAATGTGAACAAAAGCTGTAAATATGTCCATTCCTGAATTGTCCAATACGGTGTCCTGCAGATGTTTTATTATTATCTGTCAGATCAGATATGTTGGCTTTACCAGCCCCTATGCCACTATTATGCCTTACACATACATACCTTTTCTAAAAGCACCTTTCTTCCTTTAGAAAAGGCCACACCTATTATCTGGAGATGTAAGAAATGAATGTAGCAATTCTTCTTAATAGTTTTGTTAAGTTAATTATTTTATTTGATTAGATTACTGTACAGTGTGTAGCGAGTACTGAATGGTGACAGTTTGCTTTTGCTAGTTCGATGTATTTGTTTGGGTTATGTCTTCTCTTTCTGGTGGCAAATCTTAGGTTACTATTTTGTTACCATCAGAAGGACCAGGATACAAGACTGAGTTGTTTTTTTTTGTCCTCATTAGTTACCATATTTATGTTTCCAATAAAAAAGCCCTGATTTTGCTTGTCACGTTTAGTCAAATATATCTGTCTCAGGCATGGATCCCTGTTACCGAAGGGAAAGTCTCACCTACTTCTCATTTCAAACCCCTTCATGAAGCACTGTAATGCTGCTCTAGAAAGTCGGACGGAAGGATCAAGGCAATGCAGCCACAGATAAAGCCTGTTCTAAATTGTTTTCAAGGCAAGCGGCTTCTTCCTTCATTAAAAAGATTATTTTAATTCCATGTTCTGATCTGGCATATGTCTGATGCTGAAATTGTTTGGCTAAATGGAAGAGAGAGACATACAAATCCCCATCAATATAGCTCTTAAGGCAGATTCTAAGAAATACATTCATGTTCACAGGAGAGTGAAAGGGGTGCATGGCATGACTAGTAAAACCAGTTTGAAAGCCCCAGGCAGAATGCCTTGTGATCCAAATCCATCCTCCTCCTAGTCAAATGCTATTAAATGTTAACCTATGAAATTTATTCCTTTCTATCTCAAAATACTTTCCCTCTTCCCACTCCAATAACTAAGACTCCCAATGCTCTCTCATTTCATTGGCCATTTGCACTGTGTCAAAGGGATTTTATTAGAACTTGATTTTCCATTATTAATAGTCATCATCCTTTATTCACGTGGTGGCTGATCTTGTGCCATTTAAGCCAGTGGGAGCGTTAGCACTGATTTCGTTGGGTGCACAATCAAACCCTGATACACCATCTTCCATCAGAGGACCTCAAAAGCACTTTACCAGGATTCTAAGAGTTTAATGTTCTCCCAATTTGCATAATAAATAACCTAGAACTACGTGTGTGAAGTTGAATATCATATCTACCGTTTGTCCAGCAACAGAGGGAATTTAAATAATAGCCACAAGCTATTAGCTTCTTTATCATTAGACTTCCACATGATCCTTCTGTAGAACACCTCTTCAAATGCTTCTATGCCTTACATCATGTTTTAAAACTTACCATAAACAATGCTGGAGCAGAGCCTAAGGCTATGTCCACACTACCGTAGAGTTCAGACTATGGAGGAGTAGCAGTGCACACCAAAGTGCTATGCTGTAACTCCCCATGTGGATGCTGCAAACTTAAAGGGCCTTAATTCACACTAATCTAGTCCTCTTTGAAGAGCACATTAGTGCAAACTTGGGACCTTTACATTCACACCTTCAGTCTCCACACAGGAGAGTTACAACATAGCACTTCAGTCTGCACTGCGGGGCTCTGTAGACGTGCCCTTAGTTCTCCTGATTTAGGCTGCAGACCACCACCTACTTCCGCAGAAGCAGACCCTCATGTCTGACAAAGCCCCATTGAACTTGTAACGATGCTGGCTTTGGTGGGACCCAACTGAGAGTATCAATTCAGGACAAATTGCTTAGATCAGGGCAGTTGCAGCCCAAGGATGGGGTTCCTTTGCACACCAAGGCAAACCAAACTAGCCAAACAAAGAAGACTTTGGTTTTACCCCACTGGCTAACCATAAGTCATACATGCAATTCCCTTAGACACTCCAGTTTCCCAGTATCACCACCAGTGCCGCTCATTATGGGGGCAGATGGTTATGAAAACCAATACCCCAGTAAAAGAAAAAAAATTCTCCCAATCCCAAAGGACCAAGCCCGAGACACAGATCAATATACAAATCAGATCTTACCCACAAATCACGCTGTTGCCAATCCTTTAGAATCTAAAAGCTAAAGGTTTATTTATAAAAGGAAAAAAGATATAGATGAGAGCTAAAATTGGTTAAATGGAATCAATTACATACAACAATGGCAAAGTTCTTGGTTCAGGCTTGTAGCAGTGATGGAATAAACTGCAGATTCAAATCAAGTCTCTGGAGTACATCCCTAGCTGGGATGGGTCATTCGGTCCCTTGTTCAGAGCTTCAGTTTGTAGCAAGGTTCCTCCAGAAGTAAGAAGCAGGATTGAAGACAAAATAGAGGAGTTTTCAGGGCCTTTTATATCCTCTGCCCAGTGGAAGATCACAGCAGCAAGATGGAGTTTGGAGTCACATGGGCAAGTCACATGTCCATGCATGACTCAGTTCTTTACAGGCCGACGCCATTGTTTACATGCTAGTTTGAACGTTCCCAGGAAAACTCAGATGTGGATTGGTGTCTCCCAAAGTCCATTGTCAGTTAAGTGTCTCTTGATTGGGCACTTAATTCAGGCACTTAATGAAGCTGACCAAATGCTTCACTAAGGCTTCTTAGGGTATGGCAGCGCTTTGAAGTGTGAGTGTGGTCAGAGCGGCAGCGCTGGGAGAGAGCTCTCCCAGCGCTGCACGTAAACCACATCCTTTATGGGTGTAGCGTGGCTCCCAGTGCTGCCGCCCTGATTACACTGACGCTTTACAGCACTGTATCTTGCAGCGCTCAGGGGGGTGTTTTTTCACACCCCTGAGCGCAAAACTTGCAGCGCTGTAGTGTGAGTGTAGCCAAGGCCTTTGACTCAAAACACATTGAGGTACAAGTACATAGCCAATATTCACAACTTTAACTACAAAAATGATACACACATACAAGTAACCCTTCTGCCCCTCTGAGTTGGCAGCAACAAGGGCCGGGTTCAGTATCCAGGGGTTCCTTTTCAATAACGCAATGCAAAACCAGCTTGAGCCCCCACCCAGTAACCTGGGACAATTACATACCACCCCCCCGGGAGCCTCTAGGAGGCAATACTTCTCCTCTCGCAAGCACAGAGCCTGAGTGTAGCAAAATCCTTTTAATAAAGGAAGGAAGCAATGTGGCATCATATTGGGGAACACCACAAACAAGATTTATAACATAAGCCATGAGTAGAAGACCCACCAAGTAAGTTTTGACCGTGTCCTTTTCCCCTTAGGGTCTTAAGTCCAATCACTCCACAGTCCAACAACCCAAAATTCTCCATCCGTGGGTTCAAAAAATTTATCTGCAGAGTTTTACCCCCAAGCCTGGGTGGAAATGGGGGGGCACAGGGTGTTAAGGGGCACCTTACGTGGGTCAAGGCGAACTGTCCCATCTCTCCATGGAGTTCTGCTGTAGCCTTCACCACAACCGGCTTCACTCCACCAGCTGCACCGCTCCTCCAGCCGACCTTTGAGCCGCTCCACCCGTCCCCACAAACCGCTCCACTTTGCTCACTCGCTGTTCTGTAGGCCACTCCAACTGTCCCACAAATTGCTCAGCTCACTGTTCCGTGGGCTACTCTAACTGTGTTGCAAACTGCTCTGCTCTGCTGCACTTACTGTTCCGTAGGCCACTCCAACTGTCCCACAAATTGCTCAGCTCACTGTTCCGTGGGCTACTCTAACTGTGTTGCAAACTGCTCTGCTCTGCTCTGCTAACTGCTTAGCAATAGATCTTCAGGCTCCCCCACTAGTTAATACAGCACTCTGCTCAATAAGTTTAGCTCTTTTAGTGATTTCAGCTTGTAGTAGGTGAGCCCCAGTGCTGGTACACCATTGGCCCAAAATGAACTCAGCTTAGCAGTCTCTAGATGGATTCCTAATGGAATCAAAATTAGCTCTACTCTTCAACAGTGGAGCAAGAAGGAGGTACAATTGGTGTTCCAGGCTCTCAAAAAGGCCATACTATCAGGTACACACACACCAGTCCCCAATCTCTCTCAGTTCACTAGGTTTTGGCAAGTGCTACTTAGTTGATGGTGAGATCCTCTGTCATAAAACAGGTTCATACCCTGATTATGTGAATGAGGGACTAACAACACTTTATTCCTCCTGCCCCAATAACAGAGAAATTGAGGCTCCCACAGCTATCAAAGTGACCATTTCAGGCTACTGTGGACTATGCTAGGCAGGGTGGGTGTGCCTATGCAGATCAGCTCCTGAAATTCTTTTCCACACTTGCCATAATTCACCCTCAGATGTCAGGGTAGAGCTCATCCTGACTCTGCTTACATACAGCTAGCATAATCACAACCAGCAAATCATAACCTTACCATAGACACCTTATTGGACCTCCTTTGTATAAGATTTGGTGCAACTGTAGGACCTTGGTTGCAACAATGATCTATACGGTCACAGTTTGTCAGTAACATCACAGAACTCCATTGGTATTTTAAGTTATGACTACACTACAGAGCTTACAATGGCACATATATTTAATCTGCCTACTACACTACTACCCCCATTTTACAGATGGAAAACTGAGGAACACTGGGATATTTAGGCTCCTAACATCCATTGATTTCAAATTAGGACCCTAAATACCTTTGTGGGTCTGGGCCAGAGAGACTACATGAGTTGCCCAGTAGTCACAAAGGAAGTCTGTGGCAGAGCAGAGTGTTAAACCCAGATCTCCAAAGACAAAAGCTAGTGCACTAACCACTGGCCCATCCTTCCACTCCATCTAGATCGGAGAGTCTTCTATTTCCAGTGTTTTCTTCACTCACCAGAAACCACAAGTCAACACAGGATTGCCAAGCTAGCCAATACATTTTTTAAAAAACATGCATTTTGTTACAGGCTGCCAACAGAACTATGCTGCCATCTTTGTGTTGTACTAAACATTGGTAAAAGAAGATACAGACAGTGGTTTAACTGTAGTGCATGTTTTTCTCAGTCTTAAAGCCATATTCAGAGTTTAAGGCCAGCAAGGACCATGAGATTATCCAGGCTGATCTCCTGTATATCAACACTTCATGCCATTATCTAGTTACCTCTGTACTGAGCCCAGTCACTTGTGTTTGGCTAAAGCATACCTTCCAGAAAGGCGTCTAGTCTGGACCTGAAGACATCCAAACATGGAGAATCCACCATTTCCCTTGATAGTTTGTTCCAACTGTTGATCACCGTTACACTTAAAAATTTGTGCTTAATTTCTCATTTAAAATTTTTCTGGCTTCAGCTTCCAGACATCAGTTCTTGTTCTGCCTTTGCCTGCTAGATTAAAGAGTCCGTGAGAACTCCATATTCTCTTCCCATGGAGGCACTTGTACACTGTAGTCAAGTTCCTCTTGATTTTTCTGATAAGCCAAACAAATTAAGCTCTTTATGTCCCTTACTAAAAGACTTCGTCTCCAGCCCTCAAATCATTTTTGTAGCTGTCCAATTTTTCTGCTATCTTTTTAAAATGTGGACACCAGAACTGTATGCAATATTTTGGTATTGGCATCACCAGAACCATATACAGAGATTAAATTATCTCCCTCCTCGTACTCACAACTCCTCTGTTTATACATCCAAGGATCATATTTGTTTTTTTGCCATGAAACTGAGCTCATGTTCAGTTGGTTGTCTGCTATGACCCCAAACCCTTGTCAGTCACTGTTTTCCAGGTTGCAGTCCCCTATTCTATGGGTATGACCTGAATTCCTTGTTCCCAGATGTATAACTTTGCATTTGGTTGTGTTATAAGTCATTTTGTTTGATTGGGCCCAGTTTACCAAGCAATCTGGATTGCTCTGTATGACTGTCTGTCAACATCATTTACCACTCCACCAATCTTTGTCATCTACAAATTTTATCAGAAGTGATTTTACAGTTACTTCCAGATCATTGATGAAAATTCTTCACTGTGCTGGCCCTAGTACCAAACCCCGCAGAACCCTCCATTCAATGACTCCCCCCCATTGACAACTATTTTTTGGGATCTGTCAATTAGCCAATTCCATTTAATCCATTTAAGGTATGTTTCACTGATGTTGTATTGTGTCATTTCTTTCACTGGAATGTTGTGCAGTACTAAATCAAATAACCTTACAAAAGTCTAAACTTGTAATTTCACCAAAGAATGAAATCAGCTTTGCGTGACAAGACCTACTTTCATAAAATCCCGTTGACTGGCATTAGTTATATTCCTATCCTTTAATTCTTTATCAATTGAATCTTCTATCAGCATTTTCATTATTTTGTCCTGATTCCAAAACATATCAAAATATGCCACTTTTTAAAATTATAGTCAAAAAAAGGAAGATATCAGGCCAGGAGATCACTGTGTAAATATATGTACTCTTCCAAAATCTTTACAATAACTACAAAATGTTAGACCAACCACAAGGCAGCTGGAATCTTCTTATCAGAAATCTCATTGTAAACTGGCTTCTCAGGCTGTTTTGATAAAATGCCAGGGAATTTTAGGTCATTCGGTGGTGAAAGTACACACGACATGAATTATTAATGCTGTCTTTTAAAATAACTTATATTGTGTTTTTTATTTTTAATGTCTGCAGTACACAGGAGTTTCCCTATAACTCGTCATAATCATGGCAAGCAATTGAAGATGGCAATATATGCCAGTGTGCCCCCATAGTTTTTCCCTCACAACTTTAATTTTGGTTATTGCTGCTAAACCACCAAACACAGCTGGGCAGAAAACAGAATTTCTATCCTGTGAAAAATGGAGGTTTTTGTTTTTGTTTTGGGTGGGAGGGGAAGGATGAGAAGTATCCTGATTTGGTGTGAAAAGTCTGAAACTCCCCGCTACCCCCCCCCCCTTTTTTTTTTAAAGAAAGTAAATCCATGTCAGGAGAACTGAAACTTGCCTTCTCCTGCCTGGTGTGCAGGTGGGCTGCCTGGTTCCCTGACCTGGCAGGTAGGCAAAGAACCAGTTAAACAGAGAAGCTGGCCAGCCCAGGGAAAGAGCTAGTCGGGGATCCAGGGATACCAGGAACCCTGAGAGCCCATGAATAATCCATCTGGCAAGCGAGCTGGCCACAAACCTGCCCAGTTAATGTTGAAAGTGGAATCAATAACATCAATATGTTCGCACAGAATGTTTTGGTTCTGTTGAATCAGCATTTTCAGATGGAAAAGCTTCTGTCAGAACATTTTTGACCAGCTTCACACTGCTGGCAAACAAACTTTCCAACTGTATCAAAGTTTCTTTATTCAACAATCTATAGCTACATTTGCACTCTTTGTTATTAAGGTCCTGAACCAAGTAAGAGCACTGACACAGATTTAACTTATTTTTCTGCCTAGTCATCTTCAATTCTCTTTCAACCAACCGTACCAGCTCAGATTGAGCAAAGAATTACAGCTGGAGGAGTAACGACATTTAACTTTGTATGAGCATTTCCATTAGAAACCCCCTATCTATTTTTAATCCTTCATAGCTTTCAGAAACTTTCACCTTTCAGGATGAAATTCTGCATGCTTAACTTTCCTCTGAGGACAATATTTGTTTGTAAAGTTTGGGATTAGCAGCCAAGAATAATGGACATGGGGAGATTAAAAACAAACACTTTTCCCCATCATGAAAAAGAGGGCTTGCAGAGTTTGTTCTGAGCAGCTCTAGCACTGTGTCAGTGTAGCATTCTATTGCTGGGCGTTTGAAAGTGAATTTGGCATGAAAAGAAGCCCTTAGGGAAGAGGAGTACTTTTGTATTTCCCAGTGAATGTCTGTCTTGAATTACCTGTTTCTGAACAGCAAACCTTATTTATGCACAGTAGGATGTGGCGCACACTGCTAGCAGTTTTAGAATTGTTGACAAATTGTACTTAGGCCTCAATGAGACAAGCCCACTCTACAAGTTCCACTTCACATGAATTGCTCCAAAGCATGTCTGAACTGACTGCTAAATTTTCTCAGAAACTCAAGAAAAGACAAAGGTACTGTTATTCTCAACAATTCCATAGAATTCAAAGTTCACATAATTCAACTCCAGTCTACGGCATGAGGTCAGAAAGTCCTGAGTTCCAGGCTCATCTTTTCCACTGACTGGTCTTCAATCTGGTGTTTTTCTTAGAACTCCAGTTCCTCAAATCCTGGGAATGGGTTTTGATTTTAAAACATTTTGAGTCCGTTTCTGCTTGAATGGTAAAACTGCCAGTGAACTCTACGCAAACAATCCTTCCTATTTCTTTTACAGACCTTCTTTTTTTCTGAGAAAAGCATTTTGCTTGGCTCCCTCCTCCACCATAAAGAGCTTGACACATCAACAGAATAGTTTGTAGTTTACTCTCAAGGAAATGCATATTTGCCCTTTTCTTCTGAGATGCCAAGTGTATGCATGTGGGTGGAATACCAGAAACATACAACAACGCAGCTGGAGACAGCATTTGGGGTCTGAACTTTTACAGAAGCAAGATTGTGTTTTCTTATGTAAGTGAACTGAAATTGGTCCTTTGGGGTTTTCCAAGCTCAGTTTCTAGTTTCCCAGTGTTAGCCCTGTTTCTCGCTTAGGTGAAGTCCACGCACCCCTTACAAATAAAGCATTGTCTTGAATGAGTGCCACCAACTTTTGCAGAATCTAAACTTTTATTTATAGTTGCTAACAAACCCAGATAGAGACTGAGTTTAAACAGGTGCAGTGCTGTCCTCCTTAGGCTACACAGAAAGAGCTTCAGTGGCTCTGCTGATTCTCTGAGCTTTGCCAAGCTATCGCACAGTGAAGGATTAGTCTGCTCTCACTACTTCAGAGACATGTACCAGAGCTCATTACTGAAGAGGAAAGAATTCAAAAAATGCAAACAGGAGGGTGGGTGGAGGGGGCAGGATAAAGTCGTAGAGACCTTCTCAATCTCAGCATCCAGGAGGCTAAGGGAGGGATACAGTACTGAAATCCTCAGCCCCCATCCTCAGACCAGCCAGGCGTCTCTGGAGTAGGAAGAACACAGCGAGACAATGTGACTTCTCCAGAATCAGAGAAGGTTCTGAGTGGAGGTGTCACGGAGTCACCAGGTGAGGCTCTGGAACTACTCCATATGAAGCCAGTAAAAACTCTGGGGGAGCATGCCTCCTCTCTGTGAGCATACTGTCTCCAGGGCCAGAAGCTTACACAGCTTCAACCTTCCTGGGCCTGATCTCGGATCATTCAGTGTCCCCTTTTCACACTGTGCGCTTCCCACAGTGAGTCTGCACAGGTAGTGCTCCTGGGGAAGCCAGAGAGCCCTGCACCCCAACTCCATAGTCAGATGTGACTCTCAGCTCGCCAGTAAAACAGAAGGTTTATTAGATGACAGGAACACAGTCTAAAACAGGGCTTGTAGGTACAGAGAACAGGACCCCTCAGTCAGGTTCATCATGGGGGGGTTAGGGAGCCCAGAACCCGGTTCTGGGCCTTCCTCCATTTCCCCAGCCAGTTCTAAACTGAAACTCCCTCCAGCCCCTCCTCTGGCCTTTGTCTCTTTCCTGGGCCAGGAGGCCACCTGATCTCTTTGTTCTCCAACACCTTCAGTTGGCACCTTGCAGAGGAGGAGGGGCCCAGGCAGGGCTGGATTACCCAATAGGCAGACAAACCACGTGCTTAGGGCACCAGCAAAGCAGGGGGCACCAAAAAAAGAGATTTTTTTTTGAAAAAAATTGATATAATTGATACACTTGAAGCTCATATGAAGAGGAGAGGTGAAGTGTACAAAGAAGTATCAAGTAGATTTTCTTTTCTAAATGATATGGACTTATCAGATGAACAATATTCACAAGGTTCCCAAAATCTAGTTGATTCATACCCTGTTGACTTGAACACAAACCTCTGTGGAGAAGTACAGCAGTTCCTCTGTTATATGCACACAAAGTTTAATGAAACAAGAAAAATGAAATTCAGTCACGAGGGGCTGCACCAAGTTCAACCCCATACGGATGTGCAGGTATGTCTCCTTGAGCTAGAATTTACACTTCTCAGCTCCAGAGTAGATGAACTCTTTGAAGCAATATTCAGTCACATCCATTTTTTTAAAATACATTGTTATACTAATAGGGCAACTTGATTACCTAGATCATCTTCCCACCCTCCCCTGGCCAAACAGAGGCTTGTGTAATCTTTAGAAAATAGTAAGCTTCCATTATTTGGAGTAGCTTTGTATGGGTCTCCAAGTGTTTTTTAATTTCTGGAATCAAGGCACTTAAGAAACAGCTGGAGAGATTATAATTTATATTCTTATGACTTCAGTGTAAACTGGGAAAGAGGCCAACATGAACTTGTAAAGCACATTAAAAACGTAGAAGAAGTAATAAGCAGAAGGATTTAAAAGATGTAAACAATTTTGGGGGACCAAGCCAAGCCTTTGGAGTTCTAACTAAAGAAAGCAGCAAAATTATAGCAGAGCCCCCTTTCTGAGCAGCCTTGCATGGCTTCTCCAAGAAAGAGTAACCAGTCTGCATGGCCATTTGCAGGAGGATGGAGGCAAGCAGCTGAATGTCAGGACTCAGTTTCCTAAATACCTTCTACAATGATGTATCATTTCTTCAGAAGTGTGGCAGGAAACCAAGCGGAAGGGAGATGGGGCAGATTTTGAGGCAGAAGTCTACAGTGAAGCTCAGAGACAGAGAAAATTGTAGGGATAATTCTGTTTTATTTAGTCAAATAAGCTTTCTTGTGCAGATTTAGAAAAAATCTACTCTGATTCTTGACCCTTGTCATAAGCCATTCCCCTCCAAAAGGAGGATCTCCATCCCCACAAGTTACCTTGATATACGATGAGCTGGCACTGGCCAGGCAATCTGACTACCAAAGAAGATAGAACACTAGTAGGAGACTAAGCGCCTGATGGGGAGAGAAGCATAGTTGCAGTCCTGTGCTGCACCTGTGATGGACACTAAATTCTCTTTCCCTGTACTACAAGATCTACACCAAGGGTTGGCAACCTATGGCACACGTGCCGAAGGTGGAACGCGAGCTGATTTTCAGTGGCACGCACACTGCCCGGGTCCTGGCCACCGGTCAGGGGGGTGGGGGGCTCTGCATTTTAATTTAATTTTAAGTGAAGCTTCGTAAACATTTTTAAAACCTTATTTACTTTACATACAACAATAGTTTAGTTATAAATTATAGACTTATAGAAAGAGATCTAAAGACGTTAAATTGTATTACTGGCATGCGAAACCTTAAATTAGAGTGACTAAATGAAGACTTGGCACAGCACTTCTGAAAGGTTGCCGACCTCTGATCTACACAAATCTAGATAAGTGAAGCTGTTCAGAGTGGTGGGCAACCCGCTGAGTATGGGCTGCTTGCTCAGAAACCAAGGTGACAGTTTCTCATTGAACAAGATGAGCTGCCTCAGGGGTTCTCAGCCTGGGCGTCACAAACAGATGTCAAGGAGTCACAACAGCACTGCCCTTTCCATATTAATAAGTGTGAGGTGCAGGGCCGGCTTTAGAAAGTGCGGGGCCCAATTCGAACAGTTTCGACGGGGCCCCGGCCGGGAAGACAAAAAAAAAAAAAAAACATGTAAAAAAAACACATGGGGCTTGTACTCACCAGGTGGTGCTACGAGTCTTTGGCGGCACTTCGGCGGCGGGTCCTTCACTCACTTCAGATCTTCGGCGGCACTGAAGGACCCCCGCCGAAGTGCTGCCGAATACCCAGAACAAGCGAAGGACCCACCACTGAAGTGCTGCCAAAGACCTGGAGCACCGCCAGGTGACTAAAAATTAAAAAGGCATCTCTAGCCAGGGAAGAGATTCTCACTGGGTGCGGGGCCCTCTTAGGTGCGGGGCCCGATTTGGGGGAATTGGTGGAATTGGTCTAAAGCCAGCCCTGGTGAGGTGGCAGGGGGAGGGGCATTGTCTTGGCTAGATCTCAGCTAGATGAGAGGGGAATCCCAGCGGGGACCCAGTGTGGAAAAGGGGCTCATGATTGAAGCTGGTCAGAAAAAAAGGCATTATTCTCCACATGGAAAATTTCTACCTTTTGTAAACACATGTGCATGCACACGCACTCCCCTACCTATCCTGAAGTGGTCAGCCAAAAGCCAACTTTTTTTTTTGATTTTTCAACAAAAAGTCAATATTTTTCACTGACCTTCCCCTGCCCTATTTTCCAAGATGCTCTAATCCTGAACTTTGAAATGGTATTGTTTAGTGTGAGCCTGCATTTGCAATACTCATCTGTCAGCCTAAGAATTTGCTCATGGATAGGCTGGATATGAAGGAAGTGTTTCTGAGTTTTATGGAGAAGTTGAACTGAATGAAAATTGATTGTCTTTAGTGCTGCTTGTTGTCTATGAGAGCCCTGCTTCTTTTAATCATGTTTTTATTGCATAAATGTGCCAAGGCTTATGCTATTTCTAAACATATGATATACAAATACATAGAATAATAAATAATGGATAAATTCACAGCTAGTTTGTTGTGCAAGAGGAGGGGGCAATCAAAGAGAGCAAGGTTAATTTAGGCGAGCTGGAAATGGGTAGCCAGGAAATGAGAGTCTGGAGAAGATTAAGGGCAGGGATTGGGACACAGCATCAACCAGGTTCATTCCACATATAGAGTGAGCAAAGGGCAAATGCTGATCTAATAGATTGAGACACTGAGTGTCCCAGTGTCAAGTAGATGTCAAGAATGCCTGCTACCACTAATATAAGTGTGCTGGAGGGTATTGGTGGCTCATAGGAAGCATGCCATTGATCTGTGGGCAATCACAGACCTCACTGAAGCTGATAGGCATGCTAGTCACCTTTAAATCAGACTAAATGGAAGGAGCAATTAAAGTCCTTTTTAGTATAAGATAGCTGGAGACAATGGAAGCCACCACTCAAGACACTGAGCCACATGGGAAGGCCTAAGAAAGCACAAACTCAGGGATAATAAAAGGTTTTTCGCTGGGAATTACTGGGGCATTGATTGGTAGAGCTGCATATGTTAGAAGCAGAAAAGAACCAGAAAGCAAGCACACAATATGAGAGAGAGAGAGAGAGAGAGAGAGAGTGAATGTGGTTTTGAGAGGAAGCCAAGAGAGCTTCTTTTGGGCAGGGTACTGGCCAGAAAGGCAGGCTTGGAAATTATGACAAGGAAACTGCCTCTTATATGTTTTTAAAGAAACAAGACATCATAAATAGAACTTCCCCAGAGAAATACCTTCAGCATCAATTTCTCCTCCGAACAGATACCACAGACAAGGTCCTGTATATTAGTTCAAGTAAAGTAATTCTTTCAGAAATGTTAAAAGTAGTTCATAAATGTTTTCATGCAGTGTTTTCATGGGGAAAAGTGCTTCCTCTCAGTCAGATGATAGATTTAACAAAATGAGGTCTGATTTTATTGTAAGAGAGCATGGGTACAGTAGAATCTCAGAGTTATGAACACCAGAGTTACGAACTGATCGGTCAACCACACACCTCATTTGGAACCAGAAGTACACTATCAGGCAGTAGCAGAGAGCAAAAATAAAAGGCACACACAGTACAGTCATGGGCAGCAGGTTTGTAGAAATTTTGGTGGTGCCCAGAACCCGCCCCTGTCCAAACTCTGCCCCCTACCTGCCCAAGGCTCTGGGAGGGAATTTGGGTCAGGGAGGAGGTCTGGGGTGCAGGAGGGGTGCAGGCGCTGGGAGGGAGTTTGGGGATGGGAGGGGGTCTGGAGGGAGGGGGTGCAGACTCTGGGAGGGAGTTTGGGGGAGGGAGGGAGAGCAGGGGTAGGGCTGGGTTGGGGTGGGGCTGGGGATGAGAGGTTTGGGGTGTGGGAAGGGGCTCAGAGCTATGGCAGAAGGGTGGGATGTGGGGTGAGGGCTGTGGGGTGGGTCTGGGGATAAGGGGTTCATGATGCAGGAGGGGGCTCAGGGTTGGGGCAGATGGTTAGGGTGTGGGGGGATGAGGACTCTGGGGCTGGGAATGAGGGGTTTAGGGTGTGGGAGAATCTCAGGGCAAGAGTAGGAGTGTGAGGGCTCTGGCAGGGGCTGGAGATGAGGGGTTTGAGGTGTTGGAGAGGCTCAGGGCTGGGGCAGAGGGTTGGGGTGTAGGGGGGATGAGGGCTCTGGCTGGGGCTGGAGATAAGGGGTTTGTGGTGTTGGAGGGGCTCAGGGCTAGGGTAGATGGTTGAGGGTGCAGTGGGGGGGTGAAAGCTCTGGCTGGAGGTATGGGCTCTGGGGTGGGGCAGGGCTGGGGATGAGTTTGGGGTGCAGACAGGCTGCTCAGGGACTGGGACCAGAGAAGAGGACTCCCCCCAGCCCTTTCCCTGCCGGCAGCAGCGAGCTTTGGGGGAGGAGCCCACTTTCCCGCCCACCCCCCAGCAGCACACTCATCCCCACCCCTGTCACTGCATGTGCTCCAAGGGCCCCCTCAGGTCCAGGAATCCTCCTCACCTCCCCCATGGAGGGTGCCATGGGGTGCTGCGTGCGCCTCCTCTCCTGCTGTTGCCCCTGACTGTAGCCTGACTGGGGGTGAGGGATGGGGCTGCCTCCTTGCCCAGCATGGGGCAGAAGCAGTGACTGCGGGCGGGACAGGGGGGCTGTGCTGCTGGAGGGTCCTGTCGGAAAAAGGAAAGGTCTGAGGGGAAGGGCAGGCGCAGAGTCAGTCTGCCCTGGCAGTGGAGAAAGCGTGGCACTAGGACCCTGCGGCAGCAGTTGCTGCAGGGAGGCAGTGTGGAGCTGCAGGGAAGAGGCAGGGACAGCTCTGCTCCTCCAGGGCCCTGGGCCGTGCACGGGACCAGCAAGGGGGGGCCGGGGGACACCACCGGGGGAAGTGCAGGGGGTGTGCAGGCTTATGGGGCCGGGGGGGGGGGGAGACCTGGCCCCAAACATTGGTGCAGCTGTGCCCCTGGGCTCTGAATATTGCTGGGTGCCAGGGCACCATGTGGGTATATAACTTGCCGCCCCTGATACAGTACTATGTTAAACAAACTACTAAAATATAAAGGGAACGCTAAAAAAAACCCAACGATTTGACCAGGCAAAGAAACTGTTTCTGTGCTTGTTTCATTCAAATTAAGATGGTTAAAAGCAGCATTTTTCTCTGCATAGTAAAGTTGCAAAGCTGTATGAAGTCAATGTTCAGTTGTAAACCTTTGAAAGAACCATCATAACATTTTGTTCAGAGTTACAAACAACCTCCATTCCCGAGCTATTCCTAACTCTGAGATTCTACTGTATTCTAATTCTGAAAAGGACTATGATAACTGAACATTACATGGCAATTGGCAGCTTAAGAACCCCCAGTGATAGCTTGTCCCAGTCTTATCCATTCACTTTATTCCACTTCCTCACTCCAACTCCCATATTTAAAAGATAATATGCTAAAAGATCAAGAAAGGCCAGTGCAATAACTAGTCTTTGCAGTTTATAGCTAACCCATGTTTTAAAAATCCTCTAAATACGTTCACGTAAATCACGGTAAGATTTTGGATCAATACATAATGCTCTGTAACATTTACAGCATAATGTGTGGCCAAACAGGGAGGTGAGAAAGATGGAAGATCAAATGTTGCTGAGCATTTATTATTAGATGGTACTTCACAATCACCACTAACTTCAGCGGAGCAAGCTGTAGCTAGTGTGGTTATTCCTTTCATTTCACTGGTAGTCAAGACCCACTGTCCTACACATGTGAGTCAGTCCCTCAAACATCCTGCCTTGTATCAGCACTTCCTTATTTAATGCAGGGAGTTGGTTCCAGTACTGCATTCGGCTTCCAGCCCTCTTAAGCAAAGTATCAAGAAAATCCAGACACGTAAGTAGGTTCTTTTCAAGGAGGGGAGGGGGAAAACTATCGGTGCTGCATCTGAGACATGAGCTTATATTGATCTTTTTACACCGGCTTCAGGAGCGATGTGTGTCTAGAAAACAGGGCGTGAGAAGTGAAAGTTTCTGCTGTACGTGGGAATGTGCTGGGGGAGATTAAAAAGCAACAACATGTCAAATCTCCAATTTCTCATAAGTGCCATTTACTTTAATTTTGATTTGGGGTGCGGGGGGGAGTGTGAAAAGTGACTGCTTAAAAACTAATTGTAGAAGAGAAAAACAAATCAAGCCACTAAAAAGCATGCCGGTGAGAACAAAGGGAGCTCTCACCTGAAGCTAAATGTTATCTACACTATTTGCTCAATTAAGGAAATGGCAGGCACTTTGTACTGGCTTTCCTTGGTCACTGCATTGAATGAAATTTTGGCATCAACTTTGCTGTAAATGTGAAGCTTAGATTTAGCTTGCAGAAAGTGACTGCTGAACTCAAACATAAATACCGTACTCACACTCAACACTTGATGCTGAAAGTTATTTACCCAGTCTGGGAAGAGAAACTATAACAAACCAATCTAGTAGTCACATCACTAAACACACTTTAAAGTTTCAGCTGCAGAGTGTTCCTCATGATCTGTTTGTGACCAAGTCACAGAGCAAGAGTCAGCTGTTGAAATTATCCAGCAAATATTGAAAAACACATCAATTCAAGAAAATCTCAAGCTGCTGACAGACAACTGACTTACTGAATTAGTATTTATTATTGCAATAGCATTTAAGGACCCCAGTGAGAGGTTAGAGTCCCCTTATACTAAGCAAGGAACAAGGACGGCCTGTGCCTAAAATAGCTCAGGTGCAGTTGCATAAACTGTGCAAGTCACAGAGATCAAAGTAGTCACAGGTGTTTGTCATCTTAGCTAGCGGGAGTGATCTGTACACATCAGGACAAAGGTAGGCTTTAGGAGGTATGTAAGGTGATAAGTTGTTGGCATTGTGAATTTTCATGGGAGTTTGTACGGTAACTCCTCACTTAATGCTGTGGTTATGTTCCTGAAAAATGCAACTTTAAGTGAAATGATGTTAAACGAATCCAATCTTCCCATAAAATTTAATGTAAATGTGGGGGGTTAGGTTCCAAGGAAATTTTTGAGGGGCAGACAAAAGGCATAATATACTGTACAGTACTGTTGTTAGGAAGTGCCCCTGGCTTATCCCACACAGGCACAGCCTGCTACAGTCAAGGACGCTAGGAAGCACCTTCGCCGCAGCAGAAGCAACAGCAGCTTCCCCAGACAACAGGCACTGACTTTGCCAGGGATGCTCCAGGCCCACCTCTTCTCACTCCCACTCCACCTCCTCTCCAGAGCACGCTGCATCCCGTCTTCTTCTTCCCCGCCGCAAAGTCCTAAGTGCCTCCAAACAGCTGTGTGGCGGTGGGGGGAGCACTGGGAGGGAGGAGGTGGAGGCAGAGAAGAGGAACTTGTGCAATGCTCCCTTTTAAAGTCGCTGCTCTTCCATAGAATCTTACAAGCAGCGAACAGAGCAGGCAGCCAAATGACGTTATAAGGGAGCATTGCACAATGAGCATGTCCCCTAACTGAGCAGCAACATAACTTTGAAACAACATTAAATGGGAGGATGTTAAGTGAGGAGTTACTGTATTCAGTATGGCACTTGCTACAAATTACTCACTTAGTGCTACTCACAGAGGTGGTATATACCAATTATAGGTAATGGAGAAACCTGAAGCACACATATAAGTGAACTGGCATGACATTGAGGCTGTGGCTACACTGGCAGTTTTGCAGCGCTGGTAGTTACAGCTGTGCTCGTACAGCTGTGTACGGCCAGCGCTGCAGTGTGTCCACAACTTGACCAGTTGCAGCACTGTTGTGAGTGGTGCATTGTGGGCAGCTATCCTACAGAGCACCTCATCCATTTTGGCGCGTGGGTTGTGGGAAGGGGACGGAAGGGTGCGGGTCATTCCGCTTCCTGTTCCAACAACCCCTGCTGCCAGGGAATCGGACCCGCGCTAAGAGGGCAACTTTTTAATTTTTTTTTTTTTAAACTTACCCACCCCAGCTGTGTTCTGCTCCATGGTCCCGCTCCTTTGAGTGAAGCCGCGGTGGGAGCGCAGCATGGCCCTGCTCTCCAGCTAGAGCTCCAGCCGGGCGGCGGGGCTGTGCGCTCCGGCGGGGCCCAGGCATGAAAGTGGGGCGGCGGGGCTTTGTCGCGCTCCGCCAGGAGAGCGGAGTCGCGGAGCTTGCCGCGCTCTGACCGGGGCTCCAGCCGGGAGAGCGGAGTCGCGGGGCTTGCCGCGCTCCGACGGGGCTCCAGCCGGAGAGCGGGCTTGCCGCGCTCTCCCAGCGAGCTCTGGGCCCTTTAAATAGCCCCCCCCCGGCCCTGGGGCAGTGAGGGGGTATTTAAAAGTCCTGGGGCTCCAGCTGCCTCTGCCACCCCCGTCCTTCAAATAGCCGCTGGAGCCCCACCTCCCTCTTGCATTCCCAGTGCTCCACGGCTATTTAAAAGGTCCCCGGAGTAGAAGGGGTTGGGGCTACTTAAGGGCTGGGGTTCCAGCTGCCTCTGCTGCACCCATGACCTGTCCACACCAGTCCAGCCCCCTGCCTGCAGCCAGCTCTGCACCCCATACCCACAGCCACCTCTGCCAAACACCTTGTCCTGTCTCCAGCACCCTGCCACACACCCCTGCAGCCCTGCCAAAGCTAGCCAACCCCCACACACTGCTGCCCGCACCAGCTCTGCACACTCTGCCCAGCCTGTACACCCTGCCCTGCTCCAGTCAACCCCTGCTGCACCCACTGCCTGAAGCCAGCCAGTCCCACACTCCTCTGTCTCCAGCCCTGCAAACCCCTGCTGCACCCTCGCGGCCTGCCTGAAGCCAGCCCGCCCACACCCTTGTCTCCAACCAGCCCACATCCCTTGCCCTGCCTGCAGCCAGACCCTACCTCCAGTCAGCCCCTGCCTGCCTTCAGCCAGCCCCATGACAACTGCTGCCCTGCAGTTTCCAGGGCATTAACCTGCAGGGAGCAGCTGAACCAACACATGTGCCACACCCCAGGGAGTGGTGGGACCCACACATGTGAAACACAGTCATTAATAACCAATCAACAGCATATATGATGCAATGTATATAATTTATTATTCATATAGTTAGGGAAAGTAAAATAATACATGAAAGAATGAGAGGCTTTTTTTCCACTTTTTTTTAAGTCATCCTGCTAATCTGTGCTCTCTGGTAGTCAATTCCTTTCTCTTGGCAGCCTGTTCCTTTTTCATGGTTCCTTATCCCTCCAGTCTTGCAACTTTTTTTTTCTGTGGAATACAGATTCATAACTGCTTTCACCATCTTCCTTATCTTCCTTGGTTTTTTTCTTAAGCTTTGCAGTCTTTCAGAAGTCTGCGCTGATGGAGCAGTATTCAAGGTCACTTTAAAAAAAAAAAACACAGAGAGATAAACTGTTAATACAGAGCCTGCATTGTTTTTAAGAGTTTTTGTAGCATCATTTACACATTCTGAGCATAGCACAGAGAGGCCACAGCTGCAGATAGAGATGGCGAGTTTCCCCACACGCACGCTCACAGGGGAAGGGGGGGCTGCCACGTGGCTCACTGGGAAGAGGGGGTGGGGGTTGCTTCACTGTGGAAGCCATGGGGTTTTCTGTGACTTGTGGAAAGCAAAAGCAGCTACAGGAAATAACACTGAACCCTACACCCACATCTGCACAGCAGCTACTCTAGAGCCATCTTGCAAAGCAGCTCACCTGGAAGGGGGGAGTGGGGGTTGCTTCACTCTGGAAGCCATGGGTTTCTGTGACTTGTGGAAAGCAAAGAGCAGCTACAGGGAAATCAATGGGCTATCCCCATCTAGGCATGCTTGCAGGCAGCCATAGCCCCCTGCTCCCAAAACATTTGCATCCTTATAATAAAAGTTCTTACCAGGAACAGGCTCCTCTGCTGGTTCTCTACTACCAGTCCCAGCGGCTGCGACTGGCTAGCTTCTTCCTGGCTGCATGACTCTGGGAGTCAACACCTCAGTAACCTCCTTTCGGGTTCCTCTACACCTCCCCTCCTCTCCAGGCTCTGAGCCCAGGCTGAAGTGTGAGCAATGACCAGAGAGGCTAAAAAGGTATGCTGGGATACCTCCTAATACCTGGAGGCCAATCAGCACTGGTGAGTGTCCAAAGCGCTGGAATCGCTACACCGGAAGCAGACCCAGGTGTACAGCCAGCGCTGCAAACAGGGAGTTGCAGCGCTGCTGAGCTTTTAAGTGTAGACACCTGCTAAGTTGCAGCGCTGTAACCCTCTCACCAGCGCTGCAACTTGCAAGTGTAGCCATGCCCTAAGAGAGCAGAATGTTTTTAAAGACAGAGAGGGATAGCTCAGTGGTTTGAGCATTGGCCTGCTAAACCCAGGGTTGTGAGTTCAATCCTTGAGGGGGCCATTTAGGGAACTGGGGTAAAAATCTGTCTGGGGACTGGTCCTGCTTTGAACAGGGGGTTGGACTAGATGACCTTCTGAGGTCCCTTCCAACCGTAATCTTCTATGATTCTAAAATGTAAATATAAATAGTTACCAATCATGTCCAAAACAATGAACTGTCTGATTTGAGCTAAACTGCCCCCACTATTCCTCAGAGGTGAGCTTAAACCATGATCATAATCAGACCAAAGCTAGAGGAAGCTTTTCCACCACAAAGTTAATTATCCAAAAGCTGGGAGGTTCCTAAGTCCCATTTTCAAATGTGATTGAGGCTCCCAAGTCTCACTGAAAGTCTATAGGACTTTGGCTTCTAAGTCACTTATGAGCTTTTGAAAAATTGACTTGAAATAACTTAAATGATGGAGGACTTGAGTTCCTCGATCATTTAAACACAGTTGTCAATTCTGAAAGTACAGTGAAACCACATTTAGGTCTGGTCTACACTGGGGGTGGACGGGAATCGATCTAAGTTACACAACTTCACCTACATGAACACCATAGCTGAAGTTGATGTATTTAAATCTACATACTGCAGTATCTTCACTGAGGTAAGTGGGCGGTTGATGCTCCCTCATAGACTCCGCCTGCACCTCTCGCCCTGGTGGTCAATCCAGCCGGTAATATAGAAAATATACATCACAATCAGTCTGAAACCCAAAGGTCTGCTGCAATTTTCAATCTGCCTCTTAGCCCCAGTCTACACTACAAATTTATGTTGGTATAACTATGTCGCTCTGGGGTGCCGGAAAATCCACACCTCTCAGTGACAGAGTTAGACTGACTGAATTCCCTGGGTAGACAGTGCTATGTTGATGGGAGGACTTTTCCCACTGACACAGCTACTGCCTCTTGGGAAGGCAGAGTACCTACATCGATGGGAGAAGCTCTCCCGTTGGCGTAGGTAGTGTCATCACTATGTGCTACTGATGATGCAGCTGCACCACTGCAGCACAGTAAGTGTAGACAAGCTTTTACTAATACAGTGTATGCAACACAAAAATGCAGGGACAGTTGCAGCTGATCCTCCTCAGGAAACCAAAGAATATTTTCAGAAAGTAACCTCACTGCATAACATTCTGCTCTGGTTCCCCTTCCCTCTTTCATTGCAAAAATCATACACAATGTAAGTCCGCTCTAATAACCTGCACAAACTCTCACCAGAGGTAACATTGCTTCTGCGCTTGTTTTTTGCCTCCTTAAATATTTGCTTTCCTCTTTTGCTCCACCACCATCTGCCCCCTCCCTATTTGATTCCCAGCCCCATATCTGCTTTAGCAGGGCCAGTGCAAGGAATTTTCGTGCCCTAGGCAAAACTTCCACCTTGCACCCCTCTCCCAGCCCTGTGGCGGCTCCTCATCCACCCCTCCGCCCTGAGGCACTCCCCCATAGGAGTTCCCTCCCACAGGGAGCCGTGCAGCACCTCCCCACCCCAGCTCTTCTCTGCTTCGCGTCCTCCCCGAGCATGCCACCCCCCCCCCAATTCTCCTCCCCTCCCAGGCTTGCAGCGCCAAACAGCTGATTGGCGCTGCAAGCCTGGGGGGCGGGAGAAATGGAGCAGCGACCGTGCGCTCGGGGAGGAACCGCTGTAAAAAAAAAAATTGGGGGGCACTGTTTTTTGGCTCCCCCAAATCTTGGCGTCCTAGGCAACCGCCTAGTTCGCCTTAATGGTAGCACCAGCCCTGTGCTTTAGTCACTAAGGGCTTGGCTACACTTGCAAGTTAGAGCGCATTAAATCAGTCCTGGGTGCCCTTGTCCCTGAGGTGTCCACATTGGCAAGGTACTTAGAGCTCCTGGACTCTGCAGCTGGAGTGCTCCTGGTAATTCACCTCCATGAGAAGCATAAAGCTTGCTGCATCCCAGGTTACCCATACTCATAATCCCCTGAAGTCAAGTGGCCACTCTTGGCATTGTTTTGAACTCAGCTGCCAGCATGCGGATATTCCCTTTCAAAGGTCTGTTTCAGACAGCTGGCACGCTTATCTGCCCCAGGACAAAGTAACCATTACTGTGGAATGCTGCTGCTGAGAGTGTGTGTGAGAGAGAGAGAGGTGGGGGGGAGGGGTGTCTGCTGCTGTCTGAATTTACAAGACAGCATGCTGACACACTCTCTGCCTCGCAAAACACACTGTCTCTCTCTCCACATACACACAACACACTCCCTGTCACACTCCAACTCCCCTATTTGAAAAGCACGTTGCAGCCACTTGCACACTGGGATAGCTACTACAATGCACTGCTCTTTGTGGTGTTGCAAGAGCTGCTAATATAGCCATGCCAGCGCGCTTGCAACTGACAGTGTAAACACACGGCAGCGTTTTCCCTGCTGCGATTTCCGAAGGCTGATTTAACTCCCAGCACTCTACATCTGCAAGTGTAGCCAACCCCTAAGGATCAGAATCTAATACCCTTACTCATGCTAAGTATCAACTTATTGCATGAGTAGTCAGTTAGGTCTATGGGTCTATTTTTGTTTCTCAGGGTGAATACGGGTATCAGAATCTGGGCCTCAGGGTTTCCATTTTAACACCACCCCCTGATCCCCTTCCCTTTAGCTGGAGAGAGGTTTTAGAAAGAACCCTCCCCCATTTGTTTGTCAGTCTTTTAGATGGTACAAAAGATGGTAATAACTGTCCTCTTGGGAAAAAGAGAAAAAGTTAGCCTGAGGCCAGTCCATCTAACTATCATTGTTCCTGTCCAATTCCATTGTTGCAAAATATGCCGTCTTAGGCAGCTAAGCTAGACTCGTATTAGAGAGATATTAGAAAGAGATATGGTGGGAAAGGATAGATGCAGGAAAGGATCACATGTCAAATGATGTTTGGTATTTAACTGAAGCTGGTGGTGGTGGTAATGTCATTGGGTCCCTCTTTCTAGCCTGGTCTGGACAGGACATCTCTCAGGATCAGGGTCGCAGAAGACAGTTGGGATGGCAGCCATGATAGTGAAGCTCACTCTAGTAGCCTATTTTTCACCCCAAAAATCTCTTTAATGACATAAAAAAGGAGCAATAGCGGAAAGTCCATCCCAACATCATTTTGTCCACCAATCAGACCAATTTCTGATGCACCACTTTTGGTTCACTGATACGGCCTTACCAAATTCATGGTCCATTTTGGTCAATTTCACACTCATAGGATTTTAAAAATCATAAGTGTCATGATTTCAGCTATTTAAATGAGAAATTTCACCCTTTTGTAATTGTAGGGGCCCTGACCCAAAAAGGAGTCGTGTGTGTGTATGTGCACGCGTGCGTGCGGGGGGGGTGTCACAAGGTTATTGTAGTGGGGTGGTTGTGGTACTACTATCCTTACTTCTGAACTGGTAGCAGCGCTGCCTTCAGAGCTGGGCAGCTGGAGAACAGCAGCCGCTGGCCAGGAGCCCAACTCTGAAGACAGAGCCACCACCACCAGCAGTGCAGAAATAGGGATGGCACGGTAAGGCATGGCATGGCATGGCATAGCATATTGCCACCCTTACTTCTGGGCTGCTGGCTGCAGAGCGGGGACCTCAGTCAGTAGCCGCCACTCTCCAGCCGTTCAGCTCTGAAGGCAGCACAGAAGTAAGGTTAGTGAGACAGTGACACCCCCGCCACTCCCCCCCCCCAAGAAAACAAAAAAACCAAACAAACCTTGCAACCACCCCTGCAACTCCCTTTTGGGACAGGACCCCCAATTTGAGAAATGCTGATCTCCCCTGTGAAATCTGTATAGTATAGAGTAAAAGCACATAAGACCAGATTTCATGGGGGAAGACCAGATTTCACAGTTCGTGATATGTTTTTCATGGCTATGAATTTGGTAGGGCCCTATTCGTTGATTTCCACTCCCCTTGTTTACCAGTCATAATTTTAACAGTCCTTGAAGCATATCAATAGACCTTTTTGTTTTAGCTAATTCAGTCCATCTCTCTTTCACAACTTTCCCATCAACATTTAGTATGATAAGATATCACAATCTATGAACTGACACTCACTTTTTACAGTTGAGCTCACAAGTAGAGTACTTTTGTAAACCCCGTTATCACAACACGCCTCTGCTCATTTTAAGAAAAAATGAATAGCTCACAAAGAAAAAGGTTTCTGTGGAAAAGTCATTTATAAACCACTTTGAGAATTTGTTGTGGCAGGATAAAGCAAGCCCAAAGGTCAGAGCCGGCAAACCAACCAAGGCATTTTGCCCATACTTCCGACATGAAACTAAAACATTGGGATTACTAACATGATATGATTATTTCTACTAATCCTAACAGAAGAAAATCCAGAACAAGTAAGAGGTAACATTTACATTCATTACAAAAGAGATTTTTTCATCCTCTCAGGAATTATCCACTGGGGTCCAAATTCAGCAAAACAGTTAAGACCATCTCTATTCATCAAAGCTTTTAAACCCTTGTTTAACTTGAAACACATGCTTGAGTCACATTAACTTCAATGGGACAACATATGTTTAAAGCTAAGCGCAAATTAAAGCGCTTTGCTGAACAGGCATGGACTGCTGCATCAGGACTTGAATGAGGCTTCCATATTATAAAACAAAATAAAAGTAAAACAAAGGCGTGTTTTAATAAACACATCTATCAGAAAACTACTGCTAGCAAATTGCAGTTGCTTGAAAGCGGTGGATTTATATTCTCTTTAGTTCAGCCATTTGGCTCCCATTTGTTTCATGTTACCCTGTGGTTAGTTTAAAATCTTTGTGGGTTTTGTGGTGATGATGGCTATGTAAGGGAAAGGAGGCTCTGTTATTCTGTCTTCTGCATCCTGCTCCTTTAAACAGGGCCTTTCTGACTCATGAAGAGCAGCTGCCGTTTTCTGTGTTTCATTTCAGATTTGGAATATTACAGACAGAGTCAGTGTTCTCTCATTCACTCGCATACGCGTGGAGGGCCATACCCTCAGCCTATATAAATCAGTGTATTTCTCTCCATTGGAAGAGGTCAGTGAAGTGTAACCAATGGACACCAGATGAGGACCTGACTTGGATACATTAGATTATTCTTTCTTTGTCTTAATCTGAAATAGAAGTAATCTAGATTTGGGAAAAAAAATTATTTGTTCCAATTATTTCTGCTTCACGACTTTGTGGTAACTCACAGCAGGAATAAAGCCAGTTTAACCTGCTACCCAGGAATTCCCACTGTGGAGGGGCAATCCCTGACTGGTATAAAACCACTGTATCAGCTCCACCCCTCATTTTGTAGCCTGAGATAAAGGAAGCATGTTGGGGAGTAGCTAGCAGAACTACTACATCAACTCCACACCTTACTCACATGTGTAGTCTGGGATATAGGAAGCATGCTGGGGAGTGGCTGGCTGAAAAAGGGGGCATGCCTGGAGTGTCGAGCCACGCCAACTATTCTTGGCTTTTAGCAGTCAGGTGTAGGTTAGAGCATCCTGGGGGCTGCTCTAGTTTATACCAGTGATCAGTCCAATCCCTGCCTGGCTCCAGAATCTAGGAGGCCCCAGAGATGATTCAGAAACATTTGCTCCCACCCCAAGCTATTGCTCAGAACTGTGATCTGTATCTTTCAACTCAGGTTCCCACTTCAGCACTGTCTTTAACGGCTCATTTTGTCTCATCTTTCATCTGCCTCCATCGCTCTCCCTTGAACGGGTTTTTTTTTTAATTTTATTTTTTATTTAAACACAGCTTGGAAGAGGTGAAAGAAAGATCAGTATGCAGTAGCACTAGGTCTGATCTTCTAAGTTTCATGCCAGACCCAAGGCCACTTGTGAAGTTGCCAGAAAGCCTTATATCCCATTATAACAACGTAGTAGGAAAGGATCTAAGGACCTCAGCAGTAGCAACCAGGCATGATACTGGGGAGAGGAATCCCAGTTTGAACTGTACATGTGAGAGCAACACAAGAGTTTTGCTTGTGGAGGAGATTTACACAATGAGGAGGGTAGCTGGTTATGTTAAGAGGTCTGTACCAGTCAACTGTTTCCTTCAGATTCTATAGCTGTATTTTTCTGACTGTTTTCTAGAAATCTTCTTATATTGCACTTCATATTGGTGACCTGTCAGCCAGTACCCAGGACACTGCAGGAATCACAGCACAAGTAATTAGCGATATGCAATGGGTGTAGGCAAAGTGTCTTCTGCATTATTGGGGAATCCTGCTAATTATGTTAATCCTCTGAATTTTGTTATCTTGGGGTGGAAACTGTTTTATTGTGATCCTCAGATCTATATATATTTCCCTGTGATGTCAGTTATGAAATACTTTAAAGGAGGTGGTTTTCACATGGATTATTACTACTCATGATCACTTGGAATATCTATTGCAATCTTTGTTAGAAAGCTGCTAAGTGCTCTAACAACTAGACAGACCACTCACTTTACCCAGTAGTAATGCAGCCTGCACCAAAATGAAAGGTGGCAGCCAGTTAATTCTCATGTAGACTTGTGCTCTGTCGAGGATGGAAAGTGAAGAATCTTATCGACTTAATATGAGTACCTTGAGATCCTTGGATTGGCGACATTTCATCAGAATAAAGTGCTTTCAAACTTCCACCTCTGTCAAATAGGTAGGCATAGCCTCATTGTATAGGTAGGGAAACTGAGGGACAGAAAAATTAAGTGACTTATTCATGATCACAAAGAAGATTTCCCCCATCTCTTCCGAGTCCCCAAGTGAAACTACAAAGCAAGTTTTAAGTAGGCAGAATCTACTTACCCTATAAAATTTTGGTCAAGATCCTGGGGCTAGGCATTCTAGCTCTTGTGAAACACAACAGTGCTTTTAACTACTGGAGCAAGTCATAAACCAAAGAAACAATTTCCCAAAAACTGTCATGACGTTTTTTCAGTCACAATTTTTCATTAAAGTTTCTAATTTTGGTAATGTTCAGTCAGCTCTATTAGGCCTTGATTCAGCCAAACCCTTGGCTTAGCCTTAATTACCACAATAGTCAAGACTTCGGATTTTTACCCTATCCAAAAAAGCTTAGTTTCAGCAGCAGCCTACTAGCATCCGGCTGTAGTTTTGAATCAGAGACAAAGACAACTCCCAATGCCATCAACACCCTGGGTTCATGTAGGGGGAAAAGGGGGGCTTGTTTCACCACCTCATCTCTGCCCCCAACCCATGCCCTGTGAAGACCTCTCCAATCACTAACAAGACTTCACTGAGGAGATCTGCCAACTTTGTGGCCTGGGATGACATGATCACATTGATCAGTCATCCCTTCTGGTTACAGTGATGCTTTTGTCCTGCCAGAAGCCCTCTATCCCTAAAAGCATAGGGCAAGACAAAAACAACTGCTTTCCTGGTACACTGCTGCTGCAGACACGACTGACATCACATCTTTTAGTGCTGTAAGAAGTTACACAGAATATTTCAGCAGAGGATGCAGAAGTACTTCCAGATGTTGCAATAAACTAAACACCTATCAATCCACCTCTCAAAGCATCCACAGGGTCTAACCTGAGAGGTACTGAGCACCCTCTGCAAGGTTCTTGCCACCTTCTACTCCCAGCGCTCAGCATCTTGCAGAAGGCAATCAGCACTTCACAGGATTTGGCCCTCTGTTCCCAACTGAAAGCAAGAGAAAGAGCAAGAAAGGAAGTTAGTCTTTACCGCAAGCATTACAGTGGACGTAAAAGGTCAGCAGCAGCAGCAGGCACTCACTTATCAGCACTTCCATCTACTAGTATTTTATGCATCTTGCAGTGACTCTTAGCCAGCAGCTGCTCTTCAGTGGGAGTTCCATGAATGACTCAAGGCACTCAGACATCATGGTGATGAGGGATGAGACAAGATTTTTTTTTTTTTTTTAAATGGCTAGTGAATTTAGATTTACAACTGAGACATCTGGAAAGGGGCCCTATTTGGTGCTCATCATTTTCTGGTCATCAGGCCTCTTTCAGGTGTCTCAGGCTGGGCACCCAAAAGTCACTAGTTATTGGTTAAAATCTTAGCCCTAGTGTACATGGGCCTGTACAAGGGCCATATTTTCAAAGTCGTCCTCTAAATCTGTGCACTCAGAACTGCATGCTCCCTTTTGTTGGGCTCCTGGATGTGTTGGGCTGCTGGCAGCCCCTAGGAAAATGCATGAGGCAGCCAGGATATCTACAAGATTGACTAAAGCACTGCAACAAGGACTGTGATTGATAGCTCAGCTCCTCAGGCGTAATGGAATTTTCTAGAATAAGGGTAAAACTCATCTGTGCAGGAGACAGAACTTTCTTGGTGTCTGCCCCTTGACTGTAAAAGAAATGCCCCCAGGAACATAGGACCATCATACAACTCACCTCCTTCCACTACAAGTGCAAGGCACATTTCTTTGAGCTTGCCTTCCCCAACACACACAGAGCAACAAGTGTATATAAACACATTATAAAAAAATTCCAAAATCAAACACCCCCACAGCTCACACTTCTCGCTTTGGGGAGAGGAGAAGAAAATAAACCCCTCATGACAAATGTTAGTCACGTTGCTTAATGCACTACTGGAAGGTGCTCAGATCTCTGGTGATGAGCACAATATAAGAACCTTTATAGAACAGAACACCAGAGGGGGGGCTGATGAAGCAAGTTTTCTCTTATGCTTTAGGCTATCCAAACATTACAGTATGAGTTCAACCTGTTTTTTGTATTTCCAGGCCATTTGATGGGCCATGTGTTACCTTGCAGAGTTTGAGAACTCGGATGTGCAACCCTCAGAGTATAAAGTATTTCAGTACTACCCTGTAGTCTGCACAGTGTATTAGTTTAATCTTGCAAATCAATTTGGGATACTTTCAGATGACAAATGCTATGTAAGTGTACATACTAAAATCAAGCTGGATAACAGATAGTTAAAAATGGTCAGGTGGTATTGAGTCCATGAAAATTATCCCTGTTTGCATGTTTTGTCACTCTTCTACTATAGTAGCATCTAACTTAATGACTTCACTCCATTGTGAACTAACAGGCAAATAAACTAAGAGGTGGTATGGGGTAGATGCTCTGCTCTAATTGAGGAATCCACCGTAATGCTCTGGCTCTCAGACTCCCAAATGGTGGCTCGCGGAAAGATGGGCAGCCATGTAATGCGAGGGCCTCAGCCTCTTGTGCACGGTTTCAACCAAAATCCCTAAAAGCACCAAGCTGGAGTTGAAACTAGAGCATTACTGCATTTAAAAAATAAATAAATAAAAAAGAAAAAAAAAAAAAAGCTCAGCCTATACCTCCACCCTATCCTCACTGACTCAGGTGCTGCTACTGCCACCAGCGCCTCTTGACCGGCCACTACAGAGGGACATATTGGACCAGGCATCCAAGAAAGAAGCTGCTGCGAGAGCTGCCACCACTGAGCCAGGAGGTACTTCAGAGGGAGCCAGTCAAGGGGAGGAAGGAGTTGGGGAGATACAATTAGAATGGGGACCCCACATAAGGGCTGCTCAGAGTGAGAGGAATGGTGCTGGGGTTGCCACCACAGTCAGTGTCCCATTGACTTCAATGGAACTCTGCTCATTCTTAAAGTTATAACTCTTACATAAGCACTTGCAGGTTTGAGGCCTTCATAACCAGTTCCTCACCTTGCAGCCCTATAAATCCCTGTAAAACTATGGTGGTTTTCCCTTTAGACCAATTCAGCTCTTTGAAGTTACCGTTCACCTAGTGTAGGGAGAAAGAGAGAGAGAGAGAAATCAAACCAGAACCCCAGCACAAGGCCACAAAGCTAGCACCAATTAATTATCTTTTCATGCAAGATTAGGGCCAGAGACCAAATACCTCCTATTCAAAGTGATGCTACACACGGTGTCAGCTGCCAATCTTCTCTGGAATTATTGTTTAATTCCAGGATATTTCACTTGCCTAACTCTTAGAGTTTGTGCTGGTTGGAAATACAATGCAAAACTGTATGAAAAGGAAAATTAAACTCGATTTGGATCTACTTTGAGGGGAGTTTCCTAGACCATACACGTAGGCCAAACTGACGTTTCTGTGGTTTTTGTGTGGTTTCACTTATATTATACCATGAAACAGTATCAGGCACTTTTGTGCTTCTCCTATTTCTCTGTGGCCTGGTCCACACTACGCCGTTAAATCGATTTTAACAGCGTTAAATCGATTTAACGCTGTATCCGTCCACACTACAGTGCTCTTTAAATCGATTTAAAGGGCTCTTTAAATCGATTTCTGTACTCCTACAAAACGAGAGGAGTAGCACTAAAATCGATAGTATTACTTCGGAACTGTATGGTGGAAGGAAATCGACATTATTGGCCCTGGCGTTATCCCAAGTGACCACTGACCGCTCTGGACAGCAATCTGAACTCAGATGCAGTGGGCAGGTAACAGGAAAAGCCCGCGAACTTTTGAATTATTTTCCTGTTTGCCCAGCATGGAGCTCTGATCAGCATGGGTGGCGATGCAGTCCAAATCCAAAAAGAGCTCCAGCATGGACCGTACGGGAAGATACTGGATCTGATCGCTGTATGGGAGACAAATCTGTTCTATCAGAGCTCCGTTATGAAAGAAAAAATGCCAAAGCGTTTGAAAAAATCTCCAGGCTACACAGTACTCTGTGTGACAAGCGTAACAGCAAGCCAGAGACGCAAAGGACGCAATGGAGGGAGGGGTACTGAGGACTCCAGCTATCCCACATTCCACAGCAATTCTCCGAAAACTATTGCATTCTTGGCTGAGCTCCCAGTGCCTGTAGGTTCAAACACATGTCCAGCGTGGTTCAGGGAATAAGCTCCTCAGTTTACCCTCCCCGCCCCACTACGTGAAAGAGAAAGGGAAAAATCATTTTCTTGACTTCTTTCAATGTCACCCTATGTCTACTGAATGCTGCTGGTAGACGCTATGCTGCAGCAGTGAAGCGCAGTATTTCGCTCCTCTCCCTCTCTGGTGGCAGATGGTGCAGTAGGACTGGTAACGGTCCTTATGAAACCTGAGCACCAGTGCTTAATAATTGTTCAATATCTAGCATGTTGGCCTGAGAGAGGCCAGCCCGGGGGCGCCTGGCTAAACAGAACAGGAATGATTCCTGGTCACTCCTAGTAGATGTACAGAATGGCTGGTAACCGTCTTCATCATAACAACTGGGGCTGAGCTTCAATCAGCCCCCTCCTTTCATGTGTAAAGAAAAGATTCTGTCCTGCTGGACTATCATAGCAGTAGATGCTGGGCTCCTCTCCCCCACACCACTTAATATCCTGCCTGGACTATCATAGCACCGGGAGCTGCCTCCCCCTCATTTTATGTCACTAAAAACTCCTGCATTCTTATTACTTCATGAACAACAATGCGCGGACACTGCCACGGTAGCCCAGGAAGGTTGGGGGAGGAGGGAACGCAACGGTGGGTGTTGCAGGGGCACCCCCTGTGAATACTGACACAGACAGCTGTGCTCTCTGATACAGTGGTTCTCTAGTACACTTGCCCATATTCTAGGCAGGACTGACTCTATTTTAGAAACCATAAAGAGGGATTGACTCGGGGAGTCCATTCCCAGTTTTGCTTTGCGCCCTGGCCGATCTCAGCCAGGGGCACTCATGACACCAGTAGACAGTACAAAGGGGGAGAGATACCATCATCTCATTGCCAGTTCACCAGCATTAGCCGTACAGAATGACTGGTAACCATCTCTGCTATCATGCAAAAGCAAATGAATGCTGCTGTTTAGCCTGGAGTATCGCATGCTTCCGCGGCATCCATACACATATGGTGACTGTAAAATAAAAAAGCTGAATGGGCTCCATGGTTGCCGTGCTATGGCGCCTGCCAGGGCAATCCAGGGAAAAAGGGCGTGAAAAGGATTGTCTGCTGTGTTTTCCCTGAGGAAGGAATGACTGACACATTTACCCAACCACCGCAGACAGAATGATTTCACCCAGAATTCCAAGGGGCAGGGGAGACTGCGGGAACTATGGGATAGCTATGGAATAGTTACCCACAATGCAACGCTCCAGAAATCGACGCTAGCCTCAGACCATGGATGCACACCACCGAATTACTGTGCCTAGTGTGGCCGTGTGAAATTGAATTTATAATATCTGTTTTATAAAACCGGTTTAATGTAATTCGGAATTATCCTGTAGTGTAGACATAGCCTGTGAGAGTCACTGCTCTTTTGTCACATTAGATATGGTGGTTTTAAAATTCAATTTAATTTCTTTGCAATGCTATTTTCAATAATGAGGTTAGATTTGTTGAATTCTAGTGATTATGAAACTGTCATCCCGATGTGGTCCAGGCATCCCCTGAATACTTCTACTAATGCAAGTTGAGCCTAGTATTAGAATAGTGTGTGAGCTTCTCTCAGATAGAGGCTACTAACAGTGCTAAATACTGTAATGATTCTTTGAGATTAATCCTAGGTGAGATAGATGTGGTAAAGCCATTCTTGAAGTCCCTACCCCATACCACCTCTTAATTTGTTTGCCTCTTAGTTCACAATGGAGTGAAGTCATTAAGTTAGATGCTACTATAGTAGAAGAGTGACAAAACAAGCAAATAGGGATAATTTTCATGGACTCAATACAACCTGACCATTTGCAACTATCCATTATCCAGCTTGATTTTAGTATGTACACTTACATAGCATTTGTCATCTGAAAGTATCCCAAATTGCTTTACAAGATTAAACTAATACACTGTGCAAACTACAGGGTAGTACTGAAATGCACGTTACGAATGACATACGGGTACTTACTATGAAACTTCCATATAAAGGGCAGACAGGGTTTTGCCCAAATAACTTCATAAAAACTGGTTACAGCAATTGCACCTGGACAGTTGTTTCTATGGGTTTTTATGGGTCTTTTGCCTGGATAGACACTTTCAGAGAAGCTAACTCTGGAGGACATAGGTTATGGTTGAATCTCTTAGACAAGTTGGATTTTTAAAAAAAGTCATTTTTAACATAAAAATCAAATTTTAAAAATTTAAATTGGATTTTTTATTTAAATATATTTAAAATTAAATTTGAAATTGACAAGCTATGTTAAGGTCTAAACTTATTTTAATCTATTAAGATCATTCCATTAGAAAAATAATTTAAAACGTTACATGTTTGCTGCCAAAGTTTTAAACAAAGTCAAATCACTAAACTGGCGTAAGTCACTTGCTACGCTCCTGGAATCAGAGTTTGTTAAAGTGCTAAATCAGCTTTTAACAGTAGTGCCCTCTTCTGCAGACAGAGAGAGATTATTTCCTTCATTTCAGTTCAGTGATTAGTTAATTCAAAGTTTAAAACTAAATTGGGAGTTGAAAAAGCAGGCGAGTTTACTTTTGACTTCCAATCTCTGACTAAAAGGAACATATGCACAAAATGGGAAATGATTGTCTGGGAAGGAGCACTGCAGAGAGGGATCTGGGGGTCATAGTGGATCACGAGCTAAATGAGAGTCACCAGTGTAACACTGTTGCAAAAAAAAAGCAAACATCTATCTGGGATGCATTAGCAGGAGTGTTGTAAGCCAAGACATGAGAAGTCATTCTTCCTCCTTACCCTTCACTAATTCGGCCTCAGGTGGAGTATTGTGTCCAGTTCTGGGTGCCACATTTCAGGAAAGATGTGGACAAATTGGAGATAGTCCAGAGAAGAGTGACACAAATGTTTAAAGGTCTCGAAAATATGACCTATAAGGGAAGATTGAAAAAATTAGGTTTGTTTAGTCTGGAAAACAGAAGACTGAGAGGGGACATCATAACAGGTTTCAAGTACATAAAAAGGATGCTACAAGGAGGAAGGTGAAAAATTGTTCTCCTTAACCTCTGAGGATAGGACAAGAAGCAACGGCAGTTTAGATTGGACATTAGGAAAAACTTCCTAACTGTCAGGGTGGTTAAGCACTGGAATAAATTGCCTAGGGAGGTCGTGGAATCTCCATCATTGGAGATTCTTAAGAGCAGGTTGGACAAACACCTCTCAGGGATGGTCTAGATCAGTGGTTCTCAAAGCCGGTCCACCGCTTGTTCAGGGAAAGCCCCTGGCAGGCCAGGCTGGTTTGTTTACTTGCCCTATCCCCAGGTTTGGCCGATTATGGCACCCACTGGCTGCGGTTCACCGCTCCAGGCCAATGGGGGCTGCGGGAAGCAGCACAGGCCGAGGGATATGCTGGCTGCCCTTCCACTGGTGCTGCCCACCTGTAGACAAAGCAATGGGTCAGAAAGGAAGCGGTTTTCTTGCTAGAGGGCTGAATATAGCAAGGTCTTACTAGAGTTTCTCCAAGTTGAATTGCATGTGTACAATTTGGCTATTATTCCTTTTCTGCATCCAGGGTAACAGGACTTTGTGTACATTCTGTGACTAAAACTAGGCTAGGGGAATTTGTGTGACTAATTGCTCCTCAAAAAGGAAGCTAGCCCACTGTACAGCCCCCACATTGGCTACCCACTTGGCAAAAGGAGCAACAATAATTTGTCACTGCTTTGTTTTTGTGGAAGGAAGCCCAGGAAAGAACTCGGTTGCAGTTCAAGGGAGTAAAAATCTCCAGAGGAGCATGGCACACTTCCTCCCAGCCATTATCCATTCAGTTTCGTATCAAAAAAGAGCTAACAAAATATTCCATTGCCTAGACTTTGGTCAGCTTGAAAGCACTCTGTCATGAGTTTGATAAACAAAGTTTCCCTTCCACTTCCTGGGAAATTCCCAGAGAATTTCCCTTTGACCATTTAAAAAAAAAAAAAAAAGTAAGATATGGATTTCAGAGTATAAGGGTGGGGTTTTGTTTTTTTTCCTCTTTTTATGTCTCGACTGGTGACATTAGTTGAGGGGATTTTGTAGTCCAGCAGCTAATTTTAGCATCAAGCCTGACTGAAAACTTACATTTGAATGAATAAATTAAACGAACAGTATTTATTAATTAACAGAAAATCTAAAGAGCCAGTCTCCAATCACGGCACCTCAAGAAATCTGCAAACTAGTTACAATAATTAGAAGCTGACAATTTGACACCTTAAAAACGCTGAAGTTGAGTAGAAATGCTTACAATTGGGATTAATTGGTTATACAGATATTGTGTCTAGAGGCAGCTGTTGCACTTGCTTGAGGGTTGATTCTGCTCTGTCACACTCATGTAACTCTGGAGTAATTCCATTGACTTCAGTGCAGCTACTCCAGACTTACACTGCTGTGACTGTAGAGATTTATCCTTAAGTGAATAAAAGGTTTAAAAGGAATACGATATGGGCACAAAATGTGACTCCTCCACTTGATTTCTCGACAAGGTTTTGCAGTATCAGTGTAATTAATTCCCTTGGCAGGATGTGGTTACTTCACCAGAACGCCCCTACCCCCACCCATCAAAAATAGTTCATTTTTCTTCAGTTAATTTCTCTATGCAACACACACTAATATTAGTGTCAATATAGCTCAACTTTACAATAGCAAATCATTGCGCACACGAGCTAAAAATACACGAGTGAGGAAAAAATAGTCTAATTCATAAAGTTTTAAGAAGCTGTCATCAAATGTGAGCAAAAGAGAATTTAAAAAAAAATAAAGACACCTCAGCTGTGTGCTTGTCACCTTCAGATGTACAAAGTACAGCTCTTATTATGTAAGCACTTAAGCTGGTGTGTAACTGGACTCATGCGAGTAGTTCTAGTCACTTCAATGGAGATAGGTCAGTGAAGTATAAGGTATGTGCTGAAATGTTTATAGAATCTGGGCCTTCAGTAATGAAGTGGTACAGCGCTTAACTAAACCCAAGAGCAAAACACTCATGAGCTTTGAGATCCAGCTCTAAAACTGACAGCTGGCCTCTTGTTATAGGGAGCTGAGCCAACATATAAGCTTTTTGGAGACCCAACTCTTATTCTCATGCACCTCCCCCACCTTACATGTGCGACTGAATTAAATTATTGCACACAGGAGTAGCCAACCCAGGTGACTGAAATATCACTAGGACAAACGATAGTTACTGGAAACAACTGAGTGTCCCAGGAGACAGTCAAGATTACAGCTAAGCATGTGAAAACAGACATGGATAGAGCTAAGAACCTCCAGTTCAGGCATCCTGAATCAGTTTTTATCTGTGCCAACTTGAAGAGTCAGCTACTGTTAGTCATGTTACTTGTCACACATTTTAGATAATTAAAAATAGGTCAAAACTTATGAGACGCTTTTTTGAAATGCCTTTGGACGACTACTCTGCCTATGTCTTTAACACAGAAATGCTAGTGGTCAGGTACTTGTGAATGAAAAAGATGTCAAATGGATTTGAAGCTGAGCTGGTAACTCTCTCCCTACTCCCATATGGCCTACTGTGGTTACCCATTCCTTACAGCAGGAAACTCATGACAGGGAAAAGAAATGCTGCAAGCACACACACTTTAAAAGGGGAAGGTCACGCTTCTCAAATATGCCTAATTATAGGCATCCAAAAAGATGCCTGATTTTCAGAGGTGTTCGGCTCTCAGTTCCCATGACATTGATCAGAATTGTGAGAGTCTAGCACCTCTTAGAAATCAACCCAACTGTCAACTTTAGTCACCCAAATTTGAAAATCTTGGCCTAAGGGTTAAATCTCTAAGGCCTTGAGCCCACAAATATACATGTATGTGCTTACAAATATAAAATTAAGTATTCCTATTGAACTCCATGGGGCTCCTAACATCCATTAAGTTAAGTACATGGATAAGTCTATATTATGTAACTGATATTTTTTCAAAGAAATTCCATACTGATTTAGACAGAAGTGTCTTCCTAAAACAAAAACAACCTATCCAGAACATGAGATAGCCCTTAATTCCACACTAAAGCCCCCTACACTGGTTACTACATCTTGCTGCTAACTCCTAGAGACTGACCAGCAGCTCTCTGCATTGTTTTAGAGAACTTCTTAGAACCCAGTAAATAAATTTTAAGCTGCTTTTGAAACCAGCCAGTCACACCGATACCAGTAATCAGCATTTATCCCTGCTCACACTAATACAACTCGCAGTCTAGTCCTTGGAGATTTCCAGTTCAGTTTTTAGAGCCATAAGCTTTTGAGATAAAAAAAAAAAATCAAAACCCTTTCAGTGATCTTCCCTGCTACTCATTTCATTCTTCCAGCACACAAAGGAGTTTGAAAATGACAGGGCAGGGGCGGCAGAAACTTTCAGGGGAAGAAAAGGGAATCAGAAGAAAAACAAAGTTCCTTTCTGGCTGTCAGAGAGAGACCACAATGAGGAACCAAATCTTTTTCAGACTTCCTTTAAAGTTTCACAAAAGGGCAAGAGACCATCACATGTCACTAGCCTCTGGAAATAAGTCTAGTCCTACAAGCACAAAGCAATGCATGGACAGAACATGCTTTTTGGGATTCTGTTTGTAGGATGGGTTTTCAGGATTCTCCATGGGATATCGAGGACTCTGGGCTTTCAGAAATCCAGAATAACGGACATCAGGAGAAATACACCAGTCATGTTTAATGACACACTAACCTGTCACACAAAGGCAGTCATCAAGTCACAAGCAGTTTTACCCTGCAGGTCTGAAGAGAAGATGGCCCCTGCTTGTCTTCTTTTTGCAACAGATTGGAGAAGCAGGGAGTTATTTACTAAAGTGTCACTGCTACCTCTGGTGCACATGTGCTACGAACAGATCCCATTTTTAAAATATGAGATGTAAACATTCTGTAGAATGGAGGGCTTGTGAGAGGCATGGGATTGATTGTCCTGGACTGGAGACTGAAGTCCAGAAGAGGTTCACCACAGGCAGCCGCAGTGCAAGCTTCTTCATGTACTCTCATACCAGCATGCCTCAAACCTTCCCTAGAGGGACCTTCACAGGAGAAGAAAGTAGTTCAGTCTCCATTCCTATTCATGCATTTTTCTCTGACCTAAGATCAGCCACACTGGTGGCGCTTGAAGTGGATTTCATGGCCCACTGAAAACTGGACTCAAACCAACCATACCATAAAGACCACTAACCAGCCATAAGATTGTAACAGCTTTTGGTCACTACAAACCAGGGCTTGCTTCTAACCATTTGCGTAGCAGTGAGAAGTAACATCCTTATTAGTTCCCTGAGCCATCTAGACCCTCTCCATTTTTCATACCTGGCCAGAAACAATGTTACATCTATTAATATGATGAAACCTTATTCAGAAATCAAAGAGCAAGGCCAGGAGAGTCCCTGTGAATTTGCTTCCTCCTCACCTTTGTCTGATGCTCCCAGACTGTGTTACTTTGAGGGCAAATTGCAAGGTTCATCTATTTTACCTAGCTTTTTAGGAGCTGTGCGTGGAGAGGTGGAATACAGGTTGTGGGGAGGGGGAAAATGTATACTGATTGGGAAGGCTTTTTTTTTTTTTGTTGAGGGCGGCAAATGTGAGTTCTGCACAATCCTATCAGAGTCACTTGTGAGTGTAGAACAAAGCAGCTAAGGGCTTTGGAACTTCTGCTAACTTGCGGCTAGAATTTGTGATTTCACATCATTCCTGTATCCTTTTAAAGGGATCCCTTTGTCAGTCTCAAACAGCAGACTGATGTCTGAAATATTCTCCCTTACAATGACCTTTCAGAGCTAGATTGAAGTCTGTGCGAAGAGGATTTAAAGCTGCCCTAAGTGGGCAAGTGGGGATTCCTACAGCATGGAGAAACCTCAGCAAGCATAGGGCCAACACCACCAACTCCCTTCCTTCCCAGTATAGAGGTACACTAGGGGTGTGTTGAGGAAAGGAGCAAGCATGCACAGCGTATGCTATATTCTGGGGATATCCAGCTGGCATGACAACCCTCTACAAGGCTATCATAAACCACAGCAATTCTGAACAGCCCCAAGATTGTTGTAGATTATGTTAGAGACCAAACAGCCTCCAGGATTGAGGGGAGGGCAGAAAGGTGGCATATATCACCTTCACTCCTCCATCCCACAGATGGCTCAAACTCTGCTACAGTGTATGTGAAGACTGAACCCACAGTCTGTGGCTGGCTTTTCACTTTGGGTGACCTAGTCGCGTTTGACAGCATGTGGCATGAGAAATAGTGTTTCACTTTCGAAGCATCAAAAAAAATACAGCAGCTAATCCAACAAGGCTCTCATTTGCTGAGAAGCTGAACTATACAATAGATAAAATGAATAAGCAGTAGCTGCCAAAGCCCTGTCCAAAGCCTGGAAATTCCCAGAAATTTACCTTCAGATTAGAGTTAACTTCATATGCTTCTGTGACTTAAAAAAACAAAAACCGACAAAGTGATTTAAGATCAGGAAGAGTTATATCTTTATGGATTCTGGCCAGTGTCTTTGTCGACTTGAGGCACACATCTGGCAAAAATCTCACTGAATGAGCTGCAGTGAATGACCTTTCATTCTATTTACAGGTTTCCCATGCTTAAGAGCAGGCTGGGGATAGTGCCAAGTTTCAGTATGGACTGCTGAATTATCAGAGCTATCTCAAAGAAGACAGATCTGGAGTTCTATTTGCACATTCACCTGTGAGTGCTCTGAAAGTCAGATACTAAGGTAAGAAGATTGTGTTGGTTGAGACAGGTGTAATCCACCTTCTGGGTGTGGTGTTCTGCTCCATCTAGTGACACTGAGACCACTTAGAGAGAAAGATTAATGAGCCTACACTGCAGCCTTAGCTAACAGTCAGTTGGCTTTTAGCTCATGCAGTAGAGACTCATGCACTAAGCTCAAGAAATTGCAGGTTCAGTATCACCCACCAAGGACCCAAGTCTGTCGGTGTTACACAGGCAAAGGGTGTTTGCCATGAAACTACAATAATTTTTGCAGCTTCTTTTAATGGGATAGTAGAAGTCTGGCATGTCTCTCCTAACGTTAGTGTCATGGTTTACAGGAGTAGGTCACTAAGCAAAAGAGTTTTTTTAAGTTCAAGCAACAAGGACCAGACAACTCTACTTTCTCTTAAAAGCCAAATAACTCAAGAAAATCCTGAAGGGACTAATTAATAACCCACAAATAATTGCACTAAATGATGCCTGGCAATTCCCTTCTTGGTTCTCTTAGTCCAACTACCAGGGTTTCTGGTTAATCCTTTTGAAAGTGTCAGTGTGTTATAGAGTAAAAGTTTGTTCAGTTTCACCACCACACTGCATTGAAGAATCTCACTGTAAACCAGCATTGCTCACATTGCTTGTCCGTGTGGTAGACTTGGGGAACCAAGAGAAAGAGCTGGCAAAGATATCAGCCCTCTTCAGGGCGGTGTGTGCCCACTGTACATTACTTGAGTTCAGTTTAGAGGTTCTATTAGATCCATAGCTGACTGTAGATCAGGACTTTGTAACCAGGCAGGCAAAACACAAAGATGGCTCATGATAGGGCCACCCTTCCCAGGTCCACTCCAGCCCAGCACCCTACCAGTATGCAACAAGCCCCACCAACCGAACCCACCCAGTACCCCCAAGCCAACTGTCATTTCTCACTCAGACTCTAATCCCCCCTCCTCCCCCCCAGCCCTCTGCAGCCAAAGCATTTCGGCGTATTGCTGCAAAAAGCCACAGCTAGATTTCGGGTTCTGGGTGAAAACCCACTGTTTTAGATGATAAGGTCTCAAAGTATGACCAAAACGGAAACATCACACTAGGAGCACACTATACTAGCTCTGCATGATCTGCTGACCCACCATCCAATGGCTGCTTATTGATTTCTGGGTCAAACATGGCCTGGAACATATCTACCTAAAGAATTATTTTTCTTCCTGTTTTTCTGGTTAGAACTGTCAGAGTAAGTTCTCAGGTGGAGTTCCTCTGGGTTAACTGAAGGGAAGGTTGCTGACAGGCTGTTCTTATATCTACATCAGATTAGGAAAATAGACTGTATGTTTTAAAAGATATTATTTTCCTATGGTCAACATGGGGTATGAAGAGCCCACAGCTTTGGAATTTAACCCCCCCCTCCCCCTCGACACACACACAGTATGAAATAATCTGAATTTGTGGATCTCCAGGCCAGGAGACAAGGCTCACACTTTTTTTCAGGCATTTGGGAAAGCTGTGGGTATTTGTTTGCATGTTTAATTGTCAAGTTGTCAGATTCAGTTTTATTGCAGGGTTGGGCTAATTTGATTAGCATCTAGAATGCAATTTTTATATGGTGCAATATTTTAATTGCTGTGAAAGTTGCCTAGGGCTGCTGGAAAGTACTTTTCCATATTTTAAATCAAAATAAACAGTTTTCCTTCCGCAGTTTAGGGTGGTAACAAGACCTGACTGGCCTTTATAACTGATTTGGGAATTACTCTTCACTGAAAACCTCACCACATTTTGGTAGTTTTTCAACTACAGGTTAAAAAAAAACAAACCACTTTATAAGACTGAAATGAAGGAAGCGTTGCTCCATCTTGCACTGTTAAAAAACATCAAGAAGAAGGGGGAGTAAGGGGCTTAATACCATAAGCTAGTTAGTGTCATCTGAAGTGGCATTTTAGAATCCCTAGATGTGATAGAGTAACTGAAAATCATTCATTGTAAATCCTGCTTTATTACCTGTATCCATAGTGCCTGGGAACTCGGGTCATGGACCAGGGCCGCATTGTGCTGGGCACCATACAAAGAGAGCAAAAAGCCAGTCCCTGCCCCTAGAGGTTTACACTCTAAGAAGTTCCCTATCGGAAATGCTCTCTTAGGCCTGATCTAAACAAGATCACATTGGTTAAACTAACGGTATTATTTTAAACCAATTTAATGAAGAAGTTGCAATCCCCTGTGTGGACATTTACATTGGTTTAAGAACGTTTACACTGTTTTAACTAAATCGGCTTTAAAAAAACTAATCAATCCTACAGTTAAACCAGTGAAACTTTCTCATGTAGACAAGGCGATCTAGACCTTGTTTCTCTTTTACCCAAAGTTTGAGTTTCAGAAGAAAACTAACAGGAGCACAGTGAAATTAGGCTAGATATTCAAGTGATGGACGATTTACACATGCTTAAGATAGAGGTGGCTTGCATTACCAGGCTCCTTGTTTTCTAGCTTTTTATATTCGTATCTATGAGAAAGAAGTCCTATGGGGCTGATAAGTGGAAACAAATCAATTAGAGCTGCAACAACTCAGAAGAATGAGCAGACTTGGTTTAAGTAAAAGCCTCTCCATGTATTGGGTTCTTTAGTTGCACCTATGTTACTCAAGGAAATGACATTTGAAAGGCCACTAAGGGTCTGTTCCAAAACCCACTGAAGTCAGTGGGGAGTTTTCCATTGACTTCAGAGAGTTTGGGGGAAATCAGGTCCTAAGCAAGACATTGCATTGACAAAAGAGCCAGACTTCAGAACTGTTGCAAGCAGATGCAAACTGATTGATTTCAGTACAGTTACATGCCCTTCCAGCAGTCTGAATTTGCCCCAAAGGGCCTATTCTCCTTGCTGCTACAGCCCCTGTTCACAGAGGTGGAACACCCAGCCAACTGCAAGTCCCTCCTGTGCAAGTGGAATATTTAGGTAGTGTGGGGGACACTGCAGTAGACTCTGTGACAGCACCCTTCTTCCTCCAGTATGAGTGGTATGAGCAGAGAAAAAGGGGCATGGCCACGGTATCTGTACATGGGACTACAGGCAGTCAGGTCTCACTGGGGCTGAACTGCCCCCTTCGTGGGGGAGCAGCAAAGGTGGCATAAAAGCCACCTTCCCTCTTGGGGTCCTGTGCTAAGCACAGTTCAGCCAGACTTGGGTCACGAGAGTTTAACAGTCACAGTTTATAATCTAGTGCTACCAATGGTCTATATAACCACGTCTCAGACAGAGGGCATCTTTTGTAGGGTCTTAGAGGCAACTCACATAGTTCAGAGGCACACTACTTGCGACCAACAGACAGTAGCACTGCTGGACTGCAGAGAGCAGGCAGGTCAGCTGGAACTGGCTTCCAGTTGCAAAGTTTCATTTATTGAGAGAATTAAAAAAAACCCAGCCAAGTTTTGTCATACAAGGAAGCGCTGTAGCAATCACTAATGGGAGAGGAGGCAGCCACAAAGACAACCTCATTATTAACATGTGGTGCATACTTCTAAGAAGACTGAGTCTTTGAGACAAGCCATGTGCCAAGTACATAGCTAAAACAACAGGAGAGGGGCAGGGAAGGAATTAATTCAGAAAACTCTCAGCCACACCCACAAGCCACTTACCCTCCTCATAAGGCAACAAAGAGAAAACACACCAACGTCTTGAGAAGAAGAGTGACAAAACTGCCCCACCCTGTAGATATTTTCTGAGATCTTCAGCATGAAGGAAGGGCCCTCAGGTGAGTAATCAGGCCATCATCACCCAGCTTTAACCCTTAATATTCTGGTTCCTCTTGAGATGTTCTGCAGCAAAGAATGGCCAGTCCCCTGCCATTCAGGATGGTCTGCAGGAGATTCTATGCTAGGAAGTGGGTACAATCTAGGACTAGAATAGAAGTAGCTGAGTCAAGGCTCCTGGATGGAGCAAGTTCAACCCTATGGCTTCCAGGCTGAAAATCGTTTCTTCCCCTGCTGCTGACTCCTGCCTTAGTCAGCTCACTCTGAGAAGCAACAGGAGGCTCTGGCTAGGAGTAAAGCAGAATTAGCATGAGATCAGGGCTCCTCAATGCTTAAACTGTCTGCCAGCTGAAGAAAGGTGAGGAGAGACTAACAACCCCCTCTTTCAGCCTTTGACGTACAGCCCTGGTCCTCAACCAGGGGTATGCATACCCCAGGGGTACATCAACTCATCTAGATCAGTGTTTCTCAAGCTGGGGGTTGTGACCCCTGGGAGGGTCACAGGACAGGTCACAAGTGCAAGGCTGGCATTAGGGGTTGCAAGCAGAGCAATTTCCTGGGGCCCCATGCAGCTAAGCTACATACTTCTGCCCCACCAGCTGAGGCTCTGACTTCAGACAAGGCTCACAAGTGAAAAACAGGCAAAAGTACTACACTGAAATACAAGTACAATATTTATATTCCAATTGATGTATTTTATAATGATATGGTAAAAATAAGCAAGCAAGCAGTTTGTCAGTACTAGTATACAGTGCCACTTCTGCATTTTTAGGTCTGATTTTGTAAGCAAGTAGTTTTTAAATGAGGTAAATAAGACAAATCAGCCTCCTGAAAGGGGTACATTAGTCTGGAAAGGTTGAGGGCCACTGGTATGGAGGACAAGGGAAGAAGGAAGGGTAACTTTAGAGAAATGAACTGTAGGTGTGGGTGGGACAGAGGAGAAGAGAGATAAGTAAAATAAGTCTACCCCTACAGCTCAACATCAAGGTGTAAGTATGAGACCACTAATCTCCCCCCCACCCATGCTAGTTCTTGAGAGGTTTACTTTAAGGCTGTGTCTAAACTGGGGTGGGGAGACAATTCACCAGGCATCAGAGGGTAGATAGTAAAAACTCCTGAGTCCTATCATATCATTGACATGGTAGTAAAAGTTTCAGAGCCCTGTCTACACTACTATTTCCACCTTTGCTACCACCAGTAGAGTTGCATTGGTGAAGAACCACGCGTCTCATTTTTGCCACCACAGATATTCATAAGGGCTTAAGGAGGAAGAAAGAGTATTGATTCCTTTGTTGGGGTTGTGATAATGTTAAGCAAAAGGAACATGTTGAATCTAACCCCTTCCACAAAGCTCCAGTAATAAAAGCCTCCTTTAAACCCTACTCTGGTTTAAGCCTTATTTCTCTGATTAGAACTAGATGGTTTCTGTGGCTGTGCAGCTAACTTACTGCTTGGGAAGACCTGTGGAGCAGTTTTAGGAGTACATGAAATGTACAGCAGCAGCAAATACTCACAGGTGTCACCTTGATCTCTGACCCTCGATGGGCATCTGCAAGTGGTTCCACTCACCACTGTAGCATCTCTTAGCATTAGGTCATGCTATTGCAGGGATCCATATGGCTAGCACCTCATAGTGACCACTTCTTAGGCCACACAGTGGCCTCTCCCTCTATGTCTTCAGGGGCCTTGCCCTGCAGCCAGGTCACATTTAAGTTCAGTCCGCTTCCCATGTAAGGAGAGCCCAACTAACAAACTTGAACAAACAGCAAAACAAATGACCCTCCTGCCCCTCAGGCCATGCTGAAGTTCCCTGCTCTGCACCGCTGCTCCCAGGCATTGCAGCATTCCACCTTTGCTCTTTTGACTGAGCTCTGCATCCCAGGGCTTTTCCCCAGAGGCCCTTCCTAGCAGCTTTCTGCATTATCTTCCCTCCTAGCCACTGACAGCTTCTGCCAAGGATCTCCTGGCTTCACACAGCTTTCACCTCAGGGTCACCCCCAGGAGCTTCACCCACTCTCTGCAGTTCTCACCAGCCTGACTTCACCAGGCTCTATTTCCTCCCCCTGGAGTGCTCCTATCTGCTGAGTCATCATCTCCTGAACGAGCTCGCCTCTCTCTGTAGTGTGCCCTGGTTCTTTCAGAGCCGAGGGCATGAATGTTAATTAAGCCACCCACTGCAGAATCAGCTAGGGACTAACTGCTAGCTCACAGGGAAGGCTGAGCCTGACTACTCTTAAAGGGCCAGCAAGCCGGTGATAGTGTCTATAATACTAGCCTCACTCGGGAACTAAAAGATCTAAATAGGGTTGCCAGGTGTCCAGTTTTCAATCAGAAGGCCCCATCAAAAAGGGACCCTGGCAGCTCCAGTCAGCACCGCTGACTGGGCTGTTAGAGGTCCGGTTGATGGCACAGCAGGGCTAAGGCAGGCTCCCTGCCTGTCCTGGCTCTGTGCAGCTCCCCAGAAGTGGCCGCCAGGTCCTGCCCCTAGGCGCAGGAATGATCAGGAAAATTCCACATGCCTCCTGGAGCATGAGCTCTGCAGCTCCATTTGCCGGGAACTGCAGCCAGTGGGAGCTGTAGGGAAGGTCCCTGCAGGTGGGGAGCTGCCTGGCCACCCCTGAACCTAGGAACCAGGCTTGACATGCCGGATGCTTCTGGGAGCCACAGGGAGCCTGCCTTAGCTCCCTGTGCCACCGCCCGAAGTAAACCTCGCCCAGCCAGAGCCCACACCCCAAGCCGCCTCCTGCTCGTCAACCCCCTGCCCCAGGTTGGAACCCCCTTCCACACCCAAACTCCCTCCCAGAGCCCACACCCCCTCCTGCACTCCAACCCCCTGCCCCAGCCCTGAGCCTCCTCCAACACCTGAAACCCCTCATCTCCAATCCCACCCCAGAGCCCACAACCCCAGCTGGAGCCCTCACCTCCTCCCGCACCCAACCCAATGCCCCAGTGCAGTGACAGTGAGTGAGGGTGCAGGAGAATGAGTGATGAAAGGAGGGGGGCTGGAGTGAGTGGAGGGCAGGGCCTCAGAAGGGGCAGGGCAGTGGTGGGGCCTCAGAAGGGGCAGGGCAAGGATGCTCGGTTTTGTGCAATTCGAAAGTTGGAAACCCTAGATCCAAGGCTGGTCCTGAAGGGAGATTGTGGAATTTCATCCACTCCACACCCTGCTGAAAATGAAATCCTTCATTTTACGTATGTTTAATATTGTGTACTAATGAACAGCTAGAATAGATTGAACCACAGCAATAATGAATGGATGGAATAGGAAACTTATTCCTTTCATCCTCCTTTGGATAAACATCCTCCTGGACAACAGAAATCATTCACCATTTCCTCTGTCTTTGTTCTCTGTACAGGGAAAACCACCCCAGCTAATGGAGTGCATGGTGGCATTAATGGAGTGAAAGATTCACAGTGATTGGGACACTGCAAAAATGAACAGGTAAACTTTACTGCAGTGCAGCTCATCAGGTGGTTCATGGGACTGTTACAGGAGCAGAGAATAATGTCAAGACCAGACTATGTCTATGTACACATTGGCTAACTTCCTTCGATGAACTTACCCCAGATGGGCCTGAATAGGAACACCAGATCCAAAATCACCTCAGACCTGAAGCCAAAAGTCACGACTGACACCCATCACTAAAAGATGAATCCAACTGAGAGTCTAACCTGGGTATCAGTTTGAATCTGGATAAAAACATTATGGTATGGGATGATTTATGGGTCATAACAAAAATGTAATGTTTGCTGTGCGAACTAAGCAACAATCCTGGAGTATCAAAGCCAAGATTATTCCCATATCATAATTCTACTTTTCTCTGTTGTTCTTACTCTCTAGGGAATATGTCTTCTGGATACTCTCCTACTCACTGCTGTGCTTTTTCCCTGGTGGTAAGTATACTACAGTCAGTGGAGAGACTTGTATGTGTTCATCAAACTGCAGATTAGTATAACAATCTAATAACCAAAAGATGGAGACTCATAACATACTCTTTATAATCACTCAGTCTACAGCTGTTTGCTTATTGAAATTGTTCTCCTTCATTGCGCATACCCTGCCATGTTAGTGTAGGGTTGGGTGCTGAGGAGTGCTTGGTGCTTGGCATTAAGCTGTTCTGAAAGCTGGCATTACACATGCAAGGGGTATGACACCAAAGAGGTTACCCTAGGAAAACTATATATTATGATCAAGGTAAAATAATGAGTCCTGGGAGTTTTCTGTTAAAGACCTTGAGTCCCAAATCTTTGCCCACTTCTGGTCAGACCTTCTAGAAGTTTGCTCCATTACTTTCAAAGGCACTGTAACAGAAGAACAGGATAGGACTACAGCTTATGGCTAAATCTTTGGCTCCTTTGCTAAAAGCACCATTCTCATATTTAGTGGAATTTACATGTATGACTCTCCATGTAGCAAGAAGAAAATAAGATTCCTGCCATCCAAATGGGTTTTAGTTCCATGGAAGAATGTGTTGTCAAACTTGTTAACCTTTAAGACACTTCCATGACTAATGAAATCTTTAGCTCACCTTTCTTTTTAAAATGGGGAAGTACACATTCAGTCCTTCTGAATGTGCCCCTGGGACAGCTCTGCCAAACATCCTCTTTGGTATTTAAGATGAATACGTGTTGGTAGGAAAGTATGAGGTTATTAAGCCACAGCATCACAGTTTTCAGCTTAATCTTTATAAGTGCCCAGATCGATAAGGGAAGAACTTCATTATTGCACTATTTCTAATAGAGGAGTGGATTTCTGCTTAGTCCTTTGCTGCAGGCATATTTGTTTAACAGTACCAAGGGTTAGTTATAGACATATACCATCTCAGCCCTATTGAACCACAAAGGGATAGTCATTTGCTTCAGTGTTCTGGAACCTTCTCCCCAGGTGCCTACTATAACATCTCTGCCTGTCTCTGACTAGATTTTTTTCCAAAATGTTGATATAACCCATATTTTGAGCCTAAATTCCCTGACAGTCTCTCTTTGAAAGCATTGAGGTTTATTAAGTCTTATTTCTAAAACTTCATTACTTTTTATAAGCTACATTGTAGTGTGTTTTCCACTATATTATGAAGTAGTTAAACAAATTAGTAGTAAGTTTGTCAAAATAAATAAAGTACATTTTGGGACAAGTTCTTTGATTATTTTTGAAATGTTTGTTTGCTTATTCACTAATTTGCAAAATTTGTTAATACAGCATGGGTCTCCTAGTTGTTAAAGAGTCAGCAAGGTTCTGCTCAAAGAGGAAATGATATGGGAAATATAGTTAGTCACAAGTATGTACAGTGAAACACAAACATCTTCTTTCATTTAAGAATATTCTTCACAGGATTCCAGCTAGTAACAAATTACTCCAGTTTACAATGCTGAAAGACATTTATGACAAGTTCTATATAAGTCATAAACATAAAATGTACCCAGAGATAAACTTTTGCTGTGATTTAGGCACTAGTTTGGGACTTGGGATAGCTAGGTCCAACTTACTGCTTTGCCATATATTTCCTGTCTGACTTTGAGAAGTCAGCTGGGCCCAGATCCACAACGATATGTAGGCTCCTAAACTTCCATTGATTTAAATGGAAGTTAGGAACCTAAATGTCTATGTGGATCTGGAACTTAGTCTCTCGATGCCTGACTTTCCAACTAGGAAATGGGTATAACGTTTTCCTAACTCACAGAGGTGTTGTGAGGATAAATGCATTAAAGATTGAGGCTTTTAGATACTGTTGGTAATGTGGACCATATAAGTGCCATAGATTAACAGATTTACAGGAGATCCACCAATGCTGGCGGCTGTTAATAGCAGCTGTCTTCAAGATGTGTATAGGTATTGGTACATTTGTCTCTCCATTACAGTTATTGACAAATTCTGAGAGGTGCTGACCAATGGGAGTTGCGGGTGCTCAGTACAATTTATTAACAATATAAATTCATCTTTTCACACTCAGCATTTTTTTATTTTACAGCTGTTCCCCACACAACTTTGTGCCACGCAGTCATTGGAGACACTGTTATTTTGCCTTGTGCCATGAAGACTTCTGAAAAGCTGAACATTTCCAATTATTATATATACTGGCAGATACATACGTCAATGGTAGTGCATTTGTTTTACAATGGGAAGGACTTGTTGACAGAGCAGTCCAGAAGATACCACAACAGAACCAGGCTCTTTTTGGATCAGCTGGAGCATGGTAACTTTTCTCTAATGCTCTCTGGAGTTGAGCCTGCTGATGAAGATGTGTATACCTGCATCTTTAGAAACAAAGTGAGCAAAACTGTGGACACATGTGAAGTTAAACTCAACATCTCATGTAAGATCTTTAGAAGTTGATTTCAAGGGGAGGGAGTTCGGGTGGGGGATCGTCCACTGAGCCTGGTGGAGACTCACTCACATTGCTAACACTAGGCATGATAAATTTAAAAAATGGTAAAGTTCCACTGATTTTCACCTCTCCACTTCCTCATTTAAGGAGAATAAGGAGATGAGTGAAGGGGAGGAATGAGAATCTTTAGGAAGCCTCAAGACTCGAATATCAGCAGAAGATCCAAGACCTGTGAAGTCAAACCCCTCTGACATTCCCCTCTTTAAATGAAACACATCTTAGGGCGAGTGCCTCACACGTTTTTAAGCATTTGGTCATTTATGTTTATATATTCTGCTGGGTGCATCCTTTCCCTATACCTACACTAACAGAAAGCATGGGAGACTCCAGTCCATTACCCCATACATCAGTAGCTTAACCCATACGAGTTCATTCCAAAGCCCAAGGAAGTCAAAGGAAAGACTTTCAGTAATTTTAACAGGCTCTGGAGCAGGCTCTATAACCTGTCAGAGCAAAGACACAAAATTAACTACCTTTGCACCTGTGACTTGTCCTTGAGTGCTGGGATGCAAAGAGAAAATCTGTTGTACAAAGAGCTGAATGAGGTCCGACTTACCCTGTAACTCATTGGATGCAGAGACTAGAGTATGCAATAAAAATCTCTTTTTTCCCCCTCCTATGTGATACCATAACAAATGACTGAATAATGGTGACTGCTTACTCTGCACAAGGTTTTTAACTATCCAATAGTACATTTTTTTTTCCTTTTTAAATATAAATGAATAATTTTTTATTTTGTTTTTTTCTTTTTTCCAGCTCCAGATAATCAATTGACGGAAGGAAATGTTTCCCCTATTGGTAAGCGAACAATCCTGAATGTGCTTTGAATTAGGCTAGATCATTAGCAGGGCTAGTTTGTTTTATTCTCTAATTGATATGACTAAGTATAAGCACTGGGAAACTGTCACTGGCAACTCTCCTTACTGGTCCCTGCAAACTACAGAAGAAACGAGTATGTACACTCAGTGCCAGAAAGGACTCCCATTTAAATCCTTGATAGGACTGTTTTAGTGGTAGATTTGTTCTTATCTCACAGTTAAAAGAGCTACAATGTCAGCAGTCTCTGGCCCTTAGCAGTGGTTAATGTTTTACCAATATTGGCGCCCTGCAAAAAAATAAATCAAATTGGAAGTCATAAGTAAGGCTAAGATTTTGTCATGGTTATTTTTAGTAAAAGTCAGGGACAGGTCACGGACAATAAACAAAAAATCACGGAAGCCTGTGACCTGTCCCTGACTTTTACTAAAAATAACCATGACAAAATGGGGAGTAAGGGAGTCCAGCACCCGCTGTTGTTGCAGCTCCTGGGTCCATCCCCCCACTGGCTGGGAGCTGCGGGGGTCCCCCACCACCTGTGGGGCTGGGAGCTCAGGCCCAGCAGCTGGGAGCTGTGGGAGGGGGCTGCCGCCTGCAGCAGCTGAGAGTTGCAGGGTCCCCCATGCCCAGGGTGGCTGGGAACTGCAGGGAGCTCTGCCATAGCTCGGAGCTCCAGGCCTGGGAGCGGCAGGGGACCCCATCACCTGTGGGAGCTGAGAGCTTTGGGGCCCCTGCTGGTTGACAGCTCCAGCCTTGAAGCCCTATGGCCGAAGCAGAAAATGTCACGGAGGTCTCTGGAAATCACAGATTCCATGACATAATTGTAGCATTAGCCATGATGCTTTTAGGATTAACAAGAGTTTCTTATGTAAGTTCTCTTGGTATAGATGAATAGTCAGATCAAAAGATCTGAGAAGGCACTTGGATATCACAGTAATAGATGACCTAGAAATACATAAGGTAGATGGATTTGCATAAACCCTTACAAAGAATATTCAAATGGTTCTTGCCCCAGTGCAGTTCTGCAAGTAAAATGCAGCTGTTGAATTCTAAACATATTCACATCATATAATTAACCCCACCGAGATCACTTGTAGAGACTTCTGGGCTCAGTGAATTATGAGCAATGAATGTGAGCTATGCAGAGAAATTGTTGTTACAAGAGGATAACCCTTTGACCCCTGTCTGTCTGTCTGTCTGTCTGTCTGTCTCTCTCTCTCTCTCTCTCTCTCTCTCCAAGGACCACTTCCTAAAACCTCAAAGCTAAGGAAGGGTCTCAGGCTCTGGAGTTAGGGAGAGGTTGTGGCGTAAATAATATAGTATAATAAATTATTTAGATTCAGATGTGTGACTATTACCTAAATGTCATGCCAATCTGATTATTTGCCCCTCATTGGTTAATTCTCTATTTCCAGTCCTGATGATAGCCTAAATTAGCTTTCCAGAGCTCTAATTTGCATTATCAAAGCCTTTACACTTTGTGTATGCTGTAAAACATTCTTAATGATTCATTTTACATACTTTAGATCAAAGACTCAGTTGATTCCAGAATAGTTAAGCCCGAACAAATTAACTGCTCCACAACATGACGTTTCTGTATGGTCTGAAAAAAAGGGAGCATTAAACTCTCTCAAATAACCACAAGGAAAGAAAAATATTTTGTGAATTTAAGTTATGGAGTTTGCAGTAGATGTTTTTTCTTTTTAGCAGGAGATGTTCTCAGCATTGTACATTAGTTGTAAGAAAGAGCTTTAGAATTACAGGAAATCTCCCCCACCTACTTCAAAAAGTTCCAACTGGTGCAAAATGCAGCAGCCTGCCTCCTCAGCAACTCCAGCCCGACACACAGGCCTTTCAAAGAACACTGGATTAGGTTCAAAACAGTAGTTTTCATCTTTAAGGCCATTCATGAAAATGGACTAAGTCACCCCCCAAAAAGACCTAAGACAGACAAGACTTCTCTTGCCAGTTACATTCCAAAGGAATGATCAAATGATCCGGCATCAACTCTGTGAAAACTAAGGGCAGAGTTTTCATGTCAACAGTAAGGCCTTGTCTACGCTACAGATTTTGTCAACGCAAGTTATGCCAACATACAGCCCCACTTCAATTAAAACTGCGGTTGCATGTCCACACTAGATCCTTGGGTCGGCAGAGTGCATCCATACTAGCAGCTCTTGCATCAATGCAGAGAGCAGTGCATTGCGGATAGCTATCCCACTGTTCAACTGGTCACAGGGTGCTTTGGGCAGGGTTTGCAATGTCTTATGGAGCAGGTACAGCATCACGAGGCAGGTTTCTCAATCGTACCATTCTGTGTAGACACTGTGTTCTCCCTGGATGCTTTGTCACTCTAACTTTCCCACAAAAAGCTTTATGACTCTTGTCTAGGTGGTTTTATTTTGTTGATAAAATAGGAGACCTTTGCCACCAACAGTAGCAATGCAGTGGGTACATCACTGGTTTGTCAACAAAGCTGCTTTTTGCTAACAAAACTGTGTAGAATAAGTAGACAATGCCTAAGATTACAGAAAATAGGAGAGGGGAGGGAAGAGTTTGCGTTCACCCCCAGACACCTACATTTGAAGGAATAATATATTACTCAAGTTTCTGACAACTTTTTAAAATTAAAATGGTTTTTCAACTGAACAAATTTTGATTAAAAAAATTCAAATGTAAAAATTGTGTAGGTTTTCATAAAATACTCACCTTTTAGTTGCAACAAACCTGAAATTTCAAAGAAAAAATAGACAAATGAAAAATATTTGCTTTTGTAAAAAATTTTCATGGGGAAACTATTTCTTCAATGACTCTAATAGTTATATCTCCAGCAACCAAACAAGGAAGAGGGAGGAACAGACATTTTGTTGGACATTATCTTTTATTAGTTCTCTTTTTGGAATGCACTCAGATAAGAGCTGAGAGAGTGAGCACAAGCTCAGTTAAATGTCTACCTTTTGGTTTAGCTATTAAACCATTTCAGCAGCTATTTTCTGTTTTGTATGTAGACAAATACTTTTTTCACTTTTTCTTTTTTAAAAACTCAGAGATTCTCTTTATCCTGGGGGTGGTTGTACTAGCATATTGGGGCTCAAAGGGAGAACTCTTCAGGACCAACAGCAGTAAACCTCAAGCTGGTCCTGGAACAGAAAACCCTTATATATTCTTCTACCTCAAGGATTTATTGAGGACCACCAGAGGATAAACAGTTGTTTACGTGATAGAACACAATTCTCCTTCTGGGGAGAGGATGAGAGAAAGAACAAACCACATGGGGACAGCTGTTAGTCATGTTGCTTAATACACTGCTGGAAAGCACCCAGCTATTACAGTGATCAGGGCAGTAGAACCTACACCAAGTACAATAAAATAGAACCTGGTCTTCACAGAGGAGGACTCTGGCCCAAATAGTGGTTGGGGAAATGTCTCCACAGGCTGAACTGTTTAATAATTACTGAAGTTTAAGGAGTGTAAGTAGAAGATCCTGGCCTGGGACCCTAGGAAGTCTCTGGCGTATATTCTTTTGTTGTTGTGGTTTTGCCAAGGGTCTAAACAATATCCTCACCACAGCAGTAGAGAGTATCTCATTATTTGTTGTTTGGTGTCTAGTGTGTGTCTTGTGAAGGGAAATACTTCAAATCTGTTATAATCCCCTACACTACCTCTTTACTGGGGTTAACTCAGAAACCTGCAAGAAATGTTTCAAATAATTCAAAATGCAGAAGATAAGAGTGTAAGTGATTTAAAAAGAAATCCTATAATACACTGATATCCAACATAGTTGTACAGCTCAATGGAAAGTTGAAGTTCATTCACTGCCACGGTTCAACAAAGGTATTATTAATATTTGTTTACGTTTTAGGGGAGAAGCTACCGTTCATTTTCAAAAATGACTTGCTCTGTCTAGAATGACCAAAGCCATAACTAGTAGACTGCCAGAAGCTGGGTAGGAATAGGAAAGTGTAGTTGACTTCAGTTCATTTCTGAGGTGATACAGAAATATGAGATGCAGAAAATGGAAGGGAAAAGATAGGAAATACATGTAATGGGCAACATTGGGAAGGTGATGTAGGTAGGTGATTGCTAATTGTTTACAGATTTTTCTCCTCTTTCAGGGCAAACTCAGCATTTACCAAATTGTCCTGGGGATGCAAACGCTCTGGATATTCTTGTGCTCTGTTCTCACTTCCTGATGGTGTTGGTGGTTTGGATCTTGTAACTGTGAAATCAGGGCTTTTGTCTGCAAACTTGTCCTGGCAAGTGACTCTTGCAGCACACCACCCAGCTGTAAGGGTTGCACAACTACTATTCCAGAAGCCACAAACAACAAGGCATCACCATGTGAAAACTGGCCTTATATTAAGCACCTATAACCACAGTTTGGTGCTCAAACAAGCAACCTTATTTTTCAGAGGCACTGGCCATCTGCAGGTCCAAGTGACTTCATTCACAGGTAATGAGCCTGATTTTTCATCCATCTTCAAGAGCCTAGCTTTAGGCCTCCACGTTTGAAAATTCTAGCCCTAAAATTTGTGTGTGTGTGTTTTGATGACAATTTTGAATCCAACTGAGGTTCACAGTGTTATTATAATCGTCCTTCATGTGATCATTCACATAAGATTGCATGTGCTTTACAAAAAGGGGAAGTAAAAGAAGGAGAAAGCGTAGTCATCTTATACGTCACAGAATAATTGGAAGTTGTGGGGGTGGCTGCCTGTCATGGTATGGCCCCACTCTGAACCTTAGCGTCCAAAAGATGGGGTACCAGCATGAACCCCCCTAAGCTTAATTACTTGCTTAGAAATGATAGAGCTGCCACCACCCAAAAATATAGTGTTTTGGGGCACTTTCTGCCCCCAAACCCTTCCCTGGGGACCCCAAGACCCAAAACCCCCTGGGTCTCACAACAAAGGGAAATAAAACATTCCCCCCTCCTTTCTTCCTTCCAGATTCTCCCCTCCCTGGGTAACACTGGGAGATCCCTGTGATTCAACTCCTTGAATCTTAAAACAGAGAGGAAATTCACTTTCCCCCTCTTCTCTCCCCTTCCCAGACTCTCCCTGAGAGAGAGACAGTAATCTTAACACAGAGAGAAATCAGGCTTTTCCTCCCCCCTTCTCCCCTTCCTCCCACAAATTCCCTGGTGAGTGCAGACTCCCTCCCCTTGGGTCTTACACAAGATAGCCAAAAAATCAATCAGGTTCTTAAAAAGAAAAGCTTTTAATAAAAGAAAGAAAAAAGTAAAAGTTGTCTCTGTAAAATCAAGATGGCAAATGTTACAGGGTCTTTCAGCTTATAGACACTAGAGAGAATCCTCCCCCCAGCACAAATACAAGTTTCAGCAACAGAGATACAATCCTTCCAGCAAATACACATTTGCAAATAAAGAAAACAATCCAAAAGACTAAACCGCCTTTCTAACTGGTACTTACTAAATTGAACAGAATAGGCTGTTTCAGAAGATGGGAGGAATCGGTTACATGTCTGGCTTCTCTTAATCCCAAGAGAGAACAAAAACCCCGCGAAACAGCCCAAAACAAAGGCTTCCCTCCACCGAGATTTGCAAGTATCTTGTCTCCTGATTGGTCCTCTTGTCAGGTGTTCCAGGTTCACTGTTTGTTAACCCTTTACAGGTAAAAGGGACATTAACCCTTAACTATCTGTTTATGACACTGCCTTTGCGAAAATCAAGGGTGGAAACATTGTGACAGGAAACTCGAGGCTGTGAACTATGGCTGTGCCTCTTTTTACCCTGATGCATCAACCACATCATCAGTACAAAGAAATCCATTCATCAGCCAAAGGAGAAGTTGTTGGCAGAGAATGTTAAAAAAAAAAGCAAACAATTCCACAGGAAGAGTGCTGCATACCACAAATAAGCCAAAGACTTTGTTAGTTTCAATCTTATACTCTTCCCCAAAGAAAGTTAGATGCAGCCAACTGAAAGGTACAGAACTGCTGTGCTACTTGGATTAGGGTATGAGTGATTCTGCTACCTGTGATGCGGAGTCATTAATTTATATAGGTTGTCTGTATCACTCTGCACTCCATTTTTTGTTTAAAATGTCCATGGTTTATGGAACTAAAACTATCAATCAGGACTGCATTGTCTTACTCCTTAAAATGCAGATATAACTGAAGATATCGTCGTGCCATTGTTAAAGTTGAAAGTAGCTTCTGACTGATAATATAAAGAAAGTACAGTATTTCTTTGACAGCCCAGTGCCATTGCAACTGTGCTATTGTGTAGCTGTGAACAAGCTAAGGAATCTCTCACCCAGGTTGGAAGGGAGAGTGTGAAAGTGCCATTCAGGATATGTCTACACAGCAATGCAAGCGTTGGCTCTTGGCTCAAGCCTAACCCCCATTGTGTCCACATACCAGTGGTGTTAACCCAGTGCTCGAACGTAGGGTCCCAAAAGTCTGTAGGGCTGGAAGGTCTGAACCAGTGTTAAGCAGGGATCTAAGGTCTGAGCCCTATTGCTTTCCTGTGGGTACGTGTCCCCAGCTTGACTTGGGTCCTGGAAGTCCTCTGAGTGTATCCCAGAGTTCCTTGGGGCAACTCCCTTAGTCATCTCTAAGCCAATATGTGGTGCAATCTGTTTCAAACAGACGCCATGCCTCCCTTTGCAAAGGGCAGCAGGTCAGATCAGCGTTAACCCATCACCATCTGAACACTGGTCCTCAAGCACAGTATCAGAGAACCTGCAGCATATGTGCTGATTGTGGGAGTGCTGTGGGGTTCGAGCACACCCCCCCCAAAACGGGGTGCTCAGCACCCGCAGAGATGGATTAATCTTTTGTGGGCCCTGGAGCCTGAACCAAGGCCCTGCCCCCACTCAGCCTCTTCCCTTTAAGGTCCCACCCACACTCCACCCCAAAGCCCCAGAGAGGGCAGATGGAGGGTTCGGGAGCAGGGACCAGAAAACTGAGCAGGTACTAAGCAGCTGTCCTGCATGGAGGGGGAGTGGCAGAGCTCCCAGCTCAGCACTGCCCAGGGAGGGATGACCCCTAACATTCTGGCCACTCCCCCTCCCTGCCAGGCAGCCGTTTAGTCCCTTCTCCACTCTGCGGTTCCCACTACCCGGGCAGCGTGCACTGTCAGGGTGATGAGTGGGAGCCAGCCCCAAAACCTCCCTGCAGACTCCTGCAGCAGTGGCTTCAGCTCTGCCTCACTGTTGCATAGAGCTTGCCCAGAGCAGAAGCAAAGCTGAGAGGCGGGAGTTGGCACCCAGCTGCCAGGATGTTGGGGGGTCATTTCACCCCTGGCCATACTGAGCTGGGAGCTCTGGTGCTTCCCCCACCCTGCAGGGCAGCCCCATGCTCCCAGGCCCCTCCTGCCCTCTTTGAAGCTGTGCACTGTGAAGGTGGTGAGTGGGAGCCAGCCTCAAAACTTCCCCACAGGCTCCTAGGCATCTCTTATCCCTGCCACCAAGAGTGCAGCAGGAGCAGGGATAAGGTATCCTCAGGGTCGGTGCTGGAGCACAGTGCACCGCAAGCCCTGGGGATGCACGTCATTTCTCGGCAGCCAGCAGCAGCCAGGCTGGGGGTGTACAAGTGTTTTTCTTCTGAAACCTACATTCTCAGATCAATGGTAGTTCAGTTTAAAGCTGCCTCACACTCAGTCATTCTACTGAGACAGCCATCAGAGGAGCTACTTTTGCGGTTTCTGTACTCCTGTGCTCCTTATGGTCACCTGCGTCCCATCAATAGCACCCTGACAGTAGGAAAAAGGATGGATAGCAGAGTTTTGCACAGTGCAACACATTCACAGAGCTAGAGTGTCAACATAGGGTGGGGGAGGGGTGCTGGACACTCTGGGATAGGATTGCTTTGACTCAGATTTGTGCATTGAAGTGTGGATACCAGAGCACAAGTCAGAAAATCCTTAACCTAGGGTTAAAATGGAGTGTAGATGCTCAAGCCCAGCATTCTCTGACATGGGTCAGATGACTCGAGTCCCACTAACCCTAGACTTACATTGCTGTGTAGCTATACAGTAACTTTTGAGCATCGCTGAAGTAGGGGGAAGTGGCTTATAAGTGGCAGCACGTTTTAAGTATACACAAGTATTTTTTGCTACAGCTGAAATCACTCCACTCTCCTGCATAAATAAGGTTTCAGAGTAGCAGCTGTGTTAGTTTGTATCCACAAAAAGAACAGGAGTACTTGTGGCACCTTACAGACTAACAACATTTATCTGAGCATAAGCTTTTGTGGGCTACAGCCCACTTTGTTGGATGCATAGAGTGGAACTTATAGTAAGGAGATATATATACACATACAGAACATGGAAAGGTGGGAGTTGCCCAACCAACTCTAAGAGGTTAATTAATTAAAATAAGCAATTATCAGCGGGAGAAAAAAAAAAACTTTTGTAGTGATAATCAACGTGGCCCATTTCAGACAGGTTGACAAGAAGGTGTGAGGATACTTAACATGGGGAAATAGATTCAGTGTGTGTAATGGCTCAGCCATTCCCAGTCTCTATTCAAGCCTAAAATGATAGTATCTAGTTTGCATATTAATTCAAGTTCAGCAGTTTCTTGGTGGAGTCTGTTTTTGAAGCTTTTCTGTTGCAAGATTGCCACCTTTAAGTCTGTTACTGAGTGACCAGAAAGGCTGAAGAATTCTCCAACTGGTTTTTGAATGTTACGATTCCTGATGTCAGATTTGTGTCCATTTATTCTTTTGCATAGAGACTGTCCAGTTTGGCCAATGTACATGTATGTAATGTTCTCTGTATGTGTATATATATCTCCTTACTATATGTTCCATTCTATGCATCTGATGAAGTGGACTGTAGCCCACAAAAGCTTATGCTCAAATAAATTAGTTAGTCCCTAAGGTGCCACAAGTACTCCTGTTCTTCATAAACAGGCACCCAACTGGTTGTATTTGCTGGGAAGGAAATGGAATAAAATAGGAAGCCTGGAGCTCAATCCTGCATCCACTGAAAGGAATGAAGCCACTGACTTCAGCAGGTGAAAGGTCAGACCCCTGATGTAGGGAAAAGCAGATGAAACTCCAGGCATTCTGAGTCACTCCTAAGGTTGGGTTGAGCCAGTGTTTATACCGGACTGATTGAAAAGCAGATAAACTTTAGCTGATATATGTATTTATTTAACAACAAAAAGTATTTGTTATCTAAGTGTATGTATTTTGATTGCCTGCTTCTATTCCAGTCTTCTTATGTTACTTGACATCTAAGATTGTAAACTCTTCAAAACAAAGCCTTGCACACTGTAGGAAAGGCTGAAATACAAAAACTATCACTCAATCATATGCCATACCAACACTTCTCTGCTGACTCCATCAAATTCTGCAGAAGTGAAGCTTTTTGAAAAGTTTCTGGCTGTGAACAAAAACTTCAAAAAATGGAACTAACACAGGAATATCTTCACAAGTCTGGTTAGCTACACTAGCCATCGTTCTGAGAGGTGAGCAGCCTCCCTTCATCATAACGGAGTGTTAATTCTTAAATCCCCTGACAATTAAAAGGCCAATTTTTTAAAAAAAGCAGTCCTTATATGCAAAAAAATATACATTTCCAAGTGCAACTAGCGTGATTTTACATATACATGAGTTATTTGAGCAAGCAAATGAGCAGACCAAAATAGATGTTTACCTATAAAAACTCGCATGCAATCACAGTAGCTTCACAAGCAAAAGCAGGCATAAACTGCAAGAGCATTTTGGATGTTTAAATGGACCCTTTTCTTTATTCAGCTTTCCCCAAAATGTCAACACTGTTAATTGTGTATCTAATGGTAATATACCATTAACAGACAGCTGTTTTGTTGGAGAAGTTTTGGAATATATATAGGTAGAAACTGAGGCCTGGTCTACACTACACGTTTAAACCGATTTTAGCAATGTTAAACCGATTTAACGCTGTACCTGTCCACACTACGAGGCCCTTTATATCGATATAAAGGGCTCTTTAAATCGGGTTTCTGTACTCTTTCCCCAACGAGAGGAGTATGTGCTAAAATCGTTATTACCATATCGGATTAGGGTTAGTGGGCCGCAAATCAAACGGTATGGCCTCCGGTGGTATCCCACAGTGCACCACTGTGTGACCTCTCTGGACAGGCAATCTGAACTCGGATTCAGTGGCAGGTAACAGGAAAAGCCTCGCGAAATTTTGATTTTATTTCCTGTTTGCCCGCGTGGAGCTCTGATCAGCATGTTGGCAATGCAAGTCTCCCAAATCCAAAGAGCTCCAGCATGGGGACCATAGAGATACTGGATCTGATCGCTGTATGGGGAGACAAATCTGATTCTATCAGAGACTCCATTCCAGGAAGACAAAATTGCCAAAGCGTTTTGAAAAAAAAATCTACAGGCTACACACGTGCTGCGTGATTAAGTCGTAACGGGAAGCCAGAGACTCCAAAGGACGCTCATGGAGGAGGGACGGGGGTACTGAGGACTCCAGCTACCCCACAGTCCCCAGCAGTCTCCGAAAAAGTTTTGCATTCTTGCTGACTCCAATGCCTGTATTGTTCAAACACATTGTCCGGCGTTGATTCAGGAATAGTCTCGTCAAATTTACACCCCCCTCCCCATGTGAAAGAAAAGGAAAGAAATCGTTTCTTGACTTATTCAATGTCACCCTATGTCTACTCTGAATGCTTGGGCCTGTTGGTAGATGCGTGCTGCAGCAGTGGCAGAGCAGTATCCACTCCTCTCCCCTGACCGGTGGGCAGATGGTTGCAGTAGGACTGGTAGCTGTCCTTGTCATTATCCCAGTGAGTGCTCTGGCTGGCTCAGGTGAGGCTGGCCGGGGGCACGGTAAAATAGGATGATTCTCCGGTCATTCCCATAGATGGTACAGAACGGCTGGTAAAGCGTCTTCATTCATAGCACTGGGGCTGAAGCTCCATTCAGCCCACCTCCCTTTCCTGGTAAAGAAAAGATCTGTCCTGCCTGGATGTCATAGCAGCGGCATGCTGGGCTCCTCTCTCTCATACCGCTAATGTCCGGCCGTGGACTGTCATAGCACTGGGAGGCTGCATCCCTTTTCATTTTATCTCATAACAAGTCAACTGATTCTTATTCCTGCATTTCTTTTTAACTTCATTGACCACCAAAATGGTGGGGACACTGCCACGGTAGCCCAGGAAGGTTGGGGAGAGGAAGAATGTGTGGGGTTGTTGAGGGCATCCCCTGTGAATGGCATGTAGCTCATCATTTCTGCGCGGATCTGACATTGGAGCAGCCTGTGCTCTCTGATTACACTGGTTTCTCTAGTACACTTGCCCCATATTCTAGGCGACTGACTCTATTTTTGAACCATAAGGAGAATTGACTCGAGGGAGTCATTCCCAGTTTGCCTTTGCGCCCCTGCCGATCTCAGCCAGGGCGCTCGCTCGCAGCAGAGTACACAAGGACAGATACCGTTATTGCTATCATGCAAAAGCAAATGAATGCTGCTGTGTAGCGCTGGAGTATCGCCTCTGTCCGCGGCATCCAGTACACATACGGTGACTGAAAAAAAAAAAAGAAAAGCTGAATGGGCTCCATGGTTGCCGTGCTATGGCGTCTGCCAGGGCAATCCAGGGAAAAAGGGCACAAAATGACTGCCTGCCGTTGCTTTCCCGGAGGAAGGAATGACTGATGACATTTATCCAGAACCACCCGCGACAATGATTTTTGCCCTATCAGCCACTGGGCTCTCAACCCAGAATTCCAAGGGGCGGGGGAGACTGCGGGAACTATGGAATAGCTACGGGATAGCTACCCACAGTGCAATGCTCCGGAAATCGACGCTAGCCTCAGACCATGGACGCACACTGCCGGATTAATGTGCTTAGTGTGGCTGCATGCATTCGACTTTATACTATCTATTTTATAAAAACCGGTTTATGTAAAATCGGAATAATCTCATAGTGTAGACGTACCCTGAGTAGAGCACCATCCCTCATCATCTTGTCCAATGGTGAGCTACTTGTTCTCTCAGAACATGTGTAATGACAGAGAACAGGCCATTCTGTGCCTCAAGCCTTTGGCAAGAAGAGAGAGAGTGCTTTTAAAACTAAAATGGTCTGAAACAATTTATCCATTTAAAATCTCAATATCTTAATTTTGCTTACCTGAAGTTCACCAGTGGCAAGTACCCTCATCTGATAGGTTAATTTATCTGAGCATGGTCTCTCTGTCAGAATAAGTAAATCTGTGAATTTCTCTTATAAGTAGTTGCATGGAGGCAGAAGTGCAGTTTTTATGCTTCCTGCTTATTAATTTTAGTTGTAGTAGGATACAAGTAAACAGAGCAGTAGTTTTATCAGAACAAATTGTTCATTTTTTCTACTTGGATATTATTAAAGTTTAAAGACTTCCCTCTTGTAATTATCTGATTACATGCTTTCAGAGAGTTCATATAGTCTTATCTTGATATGTGAAGAGTGACACTTGCCACCAGCACCAAAGGGATGCCATTATACAGCAACGTGTGGGAATTTCACCAGTATCAGAGATTCAGATCATAGACAGTGTTCCCCCTTTTTCAGTACCAGTCAAACCAAGCAAGTGGACAACTACTAAAAATGGACAAATGAGATTTTTTAAACAAATTCAAGCAGCAGTGTGCAGCAGGGCATATTCTTTAAATCTACCCTCATTCCATTTGCTTTTGTTTGTGGTGTGTCCTAAGGCTATCTCCATTTCTTCCTACTTCACACCTCCTCCACTCAGAGGTTCTTTTAACAGACCACACCCTTCTAGAAAAAGAGGACTACATGTAACTTCCTTAGTTCTTCAGAGAATTGACATAGACCTACAAAAGACAAGACCTTTTTCTCTGTTGCTACAAGTCAGGGAAGAGGGAAAGAGAGAGAGGTGAGGAATCAAATGAAAGACGCCTGTCCAACCTCATTAAAAACAAAACCCTAGAACAGTGATACTCAGACTGATGCTCGAGAGCTGCAAGTGGTTCTTGAATGCATCTCCTGCCACTCTTTACAGCACATGATATTTAAACAATGTGTGATTTAATTATTAACCAAACTAAGTTATTAACCAATCAGGATGATTTCAGTACGTTATTAATCAATTGTAGTTGATAAAATACTTGGTCAGTCAAAAATTAAATATTTCCCATCATACTGTTTAAATATGAATATATAGTACTATAGTAAATGAAACAATGCATTCACACTACTGTGGCTCTTTTGGGTAATGTGGATTGCTAATTGGCTCCTGAACCACTGAGGGTCTGTGTATCATTGCCCTACAACTAGGCTGCAAATGCATTCTTTAAGGAGGAATCGGGCTTAATTTGTTGGTTTTTTTTAACTAAGCAATGTTTATTATTTTACCTTCTTGTTTCAGTGCCCCAAATGTCAATACACAAATAAAAGCATTATAAGGGAAAGCAACAGCTAGACTACAGCAGCTTTTCAGTTGAAGGAAACCTGTCCTGTAGGACTGTTCAGAAGGTGCCCCCTGCTGGCAGCTAACATGTTTGAAGATCGTTTTTATACTTCATAAAAACTAGCAGGAAAGCAATGAGACAAAGCTTCCGGCCTTTTCCATAATTTCGTTCTTAGAAATAAGCACAGTTTCCAGCTGTTGGGAGTGAGACAGGCCAAAGCTTCAAACTGCAGAGAAACTGGTATCACAAGCTCAGACCACAGTGGATTTTTTAAACGAGAGAACAAAATACATGTTCACATGGAACACTTTGCAACCCAGACCTTGCACGTACCTGCGTAACAGTGAATAATGTAGCACATTCTCCCCCAGCCCACTCTCCCAAAAAGTGTAACAGAAGCGTGTGGCAAGAGGATCAGTTAACCATATCTCATATCCACCAAACGTATTTAGATATGTGAGCTGCTGGAGAAGCAATGCTAACACTGGACTAAACTGTTCAGTGATATAAATCAGCTCTCAAAACATTTTGGCTGCAGAGTAAAAACAACCTTGTCTGCGGACAAATTATTTTGTCTGCAAATGTGTGCCTGACGGGAGAGGAGGGGGGAGAAGGGAGAAGACTGAACATATGTACACACCTCTGAGTTCTGATGATAGTCACATGCTCAATTGTACTTACCATGCACCTTTGACTATCTCAGCTGCACTGTTGTCGTCCCCGCCCCTCAACAGAAATAAGAAGCTTCTAGGCATCTTCAAACACCCACCATTTCGCAGAGAGAGGGAGAAAAAAACAATCCTGCCAGAGAGGTGTTTCCTTCTTCCTATTAATCCCCCACCCACAACACATGGACTTTCCCTCCAAAATTATACTTGGGTAAAAGCCAGGTTGGGTAATATTAAAGTCCTGCAATAGCAGCAGCTTTTAAACCTCACCTCACAACAAGAACCAGAAAGGATTTTGTACTGTACTCATCACTATGTGATCTGAGTGCCTCACAGGTAAATGAAAGACTCATTCTTGTGTGTTTGGTTCTTTCTCCCTTACCTCTCCTTGGTGCTGAAGAGATGTTTTTAAATGCATTGCTTGCTGAGGGCAAGCACAGTGCCTCGTCTTGTCTATGTGAAAGCAGTGAAGCTCATGTTCCTCCTGATTTCCCCATTGAATGCACTTCCACAACTGTGTGCCAGTCCTGAAAAAAGCTGTCCCCAGCACTCATGACTCCCTCTTTTTGTGGGTGGCTTCCTTATTCATAAGGGGCACAGCTGTCTTAAAAGGTCTTCTTGACTGACGGCTGGGTTCCCAAGCTCAGGAAAACTTAGAAAATTAAGACCGTGACCTTGATCCATTATTAAATGGGCTGCAGTACAGAAACCAGAACTCCAGGGTGATGTGTTCTCTTCCACCGCTGCTGCTTACTAGGTGCACTGTTGAGAGTCTATGCTAGTTGGAGTCTTGTATGTTTATTCCCACGCACGGGGCATTGCAGCAATCCAGCCTGGAGGTCACAAAGCCATAGATAACCATGACCAGGATTGCAAATGTCCAAAGAGGGCACAGTTGAAAGAAAGTATTTCTGGAAGTCATTCTTATTTGGGTAGCTACATTCAGTGAATTAACCAGGATTGAAGAGCTGTGCATTGTCTTGATCTGTGGCCTAATTCTGCAATGACTGGTGGTGATACAGGGCTAGCTATTTCTTCAAAATGTCTCCCTTTCTCAAAAAGATCACCTCTGTCTAGCCCAGAGAAAGGAAAGCTTTATTCCAGCAGAAAGGGAAGATTCCTGAATCTGCACTACAGCTACCTCTAATGGAGCTGCACTCACTGGTAACTGCAGGTATGAAAAATCTTAACATGCAACAGATTTATTGTGGTAAGATGAGAATCTAAAGAGAAACTTCCCCCCAGACCCTGGGAGATGTAGTGCCTAGAAGAGGTACACACACAGCCCTGTAGAAGATAGAACAACAGCTATCACAGACTGTAGGAGTTCTCACTAATCCTAGGAGTTCACTACCATCGACAGGCAAAGCACTGTACGTTTTGCAGTGCTGTTTATATACTACTCTTTTTTAATTCCTGCACATGCAAGGAAGGCACACATTTAAGAACGGTGCTTAAAAAATTCCTTTTATACAGCCCCTTCTTCTAGAGCTTTCCCACTGACTCAACATTTCAAGATAGTTAGAACATTTCATACCCTTAATAAGGTTCAAACTCTGCCTTCTCCCCATTAACCCCATATCTGAAAAAGAGAAGCTGATTCATAAATAAATTTACAAGAGAAACATATGGAAGCAGCCTTTATTTGTAGTCAGCTACATGAAAACAATGTCTTACACTTCTATTCTTGCTCCTTTGATAGCTGACAATTTCTGCACACACAAACCCAGCACTGTAACAAATCATGAGCAACATGAAGTTTACTAACCTCCACCCAAACACACTTAATATAATTTGTATGTAGTTCTTGTTTTTAGCTTCCTGTGAACCTCTACAAGAGAGGATACCATTGAAACTCACAGTTTTAACTATTAAGGTGATCAACGGAAATAGTGCATATGCTTGTGGTGCAATTTCAAAACCTCAGCTCACGCTGGACTTCTACTAAACAAAAATGTTTTGTATTTTTAAAAAAATGCTCTAATAGAGAAAAAATCTCTTCCATAAGAGTACTTTTCTTTTTACAGAGCACTGATTAAACAAGGTTAAGAACACAGTTTTTCAAACAGAACCATCTTTTTTTTACAAAGGAAAAGCATCTTCTTAAATCCCCACCGCTTTTCAGTCAAGGGCATAGATAGTATTTATACCACAATGTGTTATCACACAATTGGACCACATCAGAATCTAAATGAAGCTCATTAGTTTAAATTTACAAGAACCACCTTTAACTGAAACACCCACTATGATATATATATTCCCTGGAACATCTCATACATGACATTTTTGTTAACTTTATGTACAGTGTTTTACTGTAGTACTAAAATCACATACACAAAAATTCTGTAGCCACATCAAAACTATTTAGTTTTCTTAACAGGGACAGCAGGCCTGAAGTCTGGATAAGAAAAGCACCAATAAGCAGAACAATGTATATTCATATTATTACATCACAGAGTAAACAAATTAGCAGATTATGTGCTGGCAAAAACATCCTCAAAATCCATGTTGTAACCTTTTAAGGTCATCGTCATAATAGGAACAAAAGAATTGAGACTCTTGAAAAACAACTGTGTACATGTCTTAAAATTCCTGTTGATTAAAAAACACAGGGCAAATGTATTTGGAACATGGTACTTGTACGTGAAAAGCTGGTGCCCATGGAGCACAAAGTTCTGTTATGTCGACATTATTTTTCTGTGAATAGAGAGACAGACAGACAACTTGGAGCTCAAAGAGAATACAAGAAATAGAATGCTATGCTGGCCTATAAAGAAAAAAGTTAATGAGGCAGGAAGAGAAATAAAAATAAGCGAATAGACAAAAATTAGGAAAGAGATGGAAATGCTGAACGTTGTTGGACTCTATGAATCACTAAAGGCTCCTTCAAATACAAATATTCTATGATTAAAAGAGATATGCAGGAAAATGGAAAAGAAAATAGCTGGACAACATTTAAGTAATTTATACCTTATTCTTCTTACATTTGATTGTATTTTTATGGAAGGAGCACTGTTAGTCTGGAAAGGGGAAGGTGGTAATAGCACTGGAGTCAGCCTGCTGCCCATTGCTAGTAAAGTAACTACGTTCACGTGGAAGATATCTTTAAAATGTACAAGGCACTGTCCTGATAATTTTTCTTTGTTTCAAGCCCTCTTTTATATATAAAAGGCCTATTGTGCAGTTAAATTAGGAGAGAGTCTTCAAAATGCTAGGGCATTTATAGTAAGGTGTGTCCTGCTGTTGACACACAGATTTATTCGTATTTGGAAAAGAACACCTTTTAAAACAGAAAAAAAACATGAAAAGAATATGGAAAGGAGGGCTGTGCAACACAATGTTTTAATGAATGTTGAGTTAACCATGAGGCATAGAAATGACTGTTTCCATTGGGCTACATCAAAGCTGATCCTGACTTTTACCTCATGGACATAAGAAATGACTGCATTCGCAGCAAACTATTGCCACCTTGCTTGAAACACACGGATAAGTGTGTCTCTATGGTTCAGTCCTCTTAAATTTCTGTGTCTCCAAATACCAGCACTCTCTCAATGCCAAAGTTCAGACTGACACACCCAGAGAACTAAATACAATAGCTGTTTAAATGGAAGGCAGTTAGACTAGCCAGGGACACATTTTAACATAGCTTTCCTCAGAAAGAACAGCAGTCACTTCACTCCCCACCTCTGAATGGCAGTCAATCCTATAGCAGCTGTATCTACTCCTTGCAACAGCAATTTAAACTGGTGCATTTCAACCACACCATGCAGCCTCTGAAAACAGAACTGTGAAATCTACAAAGCAATCCAGCCCTATGCTCAGTCCACTGCACCAAGCTGCTGCTCCAAATATTCTGACTCCACAGTATTCATGTCATTTAGTTTTTATGTGCGTCCCTAGTATTTTTTGAAGGAATGGAGGTTTTTCTCTGTTGGAATAGTATGCTGGCTGGTCTCAGAACATTCTCATACAACCCTCACCAATTGTCCAAGTCCAAAGAACTATTAAGGTTACAGGATGCATTACCTTTACTCAAAGAGCCAGTCGGCAGCCCCTTTTGTGAGGATGTGCATGGAAATCAATGCATTTATATAGCAAACATTTTTGCAATATCTGAACAGAGCTGGGAATCAGACTGTCAACTTTATGTCTGGGTTTATAGAAGTGCTAATGGGGCAAGCAGGGGAAATACGTTTCCACGGATGCATGATATTTCTGGTATTATACTCTTAACTTCCTAAAACTTACTATTATTATTACAGATAGTCACTTCATTTGCCTGTTAATTTCAGCACACCCTTTACCATGGCCCCAATACCATCGAAGATGTGATGTAATTCCGTTTCACACATAAACGCTGGGGTAGTAACCATCTTGTTGTTCACGTCTACATGAGCTTCGTGGAAGAAAGTTAAGGAAACCACAGCCAACCTAGTATTAGAAGATGCTGTCTGTAGAATGAACCACCACCACCTACATCTTCAAAAAATATCTTCCCCAACCCCCAAGTAATGTAAAAGTGGTCATCGCTGTAGCCTCGGAATGGAGATCTTTACTTATTTTGTCAGAAATACCAGTATTGCATCAATGGGGAAAAGAGCATTAAAGATTATATGAAAAGATAGGAAACTCCTTGCTTAGACGTTAATGCTTCAGGGTAAAGGTGTCTTGGTCACTGCTTTAGACTTTTGGAAAAAGGAAGAAATGAATTTCAAACAAAACTGACTAGTTATGAGGTCCTTTCCCATGGATAGATTGTACTTGTAGGCCATTATGTATAGCACTTCTGACTTAACTGCAGTACTGGTTGTGCCAGAGGAATTTTCAGGCAACAACTGAGCGCCATGTATAAGGATTCAGTCACACTATTAACTTGATAAATCAATGGGAATAACGTTGCCTAGTCCACATTTATCATACTACAGTACAGTCCTACCAGACTATCAACAGTTAAGCATCGACTCTGTATATTTTTGCAACTGTGCTGATTTATACATTAAGAATAGCAGTGTCCCTCAACACGTGGTCACTGATTATTAATTGGAAAGGATATAGTTACTTCTTTTACACAGTGTTTTCCTCCCAGTGCTTTAATGGCTCCTGCAGTTCCGGCATAAGGCCATTTCCCACCTTCCTCTTCTTCATGTCCCACAGTAACTTCAGCACCAGGGAGAACTTTTGCAGCCAACACTGGTGAAATGCAGCACAGGCTACAAGAAAAATAGAAAACGTTGCTCCAATGAGATTACTAATTAAAAGGATTAATTATAATTATGAAGATTCAAATGCATATGTATTTAAAGATCATAATGTAAAACATGAAAAGGTAATGTCTTTCAAACATTATCAGGCTTTTCCTGGCAAGGAAGGTAAACACTTTCTTAGCTGGACTTCTCTTTCTTCTTACCATCTTGAAAGAAGATTTTTTTTTTTTTTTTAAATTAACCAGTAATAAATGCAAGGCCGAATACATTTTTTCTAGCTCAAAGACTAACATCCTCCAACTTATCTAGAATTTGCTTTATCTCTGCTTTCATATAAATTATCAACTACACAACAGTACTTTTAATTGCTCCTCTAAATGTACCATGCCCAATGCACGTAGAATGCACATACCCAATGGGTTTTCCAGCTTTGTGGAACTCCTTCAGGACACGTTCAACCTCTCCATTCACTCTGCAATCCTTCCCATCCACAGCAAAGGTGGAACTGCCACAACAAGAGGCTTTCATTAACACCTCAGTATAACGCTATGACTTTATATGTACACACTCAGAGCAGCTCTCAATGGACGTCAAGAATGGAAAGCGGACACGAACTCTTCACTGCATCAAGTAACAAATTATAAACCACAAATCTTAGTTTTAACTAAGTACTAAGTGTTACCAAATCAGCCTTCTAACATTTTGCAGAAACAGTACAGCAAAGCTAACAGATTTTCAGATCATTACCAGAACAGAAAAATAATTTCTTATGACAACACATCAAGGAACATCCTAGAAGAAGCCATTTCATAGAATCACAGAACCACAGAGTTAGAAGGGACCACAAGGGTCATCTAGTCTAACCCTCTGCCAAGATGCAGGATTTGTTGCGACTAAACCATCCAAGACAGATGGTTAAAAAAAATACACTCAAATTTCTCAAAAGAATCAGAGGACAAGAAGACTAATTGGTCACAAGACACATGGGGTTTCACTAGGCTAATCTATGAACTTTTTGAAGGGAAATTATTTAGTGATTAGTTTAATATTATCCCAACACTTTCTATAGACTCAGGCAGAAAGAGAAAGATACTGGAGATGATCTAAAATTAAAACTTTTATAATCTTCACGTCCCTCCATCATGCCCCAAAAACCACCACCACAGAGAAAGGAAAGGTTGTTTTTTTTTTTAAAATGTGGTGTGTAAGCACTAGAACTGCTGTCTAGTTTGGGTGGGAAATTTTTCAGTGTGGAATTTGCAGATTACAAAATGCCACTCTAACAATAAGAATAATCATGTAGGGAAACCCCCGCCCACCCATCCATGTCCAGCACTGAAAATGTTATCCTATGGGAATCCCCAAACAATTTGAAAGAAGTCTTCCTTAGCTCCAATGGCTCTCAACCTTTCCCAACTGCAGTACCTCTTTCAAGAGTCCAATTTGTCTTGTGTACCCTCAAGTTTCTCCTCACTTAAAAACTACTTGCTTACAAAATCAGTCATAAAAATACAAAAATGTGTCACAGCACACTACTACTGAAAAATTGCTTACTTTCTCCTTTTTACCATATAATTATAACTAGGGCTGCAAAGTGATTAAAAAATTAATTGGGATTAATCGCACTGTTAATAATAGAATACTATTTATTTAAATATTTTTGGATGTTTTCTACATTTTCAAATATATTGATTTCAGTTACAACATAGAGTACAAAAAGTGTACAGTGCTCACTTTATATGAGTATTTTTAATTACAAATATTTGCACTGTACAAATAAAATATTAACAATTCACCTAATACCTGTACTGTAGTTCAAGCTCTTTATCATGAAAGTTGAACTTACAAATGTAGAATTATGTACAAAAGCCCTTGCATTCAAAAATAAAACAATGTAAAATTTTAGACCATGCAAGTCCACTCAGTCCTACTTCTTGTTCAGCCACTCATTCAGACAAACAAGTTTGTTTAAAGTTGCAGGAGATAATGCTGCCGGCTTTTTGTTTACAATGTCACCTGCAAGTGAGGACAGGCGTTCGCATGGCACTGTTGTAGCTGGCATCACAAGATATTTACATGCCAGATGTGCTAAAGATTCATATATCCCTTCGTGCTTCAACCACCATTCCAGAGGATATGCGTCCATGCTGATGATGATTTCTGCTCGATAACAATCCAAAGCAGTGCGGACCGATGCATGTTCATTTTCATTATCTGAGTCAGATGCCATCAGCAGAAGATTGATTTTCTTCTTTGGTGGTTTGGGTTCTGTAGTTTCCACATCGGAGTGTTTCTCTTTTAAGACTTCTGAAAGCATGTTCCACACCTCGTCCCTCTCAGATCTTGGAAGGCACTTCAGATTCTTAAACCTTGGGTCAAGTGCTATAGTTATCTTTAGAAATCTCACATTGGTATCTTCTCTGTGTTCTGTAAAATCTGCATTGCAAGTGTTCTTAACGTGAACAACATGTGCTGAGTCATCATCTGAGACTGCTATAACATGAAATATATGGCAGAATGTGGGTAAAACAGAGCAGGGGACATAATTTTCTCCCAAGGAGTTCAGTTACAAATGTAATTAACGCATTATTTTTTTTAACAAGCTTCATTAGCATGGAAGACTGTCCTCTGGAAAGGTAGCCAAAGCATGAAGGGGTATAAGAATGTTTAGCATATCTGTCACATAAATACCTTGCAATGGCAACTACAAAAGTGCCATGCAAATGCCTGTTCTCACTTTCTGGTGACATTGTAAATAAGGAGAGGGCAGCATTATCTCCTGTAAATGTAAGAAACTTATTTGTCTTAGCATTTGGCTGAACAAGTAGGAGGACTGAGTGGACTTGTAGGCTCTGAAGTTTTACATTGTTTTGTTTTTGAGTGCAGTTATGTAACAAAAAAAATCTACATTTGTAAACTGCACTTTCACAACAAAGAGATAGCACTGCAGTACTTGTATGCGGTAAATTGAAAAATATTATTTCTTTTGTTTATCATTTTCACAGTGTAAATATTTGTAATAAAAATAATATATACTTTGATTTCAATGATGACACAGAATACAATATATATGAAAATGTAGATAAACATCCAAAATATTTAATACATTTCAATTGATATTCTATTTAACAGTGTGATTAAAACTGCGATTAATCGCGATTAATTTTTTTTTAACTGAGACTAATTTTTTTGAGTTAATCATGTGAGTTATCTGCAATTAATCAACAGCACTAATTATAACATAAATCAACTGGAATATAAACATTGTATTTTCATTTCAGTGTATAGTATATAGTGCAGTATAAATGTCATTGTCTGTATGAAATTTAAGTTTGTACCAACTTCGTTAGTGCTTTTTATGTAGCCTGTTGTAAAACTAGGCAAATTTCTAGATTAGTTGATGTGCCCCTGGAAGACCTCTGCATGCCCCTGGTTGAGAAGCACTGAGGTAGACTATGTAAACTAACATATTTTGTAAAAAGGCCACTAACTGTTTCCTGTTATTACTGTCTGAATTATGCATAAAGGATTTCTGTATCACTTTACTTAGCTTGGTACTCACAGGTTTTTAGCAGCTCCGAATCCACCAGGGAATATCACAGCATCATAGTCCTTTGTACTAAGTTTAGCCAGGTCTGTGATTTTACCACGAGCAATCCTTGATGATTCCACTAAAACGTTTCTTGAAGAACAACAAATAAAGCAATAAGAGTAATGAACCCAGTGCATGCACAAGTGTGGTGAAACTATGTAAGAGAAGGGTGTTATTTTTGAAGAGTCGAAAATAATGACCCTGAATAACTAGAGCTACAGCTGCTTCTGAAATAGAACTGGAATATACAGTACCTATGAGCAAGGAGTGGAATAAGGTTTTAGATGGCAGCCACAAGACAAAGAATCTAAGTTTTTCTCACATACAAAATATTAGTTGGCATAATGTTAAAAACACTTTGGGAAAATTGCTACTAGTAAATATTTAGCATAGGGCATAACTTCTGCAGCACATCCCTGTGGCACAAGCTCAAGAAGCAGGAGTCATCTTCTGCAAATTAACTGTTGCTCTTACCTTGATTCAGCCTCAGCTGGTTGCCCTTTGGTGTGGTCAATAACGTGCATCTGAGGAATATCCGGGGCATACATCTGAACTTCAGCTCCTCCACGACTCAGGTGAACCAAAATGCTATAAGATTGGTACAAATATGATGAAAGCCTTAGAAGAGAGGGAGACTTAAGGAGCCAATTAAAGCAGGTTTTTATCTGGCTCTGAGTCCTACCAGAAATAGATTACGTTTTGGAAAACAGTACTGACAAAGTAGCACACAAAATGACCGCAAAATGTCAGTTTTTAGAGAATGTATAGGATAGTGGTCCCCAAACTGTGGGGTGCGCCCCCCTAAGGGAGTGCAGAGGAACATTCAGGGGGTGCATGCAGCAGGGCCTGGGCCAATCCCCACAGGGAGTGGGAGGGAGCACCATCTAGCCCAGCTCCGGCTCTAGCCACAGCTCCAACCCAATCCCAGTTCTGACCCCAGCTCCGCCGTCAGCACACATGTTCCTCTGCTGAGCCAACTGTGCAGTAATGGGGGTGGAGGGTGCAGCGGGGAGGAGAGAGGTACAGACAGATTCCATTACTGCTAAGGGGAGGGGAACGACAGGAAAAGCTTCGGCAGCACTCTATAGGGCATTTATTATAGCCTGTCAAGGGGGGGGAAGTGAAGTGGAAAACTAGATGAGCTGCAGATGGTACTTAAACCCCTTTGATTGCTGTGTTATTTACTCTTGTTAGAGAAACCAGTACAGTCTTCCTTCAGAACTGTAAGAAGAGTCCAAAAGTCTCACGAAAGTTCATTAAGATCAATGTCCCATTATCTGGTGTACAGTGTGATAGGTCAAATTCAATCTGAACATTAACAATCCTGGCACTAGACCTTGGCCCAGAAAGGTGATTAGGAAATAAGTGAAGTCTGTGGTCACGCTTCCTGAGCTGGAAATGCTAGAGTAGTAGCTTGCTCTTGGGAGAGGACTGTCTACCAACAGCTCATTGCTCTTGCTTAGCATGTGGTGGTGATGGAGTCTGCCCACTTCTCATCAGGAAGCATGCAATATGAGAACTTAAGGAGAACCATAAAGCTGAGACAAAGTGGTAGATTTTTATGGGGTATGGAAAGAACGAACTCTGGGAGAAAACCACACACCATCAAGGCTCTTCCAGGGGAGTACCGACAGCCCTGGGAAACTGGAAATTAATTAATTAGAATAAAAAGCTCTAATCATGTGAAGAATACATTTCTGGACTCTGCAATAAGGCAAAGCTGCTTACGCTGAGGCCTCATGGATTTCAGTACCATCATACACACCACATCCAGACAAGACCTGCAAAGAGAAAATCAGCACAATATTTCAGACAAAATATGTATTTTAGGGGTCTTGCACAAGCATTTGGGGATAAAGCAATTGCAGCTGCACCTTATCAAAAACAGATAGCGGCCTCAGTAGTGATGGGTTATACGAGAACTGGGATGTCCTATTTATAGTAGCTTGTTCTGATTCAGGCAAATGGCTCAGCAGTAACTACTGAGTTGAAAAGCAAAAAGTATTTTGCATTTTTCTCAGACTTGAAAAACTGACACTTTGTTTTAAAATGTGATGGTAGTCACAAAAGTGGCTAAAAATAATATTATGAGCTTTCATGCTCCTAAGATATGTAAGGAGGGTGATCTTACATATAAGGACTATATTCAGACCTTGATGCATACGTAAACTTTTCATTAAAACAGAAGGGAGTTAAAAGGCGCACCTCAAAAGTCAGAATTTATGACACACTATTTTACCTGTTACATGACTCTTATTCTTAGGATCCATATCAGAGATTAATGGCTAAGTCATTTTTTAAAATCTAAGTACACTAAATAGCTCAACTGAATTTCCCTTATTAGCCATGGGAATAGTGCTTTCAAATAACCCCAAAGTGTTAGCTAAGTGTGTCCTCCCATGTCTGAATCTATCCCGGCTATTACTGAAGAACAATGGAACTGAAGGAGATTAGAGAAAATAATATTCCCCAATTTCTGCAGTTTGCTTACTTTGTGCATTTGACACACTGGGTATATAGTCAGTTTCCCCTGTTTGTGTGGGTCTTTCAGACAGCAACAAAAAGAGAGAGAGAGAGAGAGAGAGAGAGATTTTAAAAATAGGGAAATTGTGACTGTAAAGACACAAAAAATTCCAAGAGCCTTTGTAGTTCCTGAAACTATTTTAAATTCATGCTTTAAACAGTGACTAGGTTTCCAATTGGCAGTGTCCCTTTAAGAACTCTACTTTCTTAACCCAAGCTCTCCCCTCATTTTTAAGCAGCTTAGTGGGTGCTTCATCAGTTATCCACTGCATGCATATTTTATATATATTTAAAACTTCTTGTTATTTAAGATGCTCTGTACAATTTACTTCTTTAGATTTTATTTTTACAACCTGTCCAGTTTCCTCTTTCCCAGTTTCTTTTGTAATTTTAATGCCCTCTGGTTCCCTTTTATGCGGTTCTGTATTTCCCCACACCAGCACACTGCTTTTGGTTGCTCGCTTAGCATTTAAGGTATTATTGGAATGCATTTTGCCCATAGCTTTCCCAACTGTACCTGAAATACTTACCACTGTTGATTTTCCCATTTGGGACTGAATTCCAGCCTATTTTAATTCCCAGTTCCTTCGTACTCTGCTTTTCTGATTATTATTTCTGCTACAGATATCATTTCAACCCTGTTAACATTTAGGTAGCTAGTTCCTAGATGTTCTCTAATTTTAACCTTATTTATCATGGATTCCTTGCAACTATTAAGTACCAAATAGCTTTTGACATTATTCACTTCATTAGAGTCTTTACCACCTCCACTAATTTATCTTTCCTTAGGCCCTATGCAAATTAGACTGCAGGAGTGAACCCAATGTACAGTTTGGTCTGAAGTGTGTGTACAAAAAGTCAAACTATGTCATGGACCAGATTAAATAAAATAAAGTTTCAGCTCAGGCAGCGAGTACTGTAAAGTGACATACATATATATATAGCGACTGGATAACGTAGTGGTTAAGAGCGCCGCCCTTTGATACGGGAGACCGCCCTTTGATATGAGAGACCGGGGTTCAAATCCTAGTTGGTACCCAACTTTCCAGTAGGGGTCCTTGGGCAAAAGACCCCCTAACGCTTCACCTGCCTACCTCAAAAAATATGAGATTGACACAAACTAGGAGAGTCATGCCGGCTCGGACGTCGCCCAGATTAACAAGGTCCGCGCCAGATGTTGAGGAACCAGGACAATCTGACGATAAGTGGGCTACTGGAACAAACCATTCATGGACGAGACAAGAGAACCTGGAATTGATGGAATGCTTGTAAACAGTAAATGCCCTGTTCTCCAAAGAACCATCCAAGGTGTACTCCCAACTGCACTGAGCCTTGGTAATCAGTCTCGAGGATTGACTGTAGCTAGTTTCTCCATGATCTTATGCCTCATATCAGCTGCTGTGCTGTGTTCTGCAATGGAGGGGATGGCAGTGAAGTTTCAGCTTCAGGTGTGGGCTGCACATCTACTTGTTCTTCCAGGTCTTCTTGAGTCTGGGATGTAATGTGGAGTTGGTCTATCTCAAGCTGTGAGAGCAGCTTCCTCTTTACTATGTTGAAGCGTTGGGTAACTAGCTGTTTCTCAGTAAGTGTGGATGTAGGTCTTTTGTCCATCCATAGTCCCCTCATACGTTTCATATATCCCCTCTCATTAGGTCTACTGATGTAGTAGCATTCCATCAATTCCAGGTTCTCTTGTCTCGTCCATGAATGGTTTAACTAACTGTTGATATCAGTTTAACAACCCACACAACCTCTCTCAGGAGACTCTCTTCTACTTGTCTCTAAACTCTGTCAAGTCAAGCGCAAAAGTATAATTAGGCAGGCCAGGAAAGAAATTGAACCACCACCAGCTAAAGACACAAAAACAAACAGGCCCCATTGACTTTTGTCAGGCTGTACATCAGACACAGGAAGCCTGACAAAAGTCAATGGGGCCTCTGGACAATCGAGGTGCTAAAGGAGCACTCTAGGAACACAAGGCTGTTGCAGAGAAGCTAAATTGATTCTCTGCATCCGTCTTCATTGCAGAAGATGTGGGGGATCTCCAAACCCATCCATTCTTTTCAGGTGATAAATCTCAGAAAGTCGCCCAAACTAAGATGTCAATACAGGAGATTTTGGAACAAATTGATTAATTAAACAGTAATAAGTCACTGGCAGCAGATGGTAGTCAACCAAGAGTTCTGTAGAAACTCAGATATGAAATTGCACAACTACTAACTGCGGTATGCAATCTATAGCTTCAATCTGTAAAAGATGACTGGAAATAGCTAATGTAATGCCCATTTTTAAAAAAGGCTTCAGAGGTAATCCTGACAATTAGAGGCTGATAAACCTAACTTCAGTACCAGGCAAATTGCTTGAAACTACAATAAAGAACAGAATTATCAGACACATGGATAAACACAATATGCTGGGGAAGCGTCTTTGGCGATGCACGACTTCTTTTTACAAATCTCTTAGAATTCTTTGAGGGTGTCAACAAGCATATGGACAAAGGAGATCCAATCAATATGGTGAGTAAACTTTCAGAAAGCCTTTGACAAGGTCATCACCAACGGCTCTTAAGCAAACTAAGCAGTCATGGGATAAGAGGGAAGGCCATCTCATGGCTAAAAGATAGAAAACAAAGTGTAGAAATAAATGGTTGGTTTTCACAATGGAGAGAGAACTAGAAGGTACCCCCAAAATCTCTACTGTGACCAGTGCAGTTTGATATATTCATAAATGATCTAAGAAACAGGCAGTGAACAGTGCAGTGGCAAAATGTGGTGATGATACAAAATGAACTATTTTGGCCCAAGATTCTTGGGTAAATTCAAAGCTGACTGCAAAGATTGCAAAGGGATCTGGCAAAACTGGGCAACCAGGCAACAAAATGGCAGATGAAATTCAGTGTTGAAATGTGCAAAGTAACACATACTGGGGAAAATAATCACAAGTATAGGTACAGAACAATGGGATCTAAACTAGCTGTTACCACTCAAGAAAGAGATCTTAGACTCATCATAGCTAGTTCTCTGAAAATTTTCACTCAATGTGCAGTGGCAGTTAAATAAGCTAACAATGTTAGATATCACTAGGAAAGGGGTAGACAAAAACAGAAAATATCATATAGCCACTATGTAAATCCATGGTAGGCTCACACCCTGAATACTGCATGCAATTATGGTAACACAATCTCAAAAGAGATGTATTAGAATTGGAGAAGGGGCAGAGAAGGGCAACAAAGATGACTATGGGTATGCAACATCTTCCATATGAGAGATTAAAAAGAGTGGAACTGTTCATTTTAGAAAAGAGATGACTAATGAGGGATATGATAGAGGCCTATAAAATGAATGGTGTGGAAAAAGTGAATAGAAAAGTATTACTTACTCCTTTCCATAAAACAAGAACTAGGGACCCAATTAAATTTATAGGAAGCAGGTTTAAAAACAAACACAAGGAAGCCCTTTTTAACACAACAAACATTGCCCAGGATGCTATGAAGGCTAAAAGTATAACTGATTTAAAAAAAGAATTAGATCTATTCGTGGAGGATAGGTCCATCAATGGCTACTAACCAAGATGGTCAAGGACGCAACCCCATGCTCTTGAGGCCCCAAACTTCCAAATACCAGAAGCTGGGACTGGATGATGGGATGGAGCACTTAAAATTGCCCAGTTCTGTTCATTCCCTCTGACACACCTGGCATTGGCCCAGGCCAGAAGACAGGTTGCCAGGCTAGATGGACCATTGGTCTGCCCCAGTATGGCCGTTATTACATTCTTAAGCATTATTCCCCGTTAATACAGCAGTAGCTGGAGTGGGTATCCTAACAGGGGAGAGGCAGAACACTTCAGCCCCAAGACTGTGCTTGGTGGATGGCCAGTCTCCTTCAACTAGCAATGCCCTTTCCGCTGCCTTGAACATCAAATAATCTCTGCTCATCTCAAAGATTCCAGCTGGGTCACCAGCCGCAGAGCACGATCAAAGGAGGCAACTAAGCCCGCCACAGCCCAGGCCAGGCACAGGACACAGGTACAGAAGCAGGCAGGGAGAGAGTTTCACCTTGGAGCTGTAACCCGCCCGGGGGGGTTGGGTCTGCGCAGCTCCCTGGAGCTCCCCACGTGGAAAACGCCTCCCCCAGCATGGGCTGCGGTCCCCAGCCTACCCCTCGCCTGCAGCCCAGGGCTGCCTGTTTGCAACCGGCGCTGAGACTTGCTACGAGACCCAGCCCTGCCTGACCCCCCGGGCCGGGCCTTACTCACCACGGCCACCCGGGCCCCGCGTAGGCGGCGGGCGGAGCCGTGGAGGGAGGCGAGCCCGCTCGGGGCCCGGGGCCGCCCGCAGCAGACGCGTCCGCCAGCATGGCCGGGTTCCGGGAGGCGCGGGCTGGACTCGCGGCAGGGGCCCGGGCGCCTGACCGGTGCAGCAGCGAGCCCCAGGCCGGGCCTTGCAGCCCCACAGCGCCGGCTAGAGGAGGGAGGTCTCTGCCCGCTGGGGCGGTGCGGGCTGCCGGGCTTCGGCCTCTGCCTGCTCCGTGGTGGGCGCCGGGCAGCCCCCTGGGCCTGCCGGGGGACCCCACAGCCCCTCCTCCCTCGCCCTCCGCCGTCCTCTCCTCAGCCTGCCCCGCGCTTGGTGTCTCCGCGAGGGCCCAGCCGGCACCCTTCCTACCAACTCCAGTACTGCCAGCTCACCCCCCGCGGGGAGGAGCACGTGCCACAGGCCCAGACTTTGCAGGATCAGACCCCGAGACCATTCACCGTCCAGACCTGCCTTTGCAAAAAGTGGTTATTAATTTAGTGAATTTTAATAATTATTTACACTGAAACTTGGTGCTAACCACTCGTCCCTAAAAAGTGCCCACAACCAAGACAGTTTCATGGGTTTTACTATTAAGCTCAAGTTGGTGTTGCCAGGTTTCTTGGTTGCTGTTTTCCTTGAAGCCCCAACTCCTGAAATCATGTACTTACAGAACCTCAGCTTTTTGTTTGGTTTTTTAAAACAGGTTTCTTGCCTTCTTAGTTGCAGAGAAAAGCTTGAAAACATTAGCTGAATGTTCCCACATTGTTCAAAGATTAGAAGACAAATAAAACCCCTAAAATAGATTCTTTTTTAAATCTCACAATTTTTGAACACTCAGGGTTTGGTAAAATTGTTAGTTCATTATTACAGGTAAAATAAACCCAGGTATTGCAAGCTGGTTGTAGGGTAAATGTGGTACATGATGTGCAGCAAGAGGGAAAGATCACACAGACCAGAGATGTTGGGCCAAATATGTTCAACAGCCTCCTCTTTTCAGCCCTCATGCAGAGACTCAGGACCTCTTGTATGAAACATTTTTTGTCCCCTCTGAAACCATGAGAATGTCTACATTTTTGGGAAAGTCCCTTAAAAATATTTTGTTTCTTATGCAGAGAGGGGAAACTCCACTGAGATGCTGCCAAAACCTCTGCAGCTCTTTTTCTCAATTCCTGCTCCTTGAAGTCCAACCTACTGGCTTAAAAATAATACTGTACTTATATTTTCCATAACACTTCTCATCAGGAATTTCAAAGCACTTTAAATACGAGATCAGAAGAGGAAAATGGGAAGAAAAAACAAACTTGCACCAGTTTAACTAAAGCTATTTTAGACATGTAAATTAGTTTAAACATTTTATTTCAGTTTAAGCATAAATGGGTTTAGCTTAAATCTGTTTTTTACAGGATTAAGATAAAATATACACTCAAAATTAAATAAGCACATCTACAAAGAAATGTGCATGGATCTAATTAAATTGGCTTAAAAACACACCTTTAAATTGGTGCAAGTGTGTGTAGATAAGGTCTGACCCTGCAAAATGTAGGTTTGTTTACCTGCCACATCTGCAGGTTCGGCCGATCGTGGCTCCCATTGGCCGCGGTTTACCACTCCAGGCCAATGGGGGCTGCAGGAAGTGGCAGCCTGCATTCCTCGGCCCGTGCTGCTTCCCACAGCCCCCATTGGCCTGGAGCAGCGAACCGCAGCCAGTTGGAGCTGTGATCAGCCAAACCTGAGGACACAGCATGTAAAAGAAACCGGCCCAGCCCGCCGGGGCTTTCCCTGAACAAGCGGTGACCCTAGTTTGAGAGCCACTGCTTTATAGTTGACTGTCCACATTCAAAATTACATAAACTGGGCTAAACCAGAAGAAATATTAGGCCTAATGTTGGACTTACCAGATTCATTCTGTTCAGGTTTCAGTATCACTCATCGCCATGCTATTTGAGCACATCACAAAACGTTACCGGACAACTTGGGTGGGGCAAAAGTTTATTTTGATAGCTCTGTCTTAGCTCAACTGAGGAATAAGGGCATAGATGGCTGCACCACCTTCTATGCAGGGAGTGGTTGGTGCAGGAGCTGGCTTAACGCCTCATGAAAATTCTCCCGGCACTTCCACAGAGAAATCTGCTCTCATTTGTGCTGTCTGCGCTGTATAGTTGCACAAAAATACTGCATTTATAATGTAAATGTTTCTGAGATGGGTAATACAAAAGCATAGCTCTCCCTCCACAGATGTAATCCTTTGTATTACCTTTATGGGCCAAACTTTCAAAACTAGTTTCCAAGAACTGCAGGCACACAAATTTAGGTGCAAGATCAAGGCTAGCTTAATAACGATGTGGCTAATATTATATACAATTGTGGCTTATATTACATACACACATTTATTAGATACTATTGAGATAACTGAGATGGCCTTCCAGTGCTAGGATTCATTTGTAAAAGGTGCTGTGCAAACCACAGTAAGACAGTTCCTGTCTTGAAGAACGCGCCATCTAGAGACAAGACACACACAAGAAACCGTAAGCAATGGGGCAGCAATTATGGGGTAATGTCAGCTTACGTAAACATATGCTGATACTGCTACCATGTAGAACAGGAGTGACCAACCTGAACCTGAGAAAGAACCAGAATTTACCTATGCACATTGCCAAAGAGCCATAGTAATACATCAGCAGCCCCTCATCCAATTCCCCCATCCCTGCTCCCAGTGGCTCCCATCCACTAGCAGCCCTGATGACCAGTGCCCACACCTCCCCACACCTTCTGATCAGCTGTTTTGTGGCATGCAGGAGGATCAGGGGAGGGGGCAGAGCAAGAGCACAGTAGGTTCAGGTGAGGGGGCAGGAAGGGGTGGAGTAGGGGTAGGGCCTGTGGCAGAGTCAGGGGTTGAGTAATGAGCACCCCCCAGCATATTGGAAAGTTGGCGCCTGTAGCTCCAGCCCTGGAGTCGGTGCCTATACAAGGAGCCACATATTAACTTCTGAATAGCCGCATGTGGCTCCGGCGCCACAGACTGGCCACCCCGATGTAGAACTTTATTCTCAATCATGTAAGATTTCATGATTTTAACAATCCCTATCCACCTATAATCCTTTTAGCTCTCTTAACATTTACTGTTTCCTCGTTTATTTGATGCAGCCTTTTCTCAACATCAGGTTAAGATTTTTGGGTCTTTTTCTTATATAGGTTCCTATTACCCCCACCTTCTGTCCCGATTTTTCACATTTGCTGTCTGGTCACCCTAACACCAGGGGAGAGGCCAGTAAAACCAGTGTTTGCACTTGAGAAAATAAGAGTTTTTTTTAAAAAAGGAGAAACAATTCACTGTGCTATCACTGATGTGTGTCCCCAGCTTTTTCACTCTTTTAATACCTTTTATCTTTTTTTGACATCTTGCAACACAGGCAAGACATGAAGACTATAAAAAAAAAATAAAAAAAACAGCAATGGTAAAATTTTTTTTGATGATAAATAATGATAAGTTATCATGTAGGAATAATGTAAAATACTACCCACCATGGCCAGTGAAGTGAATAGAAATTATGTGTGTTCTGGATAATAGTGGAAGGAAGCAGTCATTCGCAAGAATAAGCATGGAAAAACAGTTTTACACTGGTATATTTATTTACTTCGATCACCAGAGTATACAATGATATTTATTTTATACAGCTGAGTCATGCAAACTGATTTTTTCTATATCTAAACGTTTTTATGCACATTTTCTCTGTAACAGTTTTCAGTAACCTTTTTGCCAAGTGCTGAGAGAAAGAGAGAGAGGGGAAAGCAAACCTACCAAAACTCAATTCAATAGAAGATCACTTGTGATTGATCCTCATCCATAATCTGTGAGATATTCTTCACCAACAGACATCTTTTAATATATTGCATAGGAGACGTGCATGTTTTTTCCACACCCAGAACCTCAAAAAAGTAATTAACTGGTGCTCATGCTGACTTACATTTAAAGCAACTGAGACACCCAAACCTGCACTGACATCCTAATGAACCCTGGTTGTATTGTTAAAAAAAATAGAAGAGCTGTCATGTTAAAACGAAAAAAAGAAAAGGGAAACAAACATTCAGATATTTACTGTTCTTCTGATTACACAGTGGTATAAGTTGCATTCAACAGGCTGGAAATTTCTGGACATAAATCTTTACTGCAATACCCTTGATCATTAACCAATTAAATTCCTTGAAGACGCTGTACTGCACAATCGTTGCTCAGATATTTGTTCACACTATGGTATGACATTTATCTCAAATATTTTTCCTTTTTTGGGGGAATATTCAGCTTAAAATTTGGATAATTTTAGAATTTATAAAATTATTAATTTATTAAATGCAACTAGGATAACATTTCAAAATGAGCTGAGGTCAATATGCACATTTTTAATATTTAACGTTTCTTAATATTTAATGAAAAATGACACACACAAATGACTAAAAAAGAGTTTAATCCAGGGGCACAGAAATATTGTGAGAGCAAAGACTTCAGAGAGTGACTTGCAATGCCTAAAATGCCTGTATATGTATATACATTTTATCAAAAATAAACGCACCAAACAATTTTATTTGCGCTTTTATCTTTTTTGACAGATGAACACAAGTATCTTCTTGTTTGAGTTCAGATACAAATCTAGCTGATCAGGTTCGTCCTCGCTCCCTCAGTTACGGGAAGAGGGAGGCCGTAAGCCATGTTTTAAGGACTGTATGGACTACACTTTAGCTATCCTAAATCGAACCAGCTTCTGTATCTTTGCAGATTACTCCAAGCCTATATCACAACATATACAAAATAAGCCAGTATGAGGCCCACTTAATCTCAGGGAATACCACTGGCGCAAGTGATTGCTTCTGCAGGTCCCCAAAAAACAAAAAGAAATAGGAAAATTAAGGGAAAATCAGTTGTCCTATGAATGCACGCTTGCCTCTTCCATAAGATAATCGCTGTTAGAATCCTCCAACTCCTCTTCACTCACTGATGTTTCTGCGGGACGTTTCATGCCCCGTTGTTGGGAAATGGCCAAAGCATATTTAATATTATAGCGATTCCATTCACAGCTGTAAAAACAGGTCACCAGAAGAAAAAAATATTAAATGATAGGTTCTGCTTCATCTAAGTACATCACACAAATTTTCCCTCCTAACATTCAATAGCCTTACGCTTTTGTACAAGACTATGGTTTAAGTTTTAAAAAGATTTAAAGGACAGCAATACATACAGTTTAGAAACATCTTCAAAGTGACGTTGGATGCTCTTCTGAAGGAACTGAATCATGGGCAGCAGCTTCCCTGACCTATAAAGGAGAAAGCAAGCAATTAACTGTGTAGCCTGTATATACACATGGATTTCTAGAATCCCTTTTCAACATTATTTTTCAAAATTAAAAAAAGCCTGTTATATATTGTTAGCTCATTTTTACATATCTATGTTCTAAATCTAAAATATCAATGAATAAAAGCAAGTGACTTTGTAACTTTGTGCTGTGTCCACCAATAAACCGGTATACAATTTTAGCTCAGTACAGGCAAGTCTTATCTTAGGCGGGGGTTCCGTTCCGTGGTTATCACATAAAGCGAAAACTGCGTCTAGTCAAAATTATATCCCCAAGCCCTTTAAATCCCGCCCACAGCTCCGGCGGCTGGGTGGGGGGGGGCATTTAAAGGGCTCCACCGGGCTCCCTGCTGCCCTTTAAATGCTGTCCCCGACCCCACCGCTGGAGCTGTGGGCAGGATTTAAAGGGCTCCACTGGGCTTCCTGCTGCGGTGGGGAGCCCGCTGGAGCCCTTTAAATGCCCCCCACGGCCCCACTGCCGGAGCTGCGGGCGGGATTTAAAGGGCTCCGCCTGGCTTCCCGCCGTGATGGGGAGCCCGGCGGAGCCCTTTAAATCCCATCCGCAGCTTTGCCAGCCAGGCTGGGACTGGCACTTAAAGGGCCCAGAGCTCCACGGTGGCCGGAGCCTCAGGCCCTTTAGTTCGCCACAGGGGCTACCAGCCACCTCTGCAGCTGGGAGCCCCTGGGTGATTTAAAGGTCCTGGAACTCCCAGCCACAGCTGGTACCCCAGGACCTTTAAATCTTGAGGCCACACTCCCCCGCCTGAGGCCATGCCCCCCCCCCCCGACTCTGGCTGTATGCCTAAAGTTGAAATAGCGCATGTTAAATACGCGTAAGTTCCGAGAGACCTGTACAACATGTGTGTGCAATTTATCACTCATGTTGCTTCGGATGAACTAGTCAAATGCTTCTCCCTCCCCGACACCAATGTAAAAGTCAGCCCCAGAAACCGTTCCATTTTGAGGTCAAATGGCAACTTTTCCAAGTTAATTCTCTTTGACCTCATGATGAAGAAGTTGACTCAAGGTATAAATTCCAGAAAAGGAAAGCAGGAATTTGGATTTTACAAACTATTCACTGCTACTTTATAACAAAACAAAAGAAAGAATCATTGCCATTTTGGATTCATTAAATGATGGCACGATGCGTGAATAACTACTCATTCTTCACCCCACAGCAGCAAGGAAAGGAATACAAAATGGTTTCTTCCTCAGGTCTATGGTGACTCCCAAACAGTAGTTGGGAAGAGCTGTCAGATTTTTAATTTGCTCAGTAGCCTCATTCCAATTGCCCAAACACTCTAAAAGAAAGTTGGGCTGAATGTAACACTCATATCTTGTCTAATTGCCTGAAAGGAACTAGGCAGGAATGCAAAATACAGAAATTTATTACACTGCTTTCCAAAAAACTAGGGCTGTCAAGTGATTAAAAATATTAATCCCTATTAAGCGCGAGATTAAAAAAAATTAACTCCATTAGTTGCAGATTTAATTGCACAATTAAACAACAATAGAATACCATTTATTTAAATATGTTTGTAGGTTTTCTATATTTTCAAATATAGGCTATGGCAGAGGGTTGGGACCCTCAGGGCAGGGGTAGGCAACCTATGGCACACGTGCCGAAGGCAGTACGCGAGCTGGTTTTCAGCAGCACTCACACTGTCTGGGTCCTGGCCACTGATCTGGGGGGCTCCGCAATTTATTTTAATTTTAAATGAAGCTTCTTAAAAATTTTAAAAATCTTATTTACTTTACATACAATAGTTTAGTTATATATTATAGACTTATAGAAAGAGACCTTCTAAAAACGTTCAAATGTATTACTGGCACACGAAACCTTAGAGTGAAAAATGAAGACTCGGCACACCACTTTTGAAAGGTTGCCGACCCTTGCCTCGGGGTTGTAAGGTTATTACATGGGGAGGGGGGTCGCGAGCTGTCAGCCTACACCCCAAACCCCGCTTTGCCTCCAACATTTCTAATGGTGTTAAATATATAAAAAAGTGTTTTTAATTTATAAGGGGCGGGGGAGGTCACACTCAGAGGCTTGCTATGTGAAAGGGGTCACCAGTACAAAAGTTTAAGAACCACTGGGCTAGGGGCTTTGGGCTTCAGCCCCTCTCGGGATGCAGGGTTCCAGTTCAGCTTGGGGCTTCAGGCCTTCCCCGCCCCCGATGCCTCCCTCTCCACCCAGAGGTATGCAATTAATGTGTTAATTTTGTTTTCAGTTAATCACAAGCATTAACTGTGATTGACAGACTACAAAAAACATAAGCAAAGTCTACAAAAAGTCAGCATGCTTAGGTATGAAGCACTGCCCAACTGGATGTCAATTGCATCAAATGTAAATAATTGTTTAAGAACAGTGTTCCTACAAGTCTTCTTACAGCTCTTTATAGCTTTATGCATTTATTACCTAAAGCTAGAAGTTCAAACGAAGTTCTACCTACAATTTAGGAGAGCCTTCTCTGCAACTTTACTGCAGGAATCATGTTATGTCTCCCAAATATTCACATTTCAACCTATACTGGTCAATGGAAGTCATAATAATGAAGTATTTGGCTGTATGTTTCAATACAGAATCTGAAAGATAGTTGCTGGAAGCCTCTTAACTGTCTCACAAATATTTTAAACTTTAGCTTAAAATGTCCAATTTTCTGTGTTTTGATTTTTCAAATCCACTCACCTTGTTTTTAACTTCTGTCCATGTAGCATCAGTAACCGCTGAGCCCAAGTAAGATAGAATTCCAGGTGATGAGATGTCTCAAAGGCAGAGGCTAAAAACTCCAGCACCTTCTCCACATACAGCTCTGGGAGCGATGAGCAGACAACATCAACTATTTAAAAAAAAAAACCCAACTCATCAAGCTTTCAACTGGAATAACGGGGTGGGAGGAAAGAGAAGGAAAATTGAGGAGATGCCCTTTCAGAGACTATTCCAGTTCTATTATTCCGCATCACCAGACAGGAGATAACCTGCCAGTATTGTGAACATCACTTGCCAGCCCTTCAGAATGTAAGTTACTCCTCTCTGAATTTTCCAACCTCCACAGCACTTAAAACCAAAATCTTCCTATCTGTCCCTAAAACAGGGTCTGCTATAATGTTTATTTTCTATTAAAACTTCAACTACCTTCACCTTTTTGCCATCATCCTTCACTCCACCCTTTCCCTCTCTCTGCACATCCAGGCTCTGGCAAAATCTTGCTGCTTCTCACTTTATAAGAACTGCCACAGCAGATCAGACCAGTGCTCCATCTCATTCAGTGTTTCTGTTCCCAACACTGACCAGTATAGGATGCTTCAGAGAAAGGCATTAAAATAACGTGCCCACAAAAGAAGTTTCTTCCTAACCTCTGTTTGTCAGTAGATGACAATGCCCTGAAGCATGAGAATTTACAACTAAGGCTATGCTTCTGTCATGGAGGTCTCGGCTTCCATGATTTTAAGAGATGTCAGAGTTCTTCGGCTTCAGCCCTGGGCAGCAAGGCTTGGGCTCTGTTACCGGATTACTGTGTGTCCATTTCCGTGATTCATTGCTTATTTCCAGCATCCTGTCCATGGCTTTAATAAAAAGACCCATGCCAAAATCGTAGCCTTATTTATAACCCTTCCAAATAAAAGTCCAATCCAATGTAACTCTGAATTTTCTCATCATCCTTGTAAATGGGTAATCCCCTTTTTGAATTCCCACAAGCCCTTGAACTCTCTGATACGTCACTGCAATGAGTTCCATGGAGTAAGTATAATGATTCTAAAATCTTTCCATTCCTCTCAGTCCCTATTGCAGGGGTGGCCAACTTGTGGTTCCGGAGCCACATGCGGCTCTTCAGAAGTTAATATGCAGCTCCTTAGATAGGCACCGACTCCGGGGCTGGAGCTACAGGCACCAACTTTCTAATGCGCAGGGGGGGCTCACTGCTCAACCCCTGGGTCTACCAGAAGCCTTGCCCCCACTCCATCCCTTCCCGCCTCCTCTCCTGAGCCTGCCATACCCTCGCTCCTCCCCTCCAGAGCCTCCTGCATGCCACGAAACAGCTGGTCAGGAGCTGCGGGAAGGGAGTGGGAGGTGCAGATTGGCGTGGCTGCCGGTGGGCGGGAGGCGCTGGGAGTGAGGCTGTTGACGTATTACTTTGGGTCTTTGGCAATGTATGTTGGTAAATTCTGGCTCCTTCTCAGGCTCAGGTTGGCCATCACTGCCCTACTGCCAAAACCCAGGTTCATGGCATGGCTCTCCCCAACCTAGATTGGATTATCTCCAGCCTTCCTGACTCTCCCTTCAACCCAACATAAAATAGTTCAAATAGCCTTCCTCTTCTACCACCACCACATACCTTCCCTACTGCACCTCTACCCTGATATAACGCAACCCAATATAAGGCAGGTTCACATACAAGGCGGTAAAGCTCCGACATGCTGCCCTGAGCAGCGCGTTAAGGGTGCCGGGCCAGGCCGGGGCGTTCAATAAGGGGCAGAGGGTCTCGGAGACAATCAGGCCCGCCCCTCCCCCCAGGGTCTAGGGGGCAGGAGCTGTGGGAGGGCACTTTTGGGTGCCTCGCAGTCCCAGAGTGGCCCGAGGGATTAGCAGGTGGCTGGGAGCAGCCCGCTCTGCTTCCCTCACCCCAGCCCCAGCCGTGTTGCTCGGGGGAGGGAGCTTGGGGTAAGGGATCCCCCCTACACTCACCAGCAGCGGCGGAAGCGGAGCAGCAAGGCTGCAGTCCTCTTCACTCCGCCAGCTCCCAGTCGCAGTGCTCCACTTCCTGCCGCAGGTGAGTACATGGGGCGTCCTTTCCCCAACTTCTCTGCACTCACCCGCGGGCGCAAGTGGAGTGACACGGCCCCAGCCCGCTACGCTGGGGGGCAACTGGGGAAAGGTCTTGCACTTATCTGCCCGGCGGGAAGTCGAGTCCCACAGCTGGGAGCTGGTGGAGTGGGGCTGGCTGCGGCTGGGCTGCTCCGCTTCCTGCCAATGGTGAGTGTGGGGCGGTTGGGGAAAGGCCACCCTCCGCACTCACAAGCAGTGTGGAGTGGAGCGACGCGGCTGCAGACAACTCCACTCCGCCAGCTCCCAGCTGTGGCGCTCCACTTCCCGCTGGGCAGGTGAGTGCAGGACCTTTCCCCAGCCGCCCCCCAGTGATACAGCTGGGGGCGGAGCAAGGAAAGCAGAGCGGGCTGGGGCCGCATCACTCCACTTCCTGCTGCTGCCGGTAAGTGCCTGTCAGGGGGAAGGGGGGGTGGATAGGGGTCAGAGCAGTCAGGGGACAGGGGGGTTGGGTAGGGGGAGGGGTCCTGGGGGTGATTAGAGATGGGGTCTCTGGAGGGGGCAGTCAGGGAACAAGGAACCAAGAAGGGTCAAAACAAGTCTGATATAACATGGTCTCACCTATAACGCGGTGAGATTTTTTGTCTCCCGAGGACCGCGTTATATTGGGGTAGAGGTGTACCTGCTTCCTGAATTCCTTTCCTATCCCATGTATCTTTCTGCCTGAAATTCCAACTCCTCATCCTCAGTCCTAAGGCTTTGCATCCTGCCTTCATTTCTGATCACTACCCATCCCAACCCCACACCCTGCTCACTCTTGTCGCTTTCTCTCCTTCTTGCCTTTTTCTATGCTGCTCCCCACACCTGGAACAGTATCACTTTCCTGGTGTGCCAAGCATCCACTCTCCTACACCAACGCAAAAAACCTGCATCTTCCGACCATTGACTTCTGCACTCTATATTCTTCTTCCTTCCTTGCCACATAAAAATATCAGCGCATAAGATTTATTTACTTTATGACATTTTTATCTGAACACGTTCAGTCTCCTGTTCCTATGTTTGTGAAGCTCTTTGGTTCAGGAAAATTATGCCCCCAAATAAGTGATTAATTAGCAGCATGTATGCACTGTAATGTAGAATAGTAAAATACAACTTTTTTTATTATATACAATAAGAACAATGACTTCTAGAGCCATTTCTACTCAAACATCTGAAAGTACTCTGTGATTCAGGAATTAAGCCACACATGAGCCATGTGAGGTGAACATTATCCTCATTTTACAGATATAAACCTGAGGAACAGAGAGGAGGTTAAGTGACTTGTGCAAGGTCAAAAAGGAGAGTGGCAGAGAGGAAACAGAAATTAGATTTCTTGACTTTCAGTCTTACTTTCAGCTGCAAGACTCTCCCCCCCTTCCTCTTTAGACATATCAGTACTGAGGTAGAAAGGACTAGTGTCCTGAATTAATACAACATTCCATAAACATGCAGTAGGTTTGCTGTAATATAAAATGTTTAGTAATAAAAGGAAGTTTTAGGGCTACACTATGCCCTCAGACTTCAGCTCAATGTGGGGTAACACATCTGGATCTCAAATTAGGTTAATTAATTTTAGGGGAGCCCTGCTTACCTTCATTACATGGTACAGTCTCTATGACCTCTTGAATTAATTTCTTCTCATTCAGTCGGAAGGCCATGACGATGGCCATGGTGTACTCCTTCTGACTCAGCACTTTGTGCACACTGCTAGGTGTGATGTCAATGTCCAATTCAAATGGATCAAAGATTAGTCCGGAGTCTAGTGAGTAGATGAGAAGGCCTTCTGTGGTGGTCGCTGCCCAGCTTCGTCCTAAAAGAGAAGTGGCAATTGATATTTAAACACAACACACTTGTTTTCTTCTGGGGAGCAGTGATGAACAATGAAGATTGTTTCCCACGCTTGCTTAAAGTGATTTGGGAAGAGGTGGTCTCTCAATACTATGGATGGTTTTATTGATCAAACACTGTCTGTGAAAGGTGCCAGCTTGACAGTACTATGAACTTAAATCTTCTGGTTATCCAGGACATAGGAACAACGCAGGCAACAATATGCCCAATACACAACACTGTAACATGTTCTGGAGGGATCACCGCTATGGACAAGAAATCAACGCCTCTGCAAAGAATGCCAATAAGGGAGCCAATAAGTGACAATATTAGCAACAGTGGTTTCTGCAAGTGTTTTCTGTGACTGGACTGAGGCCACCAACTCATTTCACATAGCCTCTGGAGAGCCACCAGAGACATAACAATGTCTTTATATCACCCTAAACCTGGGGTGAATTTGAACTAATGACTCAGAAATTAGAGGCTCACACCTATCAGTTCAGTGAGGGAGGCAGTGGGGGGTGGGAGACTCAACATGACTGATAAAATACATTTACTGTTAACACCCACCAGTAGGAGAGAAACGGAGGCATGTCACTCTTATCTCTGGCTTAAAGTGCCGAGAGCTCATGTCACCTGAAACAAGAAATGAGAAGCAAGTCTTCAACACATCCAACTAAATATTCACACTGTGGATACGAACTCTTACCCTGGTGTTACTGTCGCCGAATCAGCAGAAACACGTCTGACAAAGGAATGCTGAACCATCGTGTGACAGGTTCAGAACTGCTGGTATGGCAAGCATGATAGATATTGGTAAGGTAACAGATACCAACAGATCACTTAAAAAAATCCTGAGGTATCATATTTCCTTTCGGCTCATTGGTTACTTTGCTATTTTCCTTATCAACCTGTTATTCTGATCTCAAACATGAGCAATACCAACATGCCATGTACTACTTTGGACACAATGTTCATCACACACTCAAATGTAATCAGTCATCTTCTATTACACTAGCCTCCAGAGGCCTCAACTGAAAACGGGGCCCCGTTGTGCTAGACACACACACGGAGACAGTCGCTGCCTCGAAGAGCTTCCAGTCACAAGACAGAAAGTGTAGGAGAAACACGGAAGAAAATGACTTGCCCGAAGTCTTAAAGCAGGTCACTGGCAGAGCCAGGCACTGAACTCCAGTTTGAGTGCCAGCCTGATGCTCTACTCATTAGGCCACAGTGCATGTGTTTCCTATTACCTCTGTGAGAAAGTATTCAAGAACAGGTCACCGATTATTACATCTGCACAATGTTTTCAAACTAGCTTTAACAATTTTGGCGGGGTGGTGGACATGTCTAATAGCATCCCTTGTCCATCCCACACTGACCCAGAGTTGAAGGTTTTTTTATCCCATGGAGCCAAGGGCAAAAAGCAGTGTTACTAACATTGGGATTAAGAACTGAACTTACCTCTCTTTACACCTGGAAGAGCAATGGCAACACCATCCTCATCCCCAGCCCCATCATCAATCAGTGCCATGCTGCCAAATTCAGTCATTTTCCTACGATCCAAGTATTCCTGAAAAATATTCATATTACATTTGCTACAATACTTCTCCTCTCCAACATAACACGTTTCCCTGTATCTCAAGAATACATGTATAGCAGAGGTCGCCAAACTGTGAGGCATTTCCCCCTAGGGAGGGCGCAGAGGAATGTTTGGGGGACACAGGTAGGCCTTGGCTTGGGCGGGAGGAGGAACATAGGTAAGGAGGGTAAGTGCGATGTAAAAAGTTTGGAGACCTCTGATATACAGAGAGTTCTGAACAGGATTAACTGAGTAATTCACAAACATTTAATGGGCTAGCCCAGTCATCTAATGGTTATTGCTTTGTATTTTCATCCAAGAGTCTTCTCCAACTCCTGGAAGAAACTGAAGCTTGCAGTACTGTGGAGTCAATGCTCAGCCATTGGTGAGGGAGGGAGTGCCCCTCAGTTTACCTAACAACCACCTCTGCTTGATTTAGGAGTGTTCATTAATGAGTTTCAAAGAAAGCCCAGGTTAGCTCTCCTCAGAGAGTGACCATGACAATTCAAGGTAAGGAGAATGACAAGTGGAGATCTAAGAGCTCCTAGCAAGAAGGGAAGAGTGATGGAAGATATTGCAATACTGTAGTTACTTTTAAATTAACTAAAAACGTTTGCATTTGACAATACTGTCAGATTACGTTCATAATTCTAACTTTTGTGCCCCCCCCCCCCCACTGCATCCATTCTTTGGCACAAATATGCTGTTCACAAAGAAAATTATTCAGTACAAGACTGTCATTAATTTTAAAATCTCACACTCTTGAAATGCAATGTAATTGCAAATTGACTTTACTGTCATTCATTTTCAAGAAAACTGCACTTTCAAGACCAAGCACTTTGGCTGCTTTTGGGTTTCTTCTAGTCCAGTAGTTATGCAATTTTATTCTCTCTTTTGGTGTTTTCACCTGTGATTGTCTCCTACCCAGTACAAACAAAAAGAACTCCACTTAAGTAATAAAATATTCCTAATGCAAACCTCATTTATCAGACACTATACCCAAAACAAACACAATCTTAAAAAAAAATAAACAAAACAAACTGAGATAGTCACTTACCTCCATGGCATCTAAGGAAAGATTACATGAGATCTCAAATTTCTTCATAAGAATCTGTTCCTTCACGTGATAAATACAGACGAACTTTGATAATCCTCCTGCCAGAATAGACTGGCCATCAGCTGAATAACAAAGAGTAGTGAAAGATCTGAAAAAATATACAATGCATAATTTCACCCCTACTTCTGAGCTTTGAGCAAACATCCATCATCAATACAATGGAAAGACAATGAACCAAAACTGCTATTGAACAAAAGAAAACCTTTCCTAGTTTAATCTTCCACAGTCATTAATTTAATACGTTTAATGTAAAGAATTGTTTTGCCACGACTGAATACTTCTCAAATTCTTTATTGTGAATTATCACAATGCAGATTTCAACAGATTTGTTGGTGTACTTCCCTACCTCACAGGATGTTGTGAGGATTATTTAATGTTTGTACTACTCTACTTGTAATACAGCCATGTCACGTTGACGGCAAAACAATTCTCCCGGGCTTTTCCATCAACCACACTTTTCTTTCCTCTCAGTCATGCAATTTTGCAATCCCTCTGGGCTTGAATGTCCCTTAGAGGGAAGACAAACCAGCCTCTAACATCCCATCAGTACCATACACTCCTGCAATTAGGCTTACAGAATGGATGTGCATCAACATAAGTGAGCAGTAAGCCATGTATGAGACAAATATCCACTACAAAAGATTTATTTCTTCCTCTAAGTCTTCAAACCTGTCTTATCAGGAATTAAAATGATTCACAAGAGCCAGAAAAAAAATTACTATTAAATGATGAGGTCTATTTCAAAGACAGCAGCTGACTGGTGTTCACAACTGAAAGTTATATATTTTTCAAAGAGTTATTGCCTCATTTTTGCGGGTGAAGGGATGAGAGGAAAGAGTTCCTATCACAGGCATTCAAATACCAGGCGTGCTCATTGTTTGTGAGATTTTGTTTTAAAGTTGATTGTTATTAATGCATTGAAAAAAATGTTCACTGCTCAAATAATAAACCAGCAAGATATCTCAGATTACATCTTCTGAAATGAATCACCTACATACCAGCTAGTCACAAAACTATAACTGTGTATGCCTTTTACTGTCACTTCTAAATGATGCACAGCATGACAAGAAAGATTTAATATGATATAAATGAATCAAGTTTAGGAGAAAGAACAGATGCTCAGGATTTGATGTATGAGTGACTCTGACCTATGATGAAGGTACCAGGTAAAAAGGGTCTAGAATGAATGGACAGCACGCTGAGTCAGAAGATATTCAAGTTATTAAAACTGAATCGCAGAATCAAGATATTCAGATGTCAGCGAAACTATGAACCCCTCACATAAAAGTAAGAAGCAAACGTATTGAGCAGTGTCAATTTCTTGTCATTGCTATGGTGGGGGGAGCACTGGCCTGCTAAACCCAGAGTTGTGAGTTCAATCCTTAAGGAGGCCATTTAGGGAGATGAGGGGGAGGGGAGAGGAAGAAGACTGTCAGGGACAGTACTTGGTCCTACTAGTGAGGGTAGGGGACTGGACTCAATGATCTTTCAAGGTCCCTTCCAGTTCTGTGAGATAGGCACATCTCCATATATTATTATTGTATAATATTTTACATACTTTGCCTTAGCTGATTGTTTGGCTGTTATTTTGTCCAACTCTTTTCTTCCCATCTGAAGGTCGTGTCTTCCTTCAATTGATCCAGTCTGCACTGCATTTTCATGATCCCAGAAAGTTATCTGTCCGTCCAGGGCAGCAACCGCAAGTTCATTGCCATCAGGGCGGAAAGCAACAACAAGAACTGCAGAGAATTTGGTTGATGAATAAAAATGTACTTCCGACTTAACACATTTTTTCTGGACTCTACTGAGCAAGATTTAAAATAAGAGAGTACACATTCACATTTTTATAACAAAACACAATGCTAAGCTGACTAAAAACCCAGGCAGCTAGCACCAAAGGTTTCTTGACTGTTTCCAAATAACGTGAAACAGCAGCAATGAAAACTACAGGCTGAGATTGGCAAATAAAATGCTTACTCCTGAGGGAATTCTGCACCAAATTTTTTTTTTAAAAATCTGCTCACAATATTTTAAAATGCTGAAAATTTTATTTGTCAATAAATAAATGTGGAGGCTCCAGCGTGGCAATGGGGAGCGCAGGCCACTGGCTGCAGAAAGGTGGGAGATCACCTTGCAGCCTCTCCCCTCCCAGGACACAGACTCCACAGTGAGGCTGCACCTGACCCTGACAGAGCGCAAGGGCCAGGCCTGCCCCAGAGATCTGCATCCAGTGGGGGAGGGGTTGGGCTGCAGGGTGAACGTCCACCTTTGTGCAGCCAGTGGCCTGTGCTCCCCACTGCCACACTGGAGTCTCCACATTTATTTATTGACAAATAAATTTTAAAACATTGTGAGCTGAATTTTTAATTTTTTGGTGCAGGATTTCCTCAGGAGTAGCAGGTGAAGCAACTCACCAGGACTAGCAACTCCACACCAGGCATGGGCAGGCAGGCTCAATCCAGCAGGATCCAAGTGTGGACAGGCTTAGTGTAGGGGGAAATCTGGGTGTGGGGGATCCAGATGCATAGGGGCTCATTGGGGGGTTCCGGGTACAGGGACAATGGGACTCTGCAGGGAGGTCCAGGTGAAATTAGTTGGGCCTCAGCGGGGGGGTCCAGTTGCTAGGGGAAAGGGACTTTCAGTACAGCTGGTTGGGGCTCAACAGCATGAGGGTTTGAGTGCATGGGGAAGTCTGGGTGCAGGGGCTCGACTGGGGGCGGTCTGGATGCAGAGGTCAGGCTTGGCAGAGGGGTCTAGATATGGGGGTACAGATGCACGTGGTTTGGCTGGACGTAGGAGCAGCTCCCCATACAGTGACCCCTCCCCACACAGCTGAGCAGCGATGGGAGCATGAAGAGGGGGGGAGGGTGTGCAGAACCAGAGGTTTCTTGGGGTGTCTGACCCAGCCGCTCTGTGCAAGGGAAGTGCACCTCTCCCCGACCCTAGCCAGGACTAGGAGCTGAGCCCAGCTCAGGGTAGAAGCCATCGGCCGGGTGCCAGGGCTCAGCAGGGTGCTCTGGGTGTGGGGGCGGTCTGGGCCTGAGGGCATCCAGATGCAGGGGGATTGGATGGATGGGGAGTGGACTGACCTGGCACCCGCTGGGGTGTCTCCAGCCCTCACCCCCTGAAGTGATTTACCTCTCTGCTGGCTGCTCCAGGCGCTCAAAACAACGCACTGGCTGCTGGGGAAGGGTGCGTGGCTGATCTTGCATCTTCCCTTTGCTTCCCCATCAGAAAGTCATTTTTCTGTGGGGAAGCAAAGAAATCTGCACGGGACACAAATTCTGCATGCGTGCAGTGGCACAGAATTTCCCCAGGAATAAACGTTAACCGATTGACCTCACCAACTACAGATATTCTCAATATATTTTTGATGGAATAACACAGATCATACATAACTGCCTCTGTGTGACACGTTAGATAGAATGAAATGAAATTTACCATCTGAGTTCAGTGTTAGTGTCTCCTTGGTTCTCCAGCTATCAAACATATCCCAGAGTCTGACCGTTTTATCCCAAGAGGCACTAGCTAAGATACTCTTCATTGGGTTAAAACACAGACTACTGATGGGACCTTCATGGCCTGATAAGACCTAATGGAGTAAGAAAAAAATAATATGGAATAATTAAATGAAACTGAGTTCAACATATAATTATGTGGCAAAAACCGTGATTATGTACACAGGCTGTGGACACCCTTACTACATATGTTTAGGAGCATATTATTTTTTCAATACAAGGGATGTTATGCAGGTACATTCCTGTGTACAGAGATGGGAAAAGACTTCCTTTGGATCTTAAAAGAACAGGAAATAGAAACTAGGTAACTTTGGTGAAAGGCGATCAACTTAGAATTCAGGAATATAATGGATTTTTTTAAAAATGTATAGCTAACTAGCCAGAGGAATTGATAAGTAGATCATTTCTCCAGAGATTAAGGCTGGCCTACTGCTGAAACCATTTCACAATTTGCTGTTTTCTGAATCAAAGTCCTTGTTGCAATTCTGATTAAACAGTAAGCAATAAAAATATAAAAAAATACTCTACAAGCACATCTGTGGTTTCACATTTCCATACATTCCAATCAGGAAAGGAAATTCATGTCACTTTATTTTTTTAAACCCCCACCTGCAGAAACAGGTGTTTGAAAAAAAGGCAATACTGGAGTACAGGACTTCCACACATTTCTCCCTGCTATTCATCTGCTATCCTTACTGACTGCCTGCGCTTAGTAAGCTACTCCATGATCAGTCAACTGGGTTTTTTCACCTAGTTTGCTTTCACATTAGTGTGGATGTCTAAGGCGTGGCCATACTCCTGTCCAGTATGCAAGTGGAAGCCATGGAGGTGGTGAACATGCCACTTCATAGTCATGTCTTTCCTTAAGTAAAAAGCCTCTGAGAAGAATCCAGAATTTTTAAGCCATAATGGGGAATTTAACCCCAAACTTTTTCATTAAAACCATAAGCTCTTCAATTCTATTGCTCCCAGTCTGCCACGAGCAGAGTATGGTCCAGCTCCGCACTGTAGCAAGAACATCCTCAGGCTGTATTCTAGTCTTGAGATTCTTCCTACAACTTCTACGTCATAATGAAGTGGACAACACAGGATCAGTTCTTGTCCCAAGAGGTGATGGTGGGCATGGAGAGGAGCGGGTTTCTCTACTGCTAGTGTTGTGTTCAGTCTAACCCTCTGCAAGGTACCACACTTCAGTGTAGTCAGTCAATTAGCCCTCTTTCTGGCTGTATACCTCTTCCCTCTTTCCCTTCAATAAGAGGTCATTTATGCACTAGCTGTGCTCACTCAGCAGCCAAAAAGGTCCAGAAGACTTTTCCTAGGTTGCTCGTAATCAGCCATTCAAGAATGCTGAAAATTAACCCATTTCCCACAGATACAAAAGTAGCATAGTCCAGAGATACCAAATTACAGATTGCCGGGGGTGGGGGGGGGGGAGGAGGAGAGGAGAAGGTGACTAATGTGGGTTTATACATATAGCTGCATCTCCTCCACAACACATAACCCTCAGACAGGGTTAACTAACCTAAAAGATACTTAAAATAGAAAACACTGGTTATGTTAATAGTGAACGTTCTAGAACAATCCTTACATCTAACAATCTGCCACTCTGCATTGACCAGACAAATATGTCAAACGAGTCCTGGGAACCAGCTGAAATAATCTCACCACTGGAGTCCACTGCTAAGCAAGAGAACTGGGCTGGTCGTGGAGAAGTGAAGGTGCGGAAATTGCGATATCTGTTATAAACAATATGCAAACATGATTTAAAAAATATATTTGTCTATGTCTAAACAATTAAAAAGTATTAAGAATATGTTACAAAAATTAAAGTATTTTACATTTTAATATTTTATACATATTTAACAATAATATTTTAAACCAAGAAGTGTAAGAGTTTAAATATGGAGCACACTTTGCAAAGCTACTACGTAAAGAAATTAAAATAGACATCCAAAAAAAGACATTTTTGCTCAGCCAGTGGAATTACGTATAACTTGCTCAATATGAATGAGTTCAAGACTGACTCAGGGACTCCTGTCCAGCACAAGCTGGACAATTTGTGAAGATGCTATTTTTTGATCTCCAAAAAATATTAATGTTCATCTTTGAAGATGTTTATTCTTTTTTAAAATATACTTATGTCTATTATGTGAATGATGGAGTAGCTCGCATGTGCCCCTACATACACTATCTGCTGAACAATCGGCAACAGCTAGGCCCATATGCTTTATTAGTTTCCTTTACTGAGTGAGCTAGTGGAGATGTTCCTTTAGACACATGCCTTTATCAGTTAACTGACTTTTGAAGCCAGAGTCACGGCTTCTCTAACTGAACTGTCAGCCTCTAGGTAACAATTGTGGTGACCAAATCACTGCACTTAGATCCAGTCTCGGACAGAGTCTCTTATGCACAGAAGACAGCTTTGAGGCACAAGGACAGAGGAACAACAGCCCATAATTGTGTAGTGTTGACATAGCCTATGGAAATAATCGTTTTCTTTGTATCCAAAGATGCTTGACAATGCAAAAAACACAGACGAATCAAGCTTTAAAAAATCCCAGTAATGATCCAATCCAGATGCAAAATGAGGATCTAAAACAATTCAATATTTCTTCTCTCCATCAACAACCAGGCAAGCTGGCTAGCCAATTCAGACTCCCTACCCTACTGTTTTCAGTTATTAGCCAAAATCTTATAAACTCACTTTAAACCTATAAAACAGCACTAAGATTTGAAGAGTGAGAAGGTTTTGACTGCTGGGGACTGTGGTTGGCAGTATATTGTATTTAGAGACTAGGAATGAAAACACAAGATCCTGATAAAACTTCAGACAAAACTGGGTGATGCACTGAGGCTTAAAGAGGATTTACCTGTGAAGATCAAAGGCTCGCACTGTTCCATCCAGGGAAGCACTCAGAATGACATAACCGGTGGAGGTAAAAGTTACAGCAGAGATGCTGCTGGTATGCTCCGTAAAAGTGACAAAGCAGAAGCTGCTACTGGTGTTCCAAACTTTCACCTGCAAAAGAAGTAAGAAAAGCCCTCTAAGAACTCTTGTATCATAAACACAAATCGCAACGCTCCAGCATAGCTTATTTCTTCTAATTGAAAGCACAATTCTGCATGACTTACTCACTCAGATAGCACTCCTAATTCAGCCAGTGGGAGTTCAGTTTGGGAGTGACGAATGCAGGATCAGGCCTTTTATTTGCAAAATCTCAGTGAAACACATGCAAGGTGAAAGTCTGACTAAAGCTGGTTGAGAACTTTCCTTTGGAATGATTTTTGGACACAGAATTCACTTTACACAAAAACTATTTTTTCCAGATTTCAATTTTGCAGGAAAATTTCAATTCTGTTGCAAAACTGTTCACAGCTCCATGGCTTCCCTGTTCTCCAACAGGGTGAGAGTTATCCTGAAGCTGGGGCTCCTAGGCCAGGGAAGTCCAGGCTGCAGGCAGCATAAGAAACTTCTTGAAAAGATCAAATCATATTGTCGTTTTGACTTTTTCTAAAGAAAATTTCAGAACTCCTGTGGGAAATTTGATTTTTCGTTATGTTTCAGAATTAATTTTCTCATTTTTCAAGTTTTGTAATTTCCCATAGAACATGAATTCTCATTTCCAGTCAGCTCTAAATTTGATTGGCAGCAGCGGGGCTATTTTTCTTGCCTAGCCCCAGATTTCAGAGTGAGAGAAAATGTATCTATTTCAATATATAAACTGTTAAGTCTCCAGACCATAATTTGAAAAGACGAATGGCCCATTTCAAACTCCAAAGCCTGGCGCTCTCTCTAATCTACAGCTTCAATACAAATCTCAACTAAGAGACACTTGCATTTTTCTTTTAAACAGCAACTATCTGCAATGGTACATTTGAGAAAATTTTGTTTAGGAATCACATCTTTTTATAAAACTTATTTTTGATTTATTCTGAGACTGGTAAACCCTGACTGTTAGAATGGCTTCGTGGGTGTTTCAGAATTTTGGATAACTGAGGGTCGTCTGTTCTGGTACACCATTAATCCATCAACTGTGCTTGCGTGTTAATGTGGATAGGTATTAGGGACATTACTGTCAAGCCCATAATTTGGCCAGCCTTTTTCTTTATGCTACATTGTATCTGCAACTGTTTCAAACCAAATTCTTAACTGCTAGAAACTGTAAGTAATGCAAGCAGCAGAGCCCACAGGAACATCTCTACAATAACAAACCAGAATGTAGAGGCAGTGGGAAAGTAAATTGCTTCCTAGCTTCCAAAACACACTTACAGGCATTGCGGCCAAAAACATGATTTTTAAAATGATGAAAACATGATTTGTCAGTTACAGTAACAGTGCTTTCTATAGGGTATTCAGACTTGTACCGCTCACTACACTTTTGCGAGCCAAGAGTTTTAAATAACAGACTGACTTACTTTCCCATCATCCCCTCCAGTAACTAAGTATTGCCCATCTGGAGAATATGCCAATGAGACCATACTGTTGAAATGGCCTTGCTGCTTCAGCACATAAGACTCACTTTGCCATTCCCACACCAGCAGCTGACCCAGACCTGTAAACACAATGGAGGAAAGGATACATATGTAATTCCGATTCAGTGACGTATACGGGCTACATACAATACTTGCATACATCATCATTCCCATTTATAAAAAAATCATGTGCATACAGATAACCTGTGTTACGCATACATCCACCATAACAGAATGCAAGGGGTCTGATTATTTCATGGTCAAGGCGACAGACTTTGTGCAAACATCAGCAGTTGTTACTTGACTTAGCATTCTTATTGCTATGCCAAGCCAATACTGCTGCTGCTGTCATTGGCAAAAGACAGATGTGTCCTGATGAGCAGCCAAAAAAAGGTGGAGGAAAACCATTAAAAAAAATCACTGGAAAGAGAAAAAACAAACACACACAAGCTTGAAATTGGTCTTTTATGTGAATTTTTTTTTTTAAATCTTGCCTTTTTTAAATGAATCCAAACTATATCTCAACATTAATGAAACAGAGGAGATCTAATGTCTACCAAAAGCAGCCAATTTAGTGTTCCTATTGGTCTGGCCAAGGGGTTACTGCATGGAATATCAAATGGCTTTCACTCAATCCCATGGGCTTGAGAAGGGTTCTAAGAGAGATGCATCTGTTTAGAGAGAGGAAGGGTTCAGCTTGCATGGCGGTTGGTTATGGACTAGACTTGCAGCTCAGTGTCGGAGGAGATTAGCTGGTGCATCCATCCAGCCATAACTTATAGCGAAGGAAGACATTTATACTGGTGAAGAGAGATGCATGCAGGAAGAAAGGTAACCCAGAATGAAGGTAAACTATAACCTATGTTCAGGCTCATGCCACAGTGTACTCCCTTCAGAAGGACAATGGTCTTATCAGTCAGGAACTGGACTGGGAATCAAGAGATTTAGGTTCTATTCCAAGATTTGCCACAGACTTCATGACTTCGGGCAAGCCACTTAATCTACATACTTCAGTTTTCTCATCTGTGAAATATTATTTCAACTATATCAGAGGGATTTTATAAGGACAAAATTATGGGCCTATAAAACAACAAATAAAACTTAAAAATGTGGGGGTCAGGCAGGACAAAGAACTCATACCTGCAGACCTGCAACATATTGCCTTAGAAAGGTACCCCTTGAACTACAAACCTGAACATCCAAAAGCAATCCAGTCACCAGTGGAGTTGATAGAAATAGTTGCAATCCTCTGGTCTGAGATACTAAGTGAAAAATGTCAAGAAATACGTAAGTTGAGGATATAGAATAAAGGAACAATGTAATTTGAGAAACAGGGTTTTGATTTCCTCTATTCAAACAAGTTCTTTGATTTTCACATTCCTATGAAATCAGAAATAATGAACACATTATATCCTCTAATAAACGTAAAGGAAACCAGCAAAAATACACTGCCTAGACAGAACTGGTGTAAGTTAGGCCAGCCCAGGGTTTTGGATCAAGGACATATGGAGCCACTTTCACAGCAATGCAAAAGGCACAATGAGAGTTTCATATTTAATTCTATGTTAAACTGAAAATGCATCAGGTATTTTGATCACGAGAGCCAACATCCCCATTAGCACAAGAGGACAAATTCCACTGTAGTCACTGGAGTTGGGTCTGCTTATACTAGTGGCAAATTTGATCCTAAGAGTCAAGGAAGCTGTAGCTAAAAGTATTCTCTGACCCCACTCAATATACAGGACACAGCCAACTATGTCCCAGTACATGCCCATCACTGTGGTAATTGAGTGGTATCAGAGAGCCATCGGTATCGTAGTCCTAGTAATACAAATCCAGGGACTGGGCTAGCAGGAACATACAGCATTTCTTCCTTCCCAATATTTGTGCACATTATCTCATTAGTCAACTCTCTCTCATTTAATGTCTGCACAACATTCTGAAGATATAAAATGCTGTACAAGTGTTAAGTATTATTTCAAGCCTAGGAGTATAAAAGTATTTTAATACAAAATGACCTGTGATTGAATCAATACACTCTCCCTAACCCCATCCAATTTCATTTTTTTAAATGAGTGTGGGTTTGAAGTAATTTGTACAGAAATTTTGTATGTGGTTTTTAAACTGTGTTAACTATATTTCACCACAGATAAAAAACACTGCCACAGTGCTTAAATGCTGATCAGTTTTACAAATTTCCACCATTTCAATTAAAAAAACTTCAATTAATCAAAGGATAGATTGCCCCGAGCTAACTGTGAGAAGCTGTAATTTTCTTCAGATACTTTTCAGACTTCTTACGGGATAGAAGGAAGAAAAATATAGTCCATGGTAAAGAGTATAAAATACGTATTTAAAAAAAGGAACTATGAACTCGAGCAAGGAGCTACTTAGCGGGACAAGATTAAAATCTGCCATATTCTAGAAAGATCTACTTTGTTGTAAATGGAAATTGTGCTTTCATTCTTTATACATCCCCTGTTTAACACACCACGGTACATAGCAACCATCAAAATATAATAATAATATTCATCTGGTATAGCTCTTTTTTTTCTGTCTTGAAAGCACTTTACAAACACTATTTATTAATACCCTTGTGGGGTAAGTAAGTAGTATTCTCATTTTATACAAACAGAAATTGACACAGCAGTTCAGTGACTTGCTCAAAGCCATAAAGAGGGTCTGCAAGGCTGGGATTAGAACTCAGGAGTTCCTGGTTCAAATCATGCCCCTCTTTAATAAAGCAATAAAGTGGAATTAAATGGTTTTATTTAATCTGTCAGAGATTAATGCACCTATTCAGATCACTGTGGCTTCAGAATTCCAACTCATGACTGAAAAGCCGATACCTAGTGAACTGTTCAAGACTTTCACGCCATGACATTCATCCTTCAGTATTAGACACAACGATCCAAACTAGGGCTTGTACAATTAAACTAACCTTAAGGAATGGATGAGGTTGAACTCTGGAAGCTCATGTAGGTGAAAAATTCCAGAAGCAAAACCAGTGACTAGAAGGTGTGTTTTCCTGTGATAAGCTGCAGATGTCAGGTTATTAAAATCTCCTTCTTTGTTGAAAAAGTACCTATATGCCAAAGAAAATACACCAAAAAAGCAATCTGAAGATGAGTGACAGGTATGCTTTTGCAATGACAATTCAACATAAGGCAAGTATTTTGGAGGTGGTACCACAATAAACAAACTAAAACCCAGCAGTTCTCCAAGCTGCTTATGATTTACATTTTGCCTTATTCCTCTAGCTGAACCACTCCTCCTACCATGGACACTACTTTACATTGTTATACTAACATAATTTAACAGAAGTTGCATACGACTATACACAATGAAAGACACTTAAGGTTAACCTCAAAGGAATTAAACTGTGAATTTTCCTTTGGTCACATAACGCCAACATCTGTGGTTTCTATAAATTAAGTGGCTAGCCCTGTATTCTTTAAGGTGATTCTAAATGAGTAATTGAAGCACTGGAATTATAAATAGTGTACTCTTTATACTGAGGTTTATATTTTTGTAGCTTTAGCTATTATGGTGTTGCATTTGATGGCACTCTCAGGGTCAAATAAATGTATGTTTGAATGTTATCCAACAACTGCATATGCCATTTAAAATTTCCTTATACTCTAGGACTATGTACTCCAGATTGTGTTTCACACTACAAAATAAGTCTCATTTGAAAATGTGGCACTCCTTCAGAAAGGTAACCCAAACTGCTGATGTCATCTTAAAGATACCTATTTTCTACAGACTAATGTCACTGAGCCAAAATTCAGTATTTTGACGTCAACCCATCTTTCCTCACAGAAATATAGCTCCACAGTAGCAAAAACTAAACATCTATCAGTGTCGCTGCAAGATGGCGTACACTGGACCTCATTAGGTTTCCTGTGTGTTTAACTTTAAACTACTAATTTTGAAGGTAATCTTTTGTGCCATCCTAAAACGAGAACATAAACATCATAAAACATCAATTTAATCCTTGGCAGATGAAGGAAAATCTTCTATTTACTCACCAATTGCATAAATCACTATTCACATGCTCAGGGTATGATAGAAATGGGTTTTATTGAAGGCAATTATAATAGGGTTTAATGACTGAAAGCTGGGTGGGAATGTCCAGTAGCTTCAAGTAAAACAGAGTATATTATTGTAAAGTGAACAGAGCCCAGCTACGTCTGTTATATGAATCCCAGCTATGTCTGTTATATCTATCTATATGTTCCTGTTATCGTTGGAAGATCACTTACTTTGCAGCACGTGAATATTTCACTTTATCTCTCCTTTCTTTTTCATTTGTAGTTGCTTTTCCATGAATCTCCTCACCCTTGGGCTCTTCAATAAACTCTTCACCCAGGTTTTCTATTGATTCATTCTTATCTTCTGCTCTGTCTTTGGGAGGCCTGGGCTTCAGACCATCCAAGTCTGTATCACACTGCCACACACAGAGGGCCCCATCCTGGCTAATTGTGTACAGCTGGAGTATAAACACACATACATCTATTATGCATATCAGACAGCCCTAGGGTTCCATAATCAGCCGAATTAAACAGCACATCAATCCACCAAAAAAAAATGGATTAGGGAGTGGCAATACTTACTCGATAATTAAGATTGTAACTAGCTTCCACTATAAAGAATTAGTGACTCTATAAATTTGGCTTAGAAAATTCATTTATCATGAAAATGATAAGATTTATTCTGAAGACAGAGAAAAATGTTTCAGAAAAGTCTAAAGACAATTTGGCAAATCATCTTTGAATTACAGGACATTAAATAACAACAGGTATTTTCCATTGGTGATTTCGATGAACACTTCATTGGAATACCAGTGCAATAGAAATTCAGTATGGTTATCTACAGATGGAAAAATGCTGGGCAAATTTTAATATGAACATTCAAATAAGCAGTGTGCTTGTTTACATACATCTAGACTATTCTCTTCAAAAAAGCAGGCTACGATTGCATCTTTATGCCCTCCCAGAGAGTAATAGATCAGGTTAACCCATCGCTCAGCTCCGAACACCCATGTTGACATGTCCTTGCTACCGACTGCAAAACACCTACAAAAGAAAATAAAGTCAAATCAGAGCATGGGTTCACAAACTTTTCCACTGTGTGGACCCCATTTTAACAGAGAGGTACAGACATTCAACATGTGAGTCCTACTGGACAGATGTTCACACTACAACTGGTAGTCTCAGCAGGGATGCCAAGGACTGAACAGGCAGAGGGAGCCAACTACACTCACTCCATAAGAGTCATTCCCTCCATGGGGAGATGGACACGCATTTTAAGGAATGGTCGTACCCTACTGCTGTCCAAGATGCGCTATATTCTATGGATACACACACAGGCAGCTTTAAAAAAAAACAAACAAAACATTAATTGTGCATAAATGTAAGAACAGACTGAGAAACTGAGAAATCAAAGGGAACTTTCAAAGCCAATGGAAGACTTGAGAATTTGGAGACTGGACTACAGCACACATACACAAATGAAATTTTTATTGGAGCAAAATTTCAGGATCCAACAGATACACTATCCTTAATAGTAATAATGAACACCAAATGAACAATGGGATTTACAAGAGCATCTTGCAATAAAGAGCAATAAAGTGGGATTTGCAAGGGAGCAAGGAGCACAAGTCCCATTGTCTTTTGTAATTACTTACTTGGAATCATCAGTCCAGTCAATGCATGTTGTTTCATCGTATGGACCATAGTAAGTTTTGTCCAGAACAAAGGCATTAAATTCTCGTTTCTTCCCAGGGGCATGGTACATAAGAGCAACATTGTCCTTTGTGATCACAAATTTCCTATCACCCAGAAAATGAAGAGCAAAATTATACACAAAACTGCAGGAGCAACCAGTCCTCCCATGTCAGAAACAAGAGTAATACAACAAAACAAAGTCCTGGCATGTAAAATACATCACCTGCGTATACAGTACCCTCCACTCCAGCAAATGTGTGTATATGTATAAATACACTTTGTGTGTGACTCACAGAAAGAAAAGTTTTCATTAAAATCAATTAAGATTTCTCAAGGAAAACAAACTTAAAAGTAAGGAAATGTCCATAGTCAAGATATCTTTTTTCAACAAACCTTAACCCCCACCTTTTGACCACTTTCATGGACATATTTATGGAGGGGCAGAGTAAGTCCCATATACCTCCAACATCACTCAAGATCCGACAATGCAAAACCTTGACTTCAACCTCCGCAGCATCAACATGTGCATCTCTTAGACACTCGTGCACCAATGAACTTGAGTTTTCCAATGGGGAAGTGCATTATGAAGTCAGAGTAAAGTTTCTAAAATAGTCCCCTACCACAGGGAATGTATATCCTGGAAAAAGGGAAGGGTGGGAAGCTTGACTAACTCCCTCCCTCCTCCTCCATCCCAACCCCACACTCCAGTCTACAGAAATTGATCTTGTTCAAATATTCATTGATTACTCCCCAATCCCTTCCAACTTCATGGATTAAGAAATTGTATTCCTTGACTGGCCTGTTTTTAATCAAGTCATAACCTGCTCTTAAAAGCTGTTATTTTTTAAGTTTCTGTTTACCTGCCATCTGGGGAAAAGCAGACACAGTGCACTGGCTTCTGAAAATGGAACTGATGTATCACAGATTTACCAATCAAACTGACAAGCAAGGCAGCTCCCTCTGTAAGGAACAAAGGAAAAGGATCACTGAAACAGTTTGACACTCTGAAGAAACTACAGGTACATAGATTTTTTTTTTTTTTTAAGCCACACATCTTTATGGGGGCAAGGGGTGGGGCTTTTCAATGTAACACCATTTTAAAATATTAACATAGTAAATCTGAACAAAATTAAAGAAGTCACATTCTGGTTCAACAACAACTTTGAAAATTCTGAGGAAGAAATACATGTTTTCAGAATTTAGGTTTAGTCAAATGTGGCTAGTTATGGGTAAATATTATCATATTTAATAAAATGGATTGTGTTCTGCAAACTGTAGTTCTCTAACACACCTTTAGGAACAAAAAAACCCCAAATACCTTCATCAACTAATATGGCAAGACTTCCATCTGGAGAGAGTCCCACACATGTGATATTGTGCCGTGCTGCCAATGGTAATGTTTCTGACTTATTGCTGGAGGAAAAGAAAACCAATAAAACAACATTAACCACAGTGGTGTAAGAGTGGTCTAATGACTTTGTAATGTACTAATGCTTTTCATTTTCAGAAGACTAGGGCTGGATTGCTAGCGCAGGGTCAGCATAGACTGGGAGTGGAGTGGAAACAGGGTGCATAAACTCTGAGATTACTTCATGCTGCTCAACATCTGCCCTGTAGATGAATAAGAGGTGGTGCTAAATGGAACACTGCCTAGGACTTGGCAGCATGATGGCCACAATGCAGACCTTTAAAGATAGGAAAGTTAAAAGTAGATCAGGGACACCAAGACTCCCACTTTCTACAGAGTAAAAAAACCCAAAAAACACAACAGAACTGCTCGGGGTACCATACCATATCAAATGCATACTGATAATATTGATCTTCTTTACTCATTGTTTTAAAATACTTTCATTTGTACAACTACTCTTCTCATTGATCCATGCATATGAATACAGCCCTGCAAATATCCGCATCCGCGGACCATGTTTGCAAACTGCAGATGGATGTGGATCCAAATTTTAAAATAGAGCCCTGCAAATCTGCAGATATCCACTTTATATCCACAGATCATGTCTGTGGATCGGATGCAGATACAAATTTTGCATCCCTGTGTAGAGCTTTACACATGAAATATGTATTCTCTGATATCTCCTGTCAGCCTATTATGTAGGCTTCACTTTTTTTTTTTTTTTAATTGAAACTACTGTAAGAGTGTGGTGGTGTTTGAGAATACTAGTCATTTTTTATTCCAGACACCTCTGTTATCAGGCAGATTGTTCCCTTCCCTCTCACCTAGATACTCTTCTCAAATGAAAAGTACTATACACACTTATTTTGGACGCCTGCAGTGTCTGTACACTAAGCAAAATCTTCTACCTCCTTGTCAGTGATTAACTTGTCAAACACTAATTCTGTTCTATTCAGTTCTCATACTATCTATTGAGCTCTTTATACAGCCCTCATCTCGGGCCTCCCAGCCTTTAATGGATTTTAAAATACCACAAGGAAATAGGGAAAACTCCTATTTTAAAGAGGCACAGGTTGATTTAGTGAAGGGGTCAGCAACCTTTCAAAGTGCTGTGCCAAGTCTTCATTTATTCACTCTGATTTAAGGTTTTGCCTGCCAGTAATACATTTTAACGTTTTTAGAAGGTGCCTCTCTATAAGTCTATAAACTATTTCTGTATGTAAAGTAAAAACGTTTTTTAAAATGTTTAAGCAGCTTCATTTAAAATTAAATTAAAATGCAGATCTTACCAGTTTAGTGCAGTGGTTCTTAACCTGGGGTGCAGGGCAGGGCAGGACCAGTGCAAGGATATTTTGTACCCTAGGCAAAACTTCCACCTTGCACTCCCCCAACCCACCCCTTGCACATCAGTTCGTTGAGGGGCAAATCCCAACAAGCCTTTATAGACCCCAAAGGCCAGCCGTGCCATGAGGCTGCTCCCCAGATCAGGTTCCCCCCTCCCCACCCCATGAACTCCCCTGGAGGGTGCACAGCTCCCCTGCAAGCCCTCCCCACCACACCCCACCAGCCCCCGCTCCGAGTCCACTCACTGGCTTTGCCGGGATCGGGCCGCTGCAGCAGGTCGGCAGGGAGGAGCTGCCTTCCGGAGGCAACTGAGAGCCAGAGCATCCTGCTTGCGACAGCAGCGAGCCCCAGCCATGGAGGGGGGCAGCCGCCCACAAAGGTGCGGTGGCACTAGCGGGGAGCAGCCATGCCTCCCGCCCCCGGCTTCCCCCTCGCCTAGGGTTACCATATTTCAACAATCAAAAAGAGGGGAGAGCCCTGCCCCAGCCCTGCTCCCATCCACTCCCTCCCACTTCCCACCCCGACTGCCCCTGTCAGAGCCCCCAACACCCACTGCTTCTTGTCCCCTGACTGCCCCTTCTGGGGGAAATTAGGGGCAGGAGTCCCAGGAACACCACCCCCTACCTAAGCCTCCCTGTTCCTTGTCCCCTGACTGCCCCCTCTTGAGACCACCCCACCCTAACTGCCCCCCTGTCCCCAGACTACCCCCTCTTGAGACCACCCCATCCTAACTGCCCCCCTGTCCCCTGACTGCCCCAAACCTTATCCACACCCCTGCCCCCAGACAGACCCCTGGGACTCCCACATCCCATCCAACCGCTCCCCGCCCCCTGACAGGAACCCCAGCACTCCTAACCCCTCCAATCCTCCCCCTGCTCCCTAACTGCCTCCTGGGACTCCCCTTACCATGCCCATGCGGTCAGATGTTGACTCCACCTGGAGTGCTGAGGCAGCGGGGCTGAGGCAGCGGGGTGGGGGCGGAGGCAGCTCACACATCTGGGAGCTGCAGAACCAAGTGCAGTGAGGGGGGGAGCCAGGGGGCGCGCCTGCCTAGGCTACGGCCCGGTGACCCCCCTCCCCAGGGCTCCTGCAGCAGATGCATGCGGGCAGCGATACCCGTGTGCTCCCCGGCTCCCCCCTCACTGTGCTCGGGCTCTGCAGCTCCCGGGAGCGTGAATCACCGCCATCCCTCCCGCAGCTGGCTCAGGGCCCCGCGCCCCGGCGGCTCACACTCCTGGGAGCTGCAGAACCTGAGCGTGGTGAGGGGGGATCCAGGGGGCACACCTGCTGCCAGTCTGGGGTCCTGGCCGCCGGCCCCGCTCAGCCGCCTGTCGGCTGAGTGAACGGAATGCCCAGCCGGCAGGAGGCTGAGTGGGCCCGGTGGCCAGAATTGCGGCTGGCAGCTGCGTGCCAGGCAAAATCGGCTTGCATACCACCTTTGGCACACGTGCCATAGGTTGCCGACCCCTAGTCTATAACATATAACTGAACTATTGTTGTATGTAAAGTAAATAAGGTTTTTAAAATGTTTTAAAATAAGCTTCATTTAAAATTAAATTAAAATGCAGAGCTCCCCAGACCAGTGGCCAGGACCCCAGCAGTGAGAGGGCCACTGAAAATTAGCTCGCCCCATACGCATGCCATCAGTTGCCTATCCCTGACTTAGTGACTTGCTCAAAGAAAGCAGGTCAGTGGTTGAGCCAAGAATGGAATCTAGGTCCCCCAAATCTTTGTACAGTACCCTACCCTGATCACTAGACTAGAACAGCTTTCCTACCATTTATCCCATAACCATCACTACAGTTGTATCCAAACACTTCACTACCCAGCACCTCCAGCCCCAGTTAAATGCCAGCCTTTCAGGAGCTAAAATGAAGATATGTGGTTTATACACAGCCCTACTGGATTATTGCACCAGCTGGCAGGAGAGGCACCATGCAAGACCAGGTCACTTACTTTTTCAGGTCAAAGACAGTGACTCTGTTCCCGACGGGGCTGATGACGGAGTTACCATCTGGGGTGAAATGCAGGTTCCCACGTCGATAAACTGTGCCCAGCAAGTTAGAGAACTTGGGGAAAAAAGGAGAGGGTGCTCTTACTGGGGCCTTAACAGGAAGGAGCATCCCAGGGAAGAGATGCTGAAGGGTCAGGGTGGGGTGGTGACAATCCCAAAGGGGGGAGCTCAATGTGCTGGAGGGGCAAGCAGGGGTTCAGAGAGATAAAGACGGAACAGTTATTAAGTGCTCAGAGCAGGGAATATGGGGAGCCTTGGGGCAGTCCAGGGGACACAGGGTAGAATGTGTGTGTGGCACAGTGTAGAGAGATCCATGCAACAAGGGATGCGTTGTTCCCAGGGACTCCATGGGCATGGTGTGGGGGGAGGTAAGGGGACTCTGCAAGGAACACAGGGTAGGTGGTGTATTGGGTGCAATATGGGGAGAATTCATTGGGGGATACCATGGATTCGGGGTGTTTGAGGGGGCAGTCTTGCGGTTCTACAGGGAGCGCAGGGTGGGATGTGTATGGGGGCCAGTGAATGGGGGATCCCAGGGGCTCATGGTGTGTGTGTGTTGGGGGGGGGTTAGTCCTTGGGTCTCTGCAGGCAGGGCAGTGAATGAGGGATCCCAGGGACCCATGATGTGTGTGTTTGGGGGGTCCCTGGGTCTCTGCAGGGGGCACAGGGCGGGATGCGTAGGGGGAAGTGAATGGGGGATCCCAGGGACTCAGGGTGTGTGTGTAGGGGTCCTTGGGGCTCTGCAGGGGGCACACGGTGGGATGCGTGGGAGAGAAGGGCGGAGGATCCACAGGAGGTTCCCAGGGACTCACGGCAGGATGTGAGGAAGAGGACTCTGGGGCAGGGTCCCGGGTGGTGCTGCAGGGGACACAGGGTGGGATGTGTAGGGAGCAGTGAATGGGGGAATCCCAGGGACTCAGGGTGTGTGTGGGGGTCCTTGGGGCTCTGCAGGGGGGCAGGGCCGGGGATCCAAGGGGGGTTCCCAGGGACTCAAGGCAGGGCCCGGGGGGCGCTGCAGGGGCGGGTGAGGAGCAGGGTGCGGGGTACAGAGAAGAACGCGCGGGGGGCGGAGCTCGGGCTATGCCGGTGGCGCGCGCGCCACCCCCTTACCCTGTAAGCGAACTTCATCGCCGCGGCGCGGCTCGCGCTGGCGCCTGCTGAGCCGCGTCTCCCTGCACATGGAATGCGCGTGCGGCCCCGTCGCCTCCTCGCGCCGCGGGCTCCCTCACTTCCGGGTCACTCACCGAGGCGGCCAGCCTCACAAACGCCCCCTGGCGTCCGGGAGGGAAAAGGTACCACAGCTCCGGGGAGCAGCCCTACGCATGCGCTTCGCCAGTCTCTGCTCCCCTCAGGATTCAGCCTTTTAGGGACGAAGAGGCGCCTGCGCGTTTTTTGTTAAGCTGCTAACCCGGGGGCGGAGCTTGCGCGTGCATGTGATGCAGTGTTGCTCCGTGGGGACCTGGTGCCGCGCTGCACCTTTAGCATTATCCGGGAGACCCCGGGGGGAGGGGGGGCGGCAGGGGAGGGCACAGTAGGCACTTTAAAAAAGGAATAAAGAGGATCTGGGGAATTAATAGATTAACCAGCTTAACTCTGATAGCTGGAAAAATACTGCAACAATCATCAGTTTAACACTTAGAAGTTAGAGCTATGAGGAGTAGCCAACTCTGAGCGCTCAAGAACATTTTAAATCATGTCAACACATCCTTATTTCTTTTAGCATGGTTATGGGCGAGAAGACTTCTATGTGCAATTATGCTCCATCAGTGGCACAGATTAGTCTTTGGTGGGGGACACATGTCAATTCCTTTCTCTATTCCCATGAGAGCGGTTTGCTTAGCATGCGGCAAGGCCATATCTATACTAGGAAAATAGGTGAACTTTAAAAGTATATTAACATATTTATCATAGCTAGACTAGGAAATGACAAAACTAAGGCAGTGCTACCACCAGAATTCAAACTATGCAACAGAAAAGAATATGTCAAAACACCAGGAAAAAAGTAAGAATTTCTCTTGACAATCTACTCACTATATTCATGCTAAGGAAACCCAGTGTGGGGATTATCCCTTGACATGAATGGGCTTGGCATGGAGATGATCTTGTTCTCCAAAGCCCATCTGCCCAGATCAATGACAGAACGCCAGCACCTTAGTGGAAATGAAGTCCACCTCAGCCAACACACTGGCTCTCACTACTCTTGCATCCCAGATGAGCTTTCCAGAACCTTGTGGCACTAATGGCAAGAGACTGCATTCTCCTCCTCCACCCCGCCCTCCCCCGTTTAAAGTGATTTGAAGTAAAAAATTAGCATGTTCAAAATTATGGTAGAGATCTTCACCATACCAAAGATGAGATCCCTTTCTGTTGACTGACCATAGGGCCATCTCTGTTTTGCCTGAAGGTTCTCTCTCACCATTTGAAAAAACTGCTGGCTCAGGAGATCTACAAGTATTCCTAACACAGGATTAAAGCAATACAGAGATTGCCTGTTCCCTTCTACATCACTGTGCTCTCTCCTTGAGTCTGTATCTTATCTGCCCCTCCCACAGAGGACAGGTTAGCTGGCCACTGGCCAGTTATGGAGAGAGGCTGCATCTTTTAGTCTTCTCCCTTAGGTGATGGTGAAGGTCCCATGGGGCAGATGGCATCAGGCCTGTTCTGCAGTGACTACACACTGCAGTAAAAGGTGCTCTAACTGAGGACCAAAGACTACCAATTCAGTAATAGCAGTGGAGATACCTGAAACAGTGAGAGCAGCAGCCCAAATTCCAGACTTAGGTTGCCTCCTTGCAAAAACAGTAATTGACTGGAGTCTCATCATGTATGGAGAACCCTATTCTCTAGTGCTTTGTTTCTGTAACAGTTATGCTTCAAATACCTCCCATTTAAATTTAACTAAGACTTCCTTAAAGGAAATATATTAATCTACTTCAACCCAGAGGAAAGAAAGTATACATTTTGAATAGAAATAGTAGTAAATGGATTTATCATTACTTTGGTATTTAAAGTGCAAAAAAGTATGAGAAATCACAGCAGAGAATCTGGGTTTCTTTTTAAAACATGTATATTTTTAGAATTATAACGCTTACATTTTCATTAAACAATCTTAATACAATTTGTGTTTAGTCTAACAATATATATATTACAGAACAATGTGAAAAATGATTTAATAGTAAACCAAGAAAATGGAATTAATCATAATACCCGCAGTGTCAAAGTCAATAACTTGTTACTTTTTCCAGTCAAAGAATCCCAGCAGCCATCCATACTAAATGATGCTTTGGGTTTTATCTGGATTAAAATCATCTAAGTATAAATTCCACAAAGAAAGGGCATTCCTTCACAGAAAGAAGATGGCATAAAGATAAGGCTTTGTACTAGCATATCTAATTATATTTTAGTCTTGGTCTAAGTAAAATATTTAGATTAATACAGGATGTTTACTTATTCTCCAATTTCTTATCCATTCCTTTTCAAAGAGGATGGTTTTATTTCTTTACTTACTTACACATAACCTGAGTTTAAAAACAAAAGAAAAAATGAGGAATAGTTTATTAGGAGATCCTTTCCTCATAATTTCTCTTTTATATGTTTTATTTTTATTGACAAAAATTCAGTATGGGATATTTTCCTGTGTACAGTGCCTTGACAATGGGACTTTATACAACTGCAGGTAGAAAGTCACAATCTCACATTAAGTGCAACAATTTCCATATTAGCAGGAGAAAACAACAAGGAGAGTTATAATCTTTCCAGTCACACACACAACTGTGACATTCACAAAAATTATCCCTCTTTTTTTTTTTTTTTTTTTTTACATTTGATAGTATTTACAATGTTTGACAGATAAGTATATATAGCTAAATTCTTTATCTTCAGTTACACACACTTTAACTTTGCTTCACAATTATTCTACATCTGCAAATTTTCCTAAATAGAAAACCAACCTACTTCATCCATCCTATATGCAGAAGCCTTGCCTTAAGTAGTAATAATTAGACTAAGCCTTCGTGGTAGTTTTTGTGATGAAAGTTGATTGTTTAGATGCCACATTTATACTGAAACATTTTCCTGTTTTAAAACTAGGGCAGAAAAATACAAACCACTTAAATGCAAATAAAGTTTTTTTTATCTGGGAACTGAATTAGAAACCAAGTGGTTTACATTATCTGAATGCATTTTTGAACTCCAACAGTCACTCTTGCTTCAGTAAAGGTCCGTGCAGGATGGCAACTCAGAACTTAGGTGATTTTGTAGTGTAGGGGAGATCCCAGTGTATACAGACTGTATAACTTATTGTCCCTCAGTGAGGAGCAAAAATTAGCACAGCTGACTGTTCACTCGGGTTGTTTTTGTTGGTCCCTCTTCCATGTGTTCTTGATTCTTAAATATGCACTGGACTGTAGCTACTCAGAAAACTACGAAAGAAGTTCATGATGCTAAAGAAAGGAAAAATCAGCAGAGCAACTACCACTTTAAGGTTGTAGTTCAGGTAGCTAATTGAGTGAGTTATTAATTTTAAATTCAGTACACTGTAGATCAAATATTTTTGGCAGATTTATGGAAACCTTTAGTTACCTTTTCCTAGCTTAAAAAAAAACAAACAAAAAATAAATTGATAATTGCATCATTCAAGTCTGAGTGAATTTCAAAGCATAAGAAAAGGAGTCATGAACAAGTAAAAAACCTTGAATACTGCAAGATAAAAAAAATCAGACAGAAGATTAGTTTAAATATTTGGATTTTTCTGTGTTCCTTGTTCCTCTATAGGTTCTTAATACTTCTAAGTACAGAAACAACTGTGGAGGATTCTTATTCCTTGAAGATTCGCATTTTACAGGTTTTTCATTAAGAGGCCACATATCTGCTGGAATCATGTATCAGTTCACACGGATTTTTTTTCCCCTCCCAAAGACTTTACCAGTGAATTTCAGTGAAATACATATATACAAAAATACAGAGCTTTTGAGAACTGGAAAAGGTTTAAAACACTACACTTATTTACAAGCTGTGACTTTCACACCAATAAAATCACACATTTATTTTCTTCTTGATTTTTGGTGCAACTTATACACAGACATATCAGTTAGTTTGGATTTTTTTTTTTTTAAATAATCAACCATATATACAATAAAATTTACAACTGAAAAATAATCAGTTGGTATGGTATGACTGCAGTTTGCTGGACCAGAAGAGGTTCAATTACAGGACCTTAATCCTCCCCTTAATGAGAATGGAAAGAGTAAAGTAATTTTTAAGTGACATTTATATTCGGAAAACTAGGATTAAGGTGCAAAAATATATATAGCTCCAGAGTCCATAACAGTAAACACTATTTAGGGCCAGGGAGTCAGAAGGAACAGACTTTGGTTTTTAAAAAATGAGCTAGTATTTAATAAAAAAGTTACCTATCTGATCTGATGCTACTTGCTTCTCATTACTTAAATATCTCTGGGGAAAAATGATAATCCCATGAACATTTATTCCTAACTTAACCACTTACATGCCATGCTATTGTTCATATCAAGGGCCATGCCTTTTAAAAGGTCTGACTTAAATGAATGTCTTGGTATGATTCAAAAGGGCTTATATGGGTAAATAATTCTTATGTCCCAAGGCACAGAAGAGGTTAAGCAAGTCTTTAGGAAAAATATATATATATATTTTTTAACCTCTTCTAGATGCTGTGGGATGCAGAATCACTCACCCTGTTCTTTAGAAATCTGGAAAGCTGCCCTGGTCCAGGAAACCTGACAGTCGTGTGACTAGAAAGGCACACATTTGAGTCATTAACAGCCACATTGCAAGGCTTACTGTAGGTTAACCTGAAACATTTGTGTGAACAGAAATCTGACTATTTTAAAAGAAAACAGCAGATCTGGAGTGTGCTCCAGTAACACAAACAACAGACCAACTGCAGCAAGCATCTTGACTTTACCACCAGGATGTGACTGAAGGGAAAAACAGAAAATCATTTTACACAAAACATACTAAAGTAGCAATATAAACTAGTTGACACAACCTTCACTGTACATTTAAATTGATAAAATTGACTGATGCTTCCATGGCCAGTCAGTGCTGAGTTGCCATAGGTCTGGTTTAAATCAGAATGTTACAATGGAGAATAATCAGGTTATGATCTATTAAAGTGCATTCATATCAAGTCTCTAATGGTTTTTGTTTTTCTTGTTTATTTATATTTAGTTATCATGTGATATTGACTTCCAGAACATGGTCATCCTTGCTGGGAATGACAAGGATTTGCATGCTCGTGCTCGAGTTGAAGACCTGACCAGGTGAAAAGGATTGTAGACGGGGCATTGGCAGACCTTTATGTTCCCCGCTGGCTGCCGAATGTAAACTGCCTCTACTCTTTATGCTACTGTTGTCAGCCTGATCATCCATATTCTTGTCCACAGATAGATTATCATTTTCAATCCAACTGTCTGTTAAAAAAAAAAACAGACACACAATCATTCTATGAAATGAATTAATAAAATAGCTTTAAATTAAAATGTTGTAGTTTAACTGCACTGCAGCACTGGAGTTACTACTCATTGGTGAGGACAAAATAAAGACTTCGCCATCCTAGCAACAATCATGACCATTTGTCACCCTCTCTGGCCATACAGGTTATATACATTTTATTTTAAGTTTTCCACTATTGCCATCATGGGTGCAGCTTCACTATTGTGAAAAAAAATGGTGGAAGTGCTAGATTACAGAAGGCTCTAGAAGGCCCTGGTGTTTTACCTAGAAAGTTCTACACCCGATCAGAGCTGGTCTATGTGCCAGGGACCGCCAGTAACTTGTATACTCCAATACTTTGCCCACTGGGAGAATTTTTGTAAAAAGGCTAAATTAGATAAGACAGTGTGAATGTGTTTTTCATGTGCCTGTAGTCTGCTTGCAAGCCAACACACTAAGATTTCAACATTCAAGTACTATTATAGAATCATAGGACTAGAAGGGACCTCGATAAGTCATCTAGTCCAATCCCCTGCACTCATGGCAGGACTAAGTATTATCTAGACAGCTAATACCCTGACAGGTGTTGATCTAACCTGCTCTTAAAAATCTCCAATGATTCAGATCAAACAACCTCGCTGGGCAATTTATTCCAGTGTGCCCTGACAGTTCAGAAGTTTTCCCTCATGTCCAACCTAAACCGCCCTTGCTGCAATTTAAGCCCATTGCTTCTTGTCATATCCTCAGAGGTTAAGGGGAACAATTTTTCCCCCTCCTCCTTGTAACAACCTTTTATCAACTTGAAAACTATCATGTCCCCTCTCAGTCTTCTCTTCTCCAGACTAAACAAACCTAATTTTCTCAATCTTCCCTAATAGGTCATGTTTTCTAGACCTTTAATCATTTTTGTTGCTCTCCTCTGCACTTTCTCCAATTTGTCCACATTTTTCCTGAAATGTAGTGCCCAGAACTGGACACAATACTCCAGCTGAGACCTAATCAGCATGGAGTAAAGCAGAAGAATTACTTCTCAAGTCTTGCTTACAACAGTCCTGCTAATATATCCCAGAATGATGTTTATTTGTTTTGCAATACACCTCCACCCCGATACAATGCGACCTGATATACGGCGTGTTTGCATACAAGGCGGTATAGCTCTAACACGCTGCTCTGAGCTGCATGTTAAGGGTGCTGGGCCAGGCTGGGGCCAAGGGGTTTGATAAAGGGTAGAGGGTCTTGGGGGTGATCAGGGGCTCCCCACCCCCTAGGGTCTGGGGGGCAGGAGCTGTGGGAGGGCACTTTTGGGAGCTTCGCAGTCCCAGGGGATTAGCGGGGGAATGGGAGCAGCCTGCTCTGCTTCCCTTGCCCCGGCCCCAGCCGTGTCGCTCGAGGGAGTGGGCTTGGGGGAAGGAATCCCCCCCCGCACTCACCAGCAACGGTGGAAGCAGAGCAACCCGGCTCCAGCCCGCTCTACTCCGCCAGCTCCCAACCGTAGCGCTCCACTTCCTGCCACAGGTGAGTACGGGTGCGTCTTTTCCCCAACCCCTCTGCACTTACTTGCATTGGGAAGCGGACTGCCGCAGCTGGGAGGTGGCAGAGTGGAACGGGCTGGGGTCACCTTGCTCTGCTTCCCACCGCAGGGGAGTGTGGACAGCGGCCTCTCTCCAACCTCCTCGCACTCACCAGCAGCGGGAAGTGAAGCAGCCCAGCCCCAGCCAGCTCCACTCCGCCAGCTCCCAGCCATGGTGCTCCACTTCCTGCCGCAGGTGAGTGCAGGACCTTTTCCCAGCCACCCCCAGGTGACATGGCTGGGGCTGGGGCAAGGAAAGTGGAGTGGGCTGGGGCTATGTTGCTCCGTTTCCCGCCGCAGGCGAGTCTGTGTGTGTGTGTGGGGGGGGCATCCTTTCCCCAACCTCCCCGCACTCACCGGCAGCGGGAAGTGGAGCGGGCTGGGGCTGGGCTGCTCCACTTCCTGCCACTGCCAGTGAGTGCCTGTCAGGGGGCAGGGGGTGTGGATAGGGGTCAGAGCAGTCAGGGAACAAGAAACGGGAAGGGGGGGGGCAAATCAAGTTTGATATAAACACGGTCTGACCTATAATGAGGTGAGGTTTTTTTGTGTGTCTCCCGAGGACTGCGTTATATCAGGGTAGAGGTGTGGTGTTACACTGTTGACTCATTTAACCTGTGGATCCACTATGACCCATAGATCCCTTTCTGCAGTACTACATCTTAGAGAGTCATTTACCATTTTGTATGTGTGCAACTGATTGTTCCTTCCTAAAGTGGAATACTTTGCATTTGTCCTTATTGAATTTCATCCTATTTACTTCAGACTAGGACTGTCGATTATTCACAGTTAACTCATGATTAACTAAAAAAATGAATCGTGATTTAAAAATTAATCAGTTTTAATCACACTGTTAAACAACAGAATACCAATTGAAATGTATTAAATATTTTGGATGTATTTCGATATTTTCAAATATATTGATTTCAATTACAACACAGAGTGCAAAGTGTACAGTGCTCACTTTATATTATTTTTGTTACAAATATTTGCACTGTAAAAATGATAAACAAAATAGTTTTTTTCAGTTCACCTCATACAAGTACTGAAGTGCAACCTCTTTGTTGTGAAAGTGCGATTTACAAATGTAGATTTTTTTGTTACATAACTGCACTCAAAAACAAAATGTAAAACTTCAGAGCCTATAACAACTTTTGAGACTACAAGTCCACTCAGTACTACTTCTCGTTCAGCCAATCACTAAGACAAACAAATTTGTTTACATTTACCCAAGATAATGCTGCCTGCATCTTATTTACAATATCAACTGAAAGTAAACACAGGTATTTGCATGGCACTTTTGTAGCTGCCACTGCAAGATATTTACATTTAGCCAGATATGCTAAACATTCGTATGTTCCTTCGGCCACCATTTCAGGGGACATACTTTCCTCCTGATGATGCTCATTAAAAAAAAAAAGTGTTAATTAAATTTGTGACTGAACTCCTGCTCTGTGGTTTTACCCGCATTCTGCCATATATTTCATGTTATAGCAGTGTTGAACAATATGTGCTGGGTCATTGTCCATTTTAATAATGCTTCCATTGAAGATCTGACAAAATGCAAAGAAGGTACCAATGTGAGATTTCTAAAGATAGCTACAGCACTCGACCCAAGGTTTAAGGATCTGAAGTGCCTTCCAAAATCTGAGAGAGATGAGGTGTGGAGCATGCTTTCAGAAGTCTTAAAAGAGCAGCACTCCAATACGGAAACTACAGAACCTGAACCACCAAAAAAGAAAATCAACATTCTGCTGGTGGCATCTGACTCAGATGATGAAAATGAACATGCGTTGGTCTGCACTGCTTTGGATTGTTATCAAGCATAACTTGTCATCAGCATGGATGCATGTCCTCTGGAATGGTGGCTGAAGTATGAAGAGACATATGAATCTTCAGCGCATCTAGAACATAAATATCTTGCGACACCGGCTAGAAAAGTGCCGTGACAACACCTGTTCTCACTTTCAGGTGACATAAACAAGAAGTGGGCAGAATTCTCTCTGGTAAAATGTAAACAAACTTGTTTGTCCGAGTGATTGGCTGAACAAGTAGTAAGACTGAGTGGACTTGTAGACTAAAATTTCATATTGTTTTATTTTTGAATGCAGGATTTTTTGTACATAATTCTGTATTTGAAAGTTCAACCTTCATGATAAAGAGATAAAGTACTTGTATTAGGTGAACTGAAAAATACTATTTCTTTTGTTTTTTACAGTGCAAATATTTGTAATAAAAAACAAAGTGAGCACTGTACACTTTGTATTCTGTGTTGTAATTGAAATCATACTTGAAAAACCAGAAAACATCCAAAAATCTTTAAATGGTATTCTATTATTGTTTAACAGCAGGATTAATTGTGATTGTTTTCTTTTAATAACTTGACAGTTCAACTTCTGGAGAAATGGTCTGACCATTTTGAATTTAATCCTATCCTCCAAAGCACTTGTAACCCCTCCTAGCTTGGTACTGTCCACAAACTTTATAAACGTACACTATATTCCATTATCTAAATCACTGATGAAGATATTGAACAGAACCGGACCCAGAACTGATCCTTACTAAAGTCAAGATATACCATGTCTACTGCTTCCCCCTCTTTCCATAAGGCTTGTTAGTTATCCTGTCAAAAAAAAGCTATTAGATTGGTTTGACACATTTTGTTCTTAACAAATCCATGCTGTTACTTATCACCTTATCTTCTAGGTATTTGCAAATTGATTGCTTAAAGTTCTTTGCTCCATTATTTTCCTGGGGATTGAAGTTAAGATGACTGGTCTGTAATTCCCGGGTTGTCATTATTACCCCTTTTATAGATGGGCACTGTATTTGCCCTTTTCCAGTCCTCTGAAATCTCTCCCGTCTTCCATGACTTTTCAAAGATGATTGCTAATGGCTCAGATACCTCCTCAGTCAGCTCCTTGAGTATTCTAGGATGTATTTCATCAGGTCCTGGTGACCTGAAAACATTTAACTTATCTAAATCATTCTTAACTTATTCTTTCCCTGTTTCAGGCTCTGATCATTTCACTGGCATTCACTATGTTAGACATAAGAACAGCCATACTGGGTCAGACCAAATGTCCATTTAGCCCTGTCTTCCGAAAGCGGCCAATGTCAGGTGCTTCAGACGAATGAACAGAACAGGTAATCATCAAGAGATCCATCCCATTGCCCATTCCCAGCTTCTGGGAAAGAAAGGTTAGGAATGTCCAGTCACTAACCAACCTTTTTGGTGAAAACCGAAACAAAACAAAAAGAGTCATTCAGCACTTCTGCCATTTCCACATTTTCTGTTATTCCCCCACCCTGCATTGAGTAACAGGCCTAGCCTGTCTTTGGTCTTCCTCTTGCTTCTAATGTTTTTGTAGAATGTTTTCTTATTATCCTTTATGTCTCTAGCTGGTTTAATCTCATTTTGTGCATTTTGGCCTAATTTTATCCCTACATACTTGCATTATTTGTTTATATTCATCCTTCGTAATTTGATCTAGTTTCCATTTTTTGTAGGACTCTTTTGAATTTCAGATTAAAGATCTCATGGTTAAGCCAGTGATTTACTTCCATATTTCCCATCTTTCCTATGCAGTGGGATAGTTTGCTCTTGTGCTCTTAATGATGTGTCTGAGAAACTGCCAACTTTCTTCAACTGTTTTTCTCCTAAGGTTTGCTTTCCATGGGATCTTACCTACTAACTCTGAGTTTCTTAATTTTAACTCCATGATAGTTAATGCCTAAAATACTGAACAATCTTAATATTTTAATTTTATGTAACCTTTTATTATTATTATTAATAATAATAAAAAAGTGGTCTTTTCTGGTTAGTATTCTTGTTACAGACTAAAGCTAAACTCAGAATTTCAAATTGAGAGATTTCATTCTCATGAAAGCAGTGCCCTGTTTTGAAAATTACAAACAGCTGTCAATGAAAAGTAACAAAAACAATGAATCTGGAACAGAATTACATCAAGAATGGATTTAATTACTTTGAGCTTCGTTTTTCTTTAAAAACAGGAAAGCCAATGACAGAGTGCCATTTCTATAAACCAGGTTTTCTGTGTGGTCACATATTTAAGACAACCTTACCAGCATCAAGTTGCATGGAATGAGCAGAATGATGAGGGAGGTATTTAAATAGTTTGACATCAGGAAAGGGGAGATATCCAGCAAAAAGTGGCATCACTTCCATGTGCACTTTGTGAGTTGCTTGAGCTGCTACAGGCATAGATATTACCCCTGAGCTTTTTCCACAGACTGCCCAGTTACTACTGTTGTCAACAACTGAAAGAGAAAATCCAATGAAATGAACACATTTCTGAAAATAAAACAGCTATGCTTTTTCATACATTTAAAGTACACCTCTGCCTCAATATAATGCTGTCCTTGGGAGTCAAAAGAATCTTACCATGTTATAGGTGAAACCGTGTTATATTGAATTTGCTTTGATCCACCGGAATGTGCAGTCCTGCCCCACTGGAGCACTGTTTTACCGCATTATATCCAAATTTGTGTTATATTGGGTGGCGTTATATTGAGGCAGCAGTGTATTTTTTGTTTTACAGCAGTGCCAAGAGACCTCATGGCCATATTGTGCCAATGACCATACTGAGTAAGATGGTCCTGTCCCAAACAGCTTGCAGTTTAAATAGACCAGACAGACACAGGGTAGGGGAAAGGGATCTCTTATAAAAGCAGAGTGATTATTCACCAGAGTCATATTAGTTCTATGATTTTTGCTTTTGTTTCAGGTTCCTTTCCCCCGTCAAATCCCTCCCTAAACAGGGAGGAGATTTTGCTTGATTTACTTTATTTTTTATTTACATTAAATGTATTATAGGTATGGATCAGATTTTGTCATGGTGAAATCAGGCAAAATTCATGGAACAGTCATGGCAATTTTGTCACGGCAAAAATGAACAGAACCATGGTAGTCATAACAAAAATGTGTAATATTTAATAAAGTATTATAGTAACATTTACATAAGACAAGCAACATTGATGCAATAGCTTTCACTTGCTTGACAAAGTAAACTATTTTGAGATTATATATGCAAATTGTGAAATCATTTTTCAAACAAAAATAACAAAAAACTATAGAACAAAAATAATTCTTTTTAAAGACCCTATTTCACACTGTTGCAATGTGAATATAAAAAATAACCATGCCTATGTATAGCTTGTTATGCAGCATCTATTGTCCCCAAGCACATTTTTACAAGATGAGACGGTGGGTTGGGGATCTATGCTGTTGACTGGTACTGCTAAGCATTGCAGGAAATCTGGCCATCATGCTTCTCCAGAACTGGAAAACATCCTCATTCTTCAATTCTTGAACTGCTCCACAGTAAGCCCAATATTCTCTCTGTGCTGGAATGCTCTCGTCAAACGATGGTATATTTTCAAATATTGTGATCTCACAAATTTCAACATGTTTTGTTTGATTTGGCTCAGATACATGGCATGTACTGAAGAAAGTGGCAGCAGACTGTCGAAAGTTGGAGGTTGAGTCAGTGTCCAATTATGACCTTTTGAGCCTTCCAAGAGTGCTGATTTTGCTGTCGGTTGTTAGCAAGGTTCAGAACAGCTCTCTGCCCACATCACAAGATCTCACAGATCATTTGTGACTTGATGAGCATGAACTGTGGGCTCTTCGCAGATGTAAGCATGTTCATGATTTGGGGTGCAAACTCGTTTACAGCCTGGAGTTCTTCAATAACTGCTGTGGATAGGCAAAGATCCATAATCTCTTTAACACTTCAACGACTGCTACAACCGTTCTTCTCAGTAAAAAATGAAACTTAATCCTCAGTGAGTTCCATGTGATAAACAGCTGCATTGAACCAGCTGTTCCATCTGTTTATTACCAAGGTTGGTGGGATGGAAAGACTTTTCCCCATTTCCATTAGACATATATGGAACCAGGCTTTTCTGGCAGGACAAGCAGAGAAACCATATTTTATAGCCACAACTAAATAATTTACTTTCAAAAGTACCTTCCTCCATAGATCACCCACAAAGTTAAGCAAACGTGTCATACACACAAGGTGTATAGCATTTAAAAACAAAGGCTTCAAACCTCAATCCCAAGCTTTCCCCATATATGTGGCATTATCAGTTACAAACCCAGTGATGCGATCAAATGGTATTGCAAAATTTTCAGTTTCCCATATTGCATTGCTGACTTTTAAAACTGACTGCTTCCAAAACTTCACACCAAGAAAAATATATCCTGCGTCTGAAGTGCCTGCATTTTCACTGCTTGTTGGGATGGGGACAGCAAGAATGTTAAATACATACCTGTCTTTAGCATCAGTAGTTTTATCTGCTCAATGACAATTCTTTTACAGGTGTGCAACTTTTCCTTTAATTCTTCAATGTGACAGTCAAACATTTTGGGTAGGTAAAACTTTTTAAGTTAGTCTGCACTTGGCATAACACCTACTTTGCTCTCTAAAAACTACCAGTTTTTGATTGTCAAGTGCATGCAGGGGGATATTTGCAGCAGAGAAGTCTTCTGTTAATTTGAACATTTAATTTCTCCCATAAAGCCACTTCTCACTCTTGGTATTAAAGAGTAGTGTAACAGTTTTCTGCTTTTTAAAAATTTCTATCTTCATCCATTTTTAGTGCCTCATTTGTGCTGACGAGTTGTACTTTCACAATGCATATCACAGCTACCCTCTCAAAATCAACAGGTACATCGCATGATGTACAAAACATCTTTCCTCCATTTTCATGGAAGGCTTTAGGGTTCTGCTTTACTCAGCACTTACTCTTACTTCAAATAAAGTGGCAAAATTAAGAGAACAGCAGCAAACAAAAAAATGAACAAAGTGCTGTAACCCCTTCCTTTAGGAGGTGAGAGACTTTTGTGTCAAATTCAATGTTACTCAGGGCCCTGGTTAGACTCCCTGGGCCAAGCAGAAACTAAGGAGTGGGCCTGCAGAGAAGGCAGATGTGGCAGAGCCATCGCAAGGCTGGAAGTCCTTGAGACACATTGACCTACATGCTGGATACAGAGCTGCAGACCCCCCTGGGGTGGCTGAGAGCTGTGCCCAGCCCCCTGCAGCGGCTGAGAGCTGCAGGCCCCACTCCCAGCAGTGCCTGAGAGCTACGGGGAGGGTTGGGGTGCACTATTCCGGGGCTGAAGCTGAAAGGATAATGTCCCAGAAGTCTCTGAAAGTCACAGAATCTGTGATCTCAGTGACAAAAACCTTCATTACAGGTCAGGGAAGGAACGAAAAGCAGAAGTGCATGGGGACAGATGGAGTGAGACTGAAGTGAGGAGATTGCACTAGGGGAGCTTTAAATATCTATTCCCTAGATTATTGCCTACTGAAGGCTCAAGCAAATATCTGCCCACATTGAAACAATTTTTGAAAAAAGTTCTAACCTTTTGAAAAATTATGTTCTAAGCTGTTTTTATGTTGGTCTTTAAGATAGACAAATGACAATTTTTTAATATCCAACGTTGTCTACAAGACTACATTATGATCACTAGAAAGTTTGGCAGATATTAGTATCAAGACAGAAGCAAAACTAATAATGAGAACTGCATTAATTTCTCAAAAATTACAGGAGAAAGAAGTAATTATCCCTACCTTCATACATAAGTTTCGTTGTGCAGTACCCATCTGATTCTGTTAATGCTTCATCTTTATCCACATCTAAGAGATCAGAGAGTCGGGTGATTGACACCTCCAAAGAGCAGAGTGACCCTGTTTTACAATACTCCATCCCCAATGGTGGAAAAATCTGAGCTTTCACATTATACAATGTCTGGCAAGAGGAAAAAACAATGATCTGTAAGTACTGAATCAATTATACAACTTTTATTTTATATATATATATATATATATATATATATATATTATTTTTTCAAACTGACCACATGATACTATATAAGTTACAAGCTCATACTTAACTTCCATGCCATATTACAACCCGTATTACAAGACTGAGAGTTTGTCTTCACATATAACCCTACAACAGCCGCTGTAGTGCTTTAATGAATATACTACTATGGGAACAGGAGAGCTTCTGTTGTTGGTGTAGTTAATCCACCTCCTCAGGAGGCAGTAGTTTTGTCTGTATGAGAAGCTCTCCTGTTGACATAGCACTGTCTATGTGGAGATGGGAGAGTCTGGGGGAAGGAGGGGTTGATCGGTATAAACTGTCACTCAGGGGTGTTTGGCTTCAGGATTTTTCACACCCCTGAGCAACACAGTTATACCGATATAGGCCCGTATTGTAAACCTGGCCTCAATTACAAGTAGTGATCATTTGTTATGCTACTAATTTTAGACACAATCTATGAAGAAAAAAGGAATTTCACCATTCTTGTTGTCAAGATCTTCTAATAGTCTAAACATATTTAAAGAGGCAAATAAGTTAACTACAACAAAACTAATTGTGCCAAAAAGTTTAATGAAAATATACTGTTATGTCATTACTAATTTTTAGGGAACAAAAAGTAATAGAAGACGGTTGGGCTGATCCAAGAGACCAGTCAATCACAGTTACATCTGAGAGTGGGTAGGCAACAGCAACCCCCCCACCCCCCCGGTAAAGTTTTGCTTAAAGCCAGTTTACAGAAGCAGGTAGTGCTCTAATGTAACATTCAGAGTCAGCAATGCCTACTTCACTGGTTAAAACCCAAGAAAGGTTCAAATGGAGGACTTTGTGTCAGTTTTGCTCACTGGGCAAGGAGAGGCCAACACATGGACTGCTGCCAATACTATTTAGTTTTGAGTTACAGACAGTCAAGCTTTCTAATTGATGAAGAAGGCAATGAATTTGTACTGTGAAGAGAAAGACGAAGCATTTAAGATAAAGGCCAAAAGAAACCCAAACAATTCCCTCAGAAGAGCTCACAAACTAAGTCACAAGAACAGGGTGAGATTTTCCCAACATCTTTCTTTAAACAGCAAGCCAAAAATAATTTTTAACAATGGTATTTTGATTGATGAAGGTCTCATCAAGCTAGCAGGAAGAAAGCAGCTCAGTACAGTCTTCTCAGTTTAACACCCTTGGTGACATGAAGCCATTGCGCAGGGCAGGAGGGAAGGAGAAACAAAAAAGTCAAATTCTTCAGAAAGGATGTTACTGATAGCTAAATGATCTCATTTTTCATCTTTGTGGCTCATCATCTCTAGTCTTCTTGAGCTGTGAAATGGATGCTGACATCATTTGTGTCTCTTTTAAAAAGTAGTAACAGAAAAACATGGTTCCTTACCTGTTCTGTAACTGTTGTCCTTTGAGATACATTGCAGACATCCATTCCATTTCAGGTGTGTGCACAACCAGTGCATTAAAGCCAGAGATTCTTTCCCCCACAGTGCTACCCATTGGGGCAGCACACAACCCACTGCATGCCTGTGTTGACAGCCAATGGTATAAAGGGCAGAGCCACTCTGACCATCCGTCAAGTTCCTTCACACCAGAATCCAGCATGCTCAGACTCCAGTGTAGAGGGGAAGAAGGGTGAGTTGTGGAATGGAAATATGCAACACATCTCAAACAGTTACAGAACAAGTTAGTCCCAGCAGCAGAGAATCCTGTGGCACCTTATAGACTAACAGACGTTTTGGAGCATGAGCTTTCGTGGGTGAATACCCACTTCGTCAGATGCATGTGGTGGAAATTTCCAGGGGCAGGTATATATATGCTAGCAAGCAAGCTAGAGATAACGAGGTTAGTTCAATCAGGGAGGATGAGGCCCTGTTCTAGAAGTTGAGGTGTGAAAACCAAGGGAGGAGAAACTGGTTCTGTAGTTGGCAAGCCATTCACAGTCTTTGTTCAACCCTGAGTTGATTTGTGTCAAAATTGCAGATTGAACTGTAAAGCTCAGCAGTTTCTCTTTGAAGTCTTTGGTCCTGAATTTTTTTTGCTTGAGGATGGCCACCTTAGGTCTGCTATAGTGTGGCCAGGGAGGTTGTTAAAGTGTTCTCCTACAGGTTTTGTATATTGCCATTCCAATATTGATTTGTGTCCATTTATCCTTTTCCGTAGAGACTGGTTCCAGTTGGGCCGAGTAGCAAGCAGAGGGGTCATTGCTGGCATTATGACTGGTGTATATTACATTGGTGAACGTGCACGAGTGAATGGAACCGTGATGGATGCTGATCTGGTTAGGTCCTGTGATGGTGTCGCTGGTGTAGATATGTGGGCAGAGCTGGCATCGAGGTTTGTTGCATGGATTGGTTCCTGAGCTAGAGTTACTATGGTGCAGTGTGCAGTTGCTGGTAGTAACAGTTTTAGTTAGTTTTAGTTAGTATAGTTTTTAGTTAGTTTTAGTTAGTAACAGTTTTTTCTTCAAGTGATTGTATGTGTCCATTCCTTTTCAGGTGACAGAAGCAGTTCAGAATGGAGAAGGGTTTTGGAGTCTACCTGAACAAGGACTGCAGGATAAAACTTTCCCAACTCTATCATGATCTCTTGAGGCTTGGGAGACAGCATACAGCTCAGTTAAAGTATGTACCAATGACCAAGTTGAATCCCTGCAAGTGTCACTGATGGGCATCTGACACAGGAATGCAGCTAAGCTAATGCTGCTTGTGCTCTTGGACCTGAAACTCTCCGACGTGGAGAAACCTTGATAATGTCATAGCAGTATGAAAGATGAGATCCAGAAGATATTCTCTTCATAGAGAAAAGTTGCCCCTTCATTGTATCAGCAAAGGAAATGAACAGCTGAGGGGACATTACTGCTTTAGTCTTGCCCAGGTAACAGGCGAACACATTGTGGCAGTCCAAAGCATGGAGCTTTTTCTTCATCCTTATGAGACTGAGGCTTCAGAAAAAAAGTGGATAGGAGATGTAAAAAAATGAACGAGCAGCCCTAGGTTCAAAAGGTGGACCCATTAATGCTGACAAAACTACATTTAGATCTTATGGGGGCATGGGGTCTCATAGGTAGAAAGCGTCTGTCCAATTTCTTTAAAAAAATCTGAGTTATTGAGTTAAAAAACAGATTTAATCCTCTGTAGGAGGATGGAATGTCACCAAGAGAACTCTCAGGGAGCTGATGGAAGAGCCATTTTTCCTTTAGGTAAAGTAAGTACTTCAGAATAAGCTGAGGAGAGGACTTTGTAGGAGTACCACCCTGCTGCTGGGACCACAGAGAGAAACATCTCCATTTCCTCATGTAAGTGTATCTGGTGGATGGCTTTCTGCTATTTAAAAAAAAGTAATTGGAGATATACCAATCTCCTAGAACTGGAAGGGACCTTGAAAGGTCATTGAGTCCAGCCCCCTGCCTTCACTAGCAGGACCAATCCCCAACTATTTATTTTGCCCCAGACCCCTAAGTGGCCCCCTCAAGGACTGAACTCACAACCCTGGGTTCAGCAGGCCAATGCTCAAACCACTGAGCTATCCCTCCCCCTCTCTCTGTTTAGAGAATGCTCTGAACCTCTAGGGGACATGCAGTTTCCTCAAATGTTAGCTACTGAGCATTCAACCGGTCATATGAAGACTGAGGATTGGGAAGCAGCATCTGGCTGTGGTCCTGTAAAATGTTCATGTCTTGAGGGAGAGTCGTGGGATCCCGGCTGTAAAGACTCAGTAGGTTGAAAAACAATGCTGTCAAGGCCAGGCTGAAGCTATCAGGAACTGAGTAGTCTGATCTTGTCTGAGCTTGAATACCACCTTTGGAATCAGAGGACTAGGGAAGACATGTAAACAGCAGCATGTCCTTCCACAACAAAAAGAAAGCAGAGGGCTACATCTACACAACAAGCTAGGGGTGAGAGTGCCCTGCTCAGGTACAGATAGCAATACTAGCTGTCATCAAGCTATGAGTTAAACAGTGATGTAGCCATGGTAACACAGGTAGTGGCAATGGAGACAAGACTTAGCTGCATTTTCACTGCTATTTATAGTCAAACTAGCTCAATGAGCGCTAGCATGACAGTGTACACAAGCACGGGAATCACACCCCTACTTTGTATTGTAGACATAGCTTGAGATAGAGCCTGGGCTGTGACCTGCTCTAGAACGTAACAGGTAAAACTTTCTCTTCAGTTGCATAGTGAACAGATCTTTCTGACTTTTCCCCAAGCTTGAAAAATGGATTCTGCAATGTGAGCTCTGAGGGACCATTTGTAATTCCTGGTTCTGAACACCTTGGAAGTGTGAAGCATTGAGTATGACAACATTTTTGATGCAAGGATCCCAGATTGCCTTTGCCAAGAGCTGTAGCTATCTGACTTGGCACCTGTTGCCTAGTCAAGTAGAACATAGCAGCAGCATTTTCCATGAGCTTGCACAGTGCATCCTTTGATTTGTAGAAGGAAAACACACCAGGTGAATTGCTTGCATGTCTCTCACGTTTATATGTTTTGAGAGAATTTCTGATCTGACCAAATCCTCTGAGTCTGAAAGTCCCTCAAGTGAGGGATAAGGCATCCATGACCATAGCCCTGGAGGGCGGAGTCAGGGGAAAAGAGATGCCTTTGCATACATTGGCAGGGTCCATCCACTTGTATCCGAGTCAGTATGTCCAGCAGGGAATGAGACTGATGGTATACAGACTTCAAACACCCCTACGTTTCTGAGCTAAGTATGGCACGCTGAGTCATGTACCTGCCTGCTGCCACATGCCCTACAAGTCCCATCAATTCTTTACTGTTGTACAAGGATGGATCCTGAGGTCCTTGCACAGGTCCTGTATTGCCTGAACTGTGGCTTGGTGACTTGGAGTCATGAGCTGCTCCTATAAACTTGATCCTCTACATCAGGGGACTACGGCCCACAGGCCAGATCTGGCCCCTCAGGGCTCTGGATCTGGTTCGCAGGATTGCCACCCCTTTGGCACCGTGGGCCCTACTCCGCTCCAGGAAGCGGCTGGTACCACGTCCCTGCAGCAGGGAAGGCAGAGGGCTCCATGCACTGTTCTTGCCTGTGGGAACCTCTCCTGAAGCTCCTATTGGCCAGGAACAGGGAACCGCAGCCAATAGGAGCTTTGGGGGAAGTACCCACAGCCAAGGGCAGTGCACGGAGCCCTCTCTCACCCCCTTCCCCCAGGGGCCGCAGGAACACGGTGCCGGCTGCTTCCTGGAGCGGCACAGGGCCGGGCACAGGGCAGGCAGGCAGCCTGCCCTGGCCCTAGTATGCGCCACTGCCATCCCAGAGCCGCTCCAGGTAAGCGGCACCAGGCCAGAGCCTGCACCCCAATCCCCTGCCCTGAGCCCTCTCCCTCACTCTGCACCCTTCCCACACTGTGCACCCCCTTCTGCACCCCAATCCCCTTCCCTGAGCCCCCTCGTACACCCTGCACCCCCTCTGCCCCAACCCCTTGCCCTGAGCCCCTTTCTGCACACCGCACCCCCTCCCACACCCTACACTCCTTCCCACACCCCAACCCCTGCCTCAGCCCTACATTCATGGCCCTGCATGCAATTTCTCCACCCAGATGTGGCCCTTGGGCCAAAAAGTTTGCCCACCTCTGTTCTACTCAGAGAACACCACTGACTTGCCTTCATTGATCAACAAGCCTAAGCAATTAAAGGACTGGATCTTCTTGATGCTAACCTCTACCTGTTTGCCTGGATCTTTCCTGAACCAACCAATCCTCCAGGTATGGAAACACTTGGCCACCTGCCCTCCTGAAATGTGTCACCACCACTTCCCTATATGTTGTGAAGACCTGAGAGGGTAAAGACAGACCAAAGGGGACGAATGAATTGATAATGAACTTTTACCACTACAAATCCCTAAAAACCTCTTGTGGCTCTGGTGAATGGCCACATGAAAGTAAGTGTCTTTTAAGGGCTTGTCTACATAATGGATGAGTTTGCAGTAAGCTGAGATGTGGGCATTAGCCTGCTGCAGACTAATTATGTGGATTCTGCTGACATGCAAACATTAATATAAACAAGCCCTAAATCATGGGAAACCCATCAATCGTCGGGATCTAGGTACGGGATAAAACAGGCTAGTAACCATGCAAAACTTTCATTATTATGTATTTGTTTAGGTTCTGCAAAACTAGATTAGGTCTGTGGCCTCCCTTGGATTTTGGGATAACAAAGTATTGGGAATAGAATCTCTTCCCCTGATGTTCAGGAAAGTGGTACTTCTAGGGCTGCTGGCTGTAAAAAACTTATTACATTTTTTGAATGAGAACAGTCTTGTGTGATTGGTCCCTGAAGAGAGATGAGGGAGGAGGACAGAGAGAAACTGCAGACATATCCCAGTTCTATGGTGCTTAGCAACCAGTTATCGGTTACCAGTTAGCAACCAAGCAGCTAGGAAGTCAGATAGTCTACTGTGAAAGGGAGGACAGGCGATATTAGACACTGACAAGGTGGTACTTTGCCTTGACTTTAGAGTCAAATAAGACTGTTTAGATATCTCAGGTTGTCTCAACGAAGTTGAAGCAAAAGGAGGTCATCTTCTTTGGAACTTATGGCATGTTCATTTACTCAGGATGCCTTGTTGGATAGAAAAAGAGGTCTGTGCTGAGTCAAACAGCTTCCTCTTAGGTTTCTGATGACTTTTATCCTAGATCCTAAGGGTACAGCCCTAATGTCTTTTAGGGAACACAGCATTTTGTACATCTTTCCAGAAAACAAGTTACAACCCTCAAAAGGAAGATCCTCAGTTGTCTGCTGGACCTCTGTTGATATCCCAGATGACTGCAGCTAGGAAAAGTGATGCACTGTCATTGTGAATGCCATCAATCTTGTCACAGAATCTGCACCAGCCAAGCCTAGCTGAAGTGAGGTTCTGGCTACCAGATTCAGTAATCATTGCCTGATCCTGACTAGGCCAAGTGAAAGTAAGTCTGTACACAAAAATTTAGCCATACTGCCCCATACTAGTCAGATTTATTACAGCCAAAGCAGTGCTTAAATCCCAAGGACTTAGCCATGCCCTGGTCCTGAGGCAAAGCAAAAGTCCTGAACAGCAATAAAAAAAGAAAGAAAACAAGTACCATTAACTAACTATACAAACTATTTATAAAAAGTTTAGAAAAGTTTTTTGCGAGAAAAGGAAAAGTTGTATGATGAGACACACACTGGCTAACAACCATGGGTAGTGAAAAGGAACTGAGGGAATGGTAGGAGCAGCTCTGCCCTTTATGCCATCAGCTAGTAGTATCTGGAGGTTGCTTGCACCTACCAGTGTGGGTAAAATTCTCCAGCTTCAGTGCACTGGGCACACATACCCCTGAAGTGGAATGGACATGTGCAATCACACAAAGAAATTACAGTTAACAGAGACCTATCCCTGGACTTCCCATCACCCAAACAGATTCTTCCTTCCCCCTTAAGTCTAAGATACACTATATGTAGATAAAAATACTTACAAAATAATTTTCCACTTGGAATTCGTAAGTATACGGCTTCAAGGAAGATGACTGCTCTTCAGAGGTATCTGGACAAAAGCTAACCGAAAACTGGCACTGCAAAGATGGAGGAAGTTCTTTTGTCCACTTCAATTCCCATACAAAGAATACTGACTGCTTACTGTATATGTGCTGAAAGAAAATTATTCATTCATAGTATGAACTCATGTCTTAATATCAGGAGCTTTCTATACTGCTAGTTTAATGAAGCGGAAATCTTACCATAGTCTTATTCTATACACTACCTCCAGAACTTTATTATATTATTTATACATGCATCAAACCATGAAATTATAACCATTTAACAGTTCTCAGTCTAAAATCCCCAGACATGTACTGGCTCAGATTGTTCCAATGAAGAGGGAAAAGTTTCACTGCCAGAATAGTATTTCAGGCATGATATATTTACTCTTCAGAAAAAAAAGTTTAAAAAAAAAAAGTCTGCTGCTCAGGAAAATACACAAAACATGACTATCTTAAAACCAGGCTCAAAGCACATTGATGCCTATTACAGAGGACTGTTTTGTCATTGTATCTCAACCCTAGTTTGCAGCTCCTGAGCTACTCTACTTTTTGGCCATTCTTGACCACAGAAATGGCAAAACCCACCAAACTAGGTGGTAGCTTTTTCGCAAGAAGCACAAGAAGAGATTAGGAGACCAACGAGAAGGTTGTTCATCCTGTGCAGTAACGGTGGTTCTTCGAAAACTGAGGTTCTTTAGGTGTTCCACAGTAGGAGCGGCAGCACCTCATGCGCCTGGGATCAGAGATCTTCATTAGCAGTGCCCACTGGACTGCACACGTGCACCTCTCTGTTTCACACCATGAGCAGCATGTATATATAGTGCTGTGCTATCCAATCGCCACTCAGTTCCTGCTCTACCACAGAACTATCTTTCAGCTCTAAAGCAGAGGGGAGGGTGGGCAGTAGAGCACCCAAAGTGACACTTATCTCGAAGAACTTCAGTTACTGCACAGGGCGATTAACCATCTCGTCTTGATGTCCCTATGGGAGTCTCCACTGTAGGGACTATAAAGTAGTGCCCCTAGTTGGAAGGCTGGGGCTTTGGAGTGGTATTTAGTGCAGATGATAGGACAGCGTGTCTTACTACAGTATCAGATGCTGAGTCATGCATAATAGAAGATGCCCATGTGGCTGCTTTGCAAATGTCAGCAATCGAGACACTGTTGAGAAAGGTAATCGAGGCGGAGAGAAGGAGGATGGAATGTGCTCGACTTCCAGGAGGAAGTCATCAATTGTAGAGTTAGTAGGACAGGGGTATACACTGCAAGATCGAGTTGGAAAAGTGTTGCTTAGACATGTCCATGCCCTTCCATCTTTTGGCTGTAGACAGGAATAAGTGTGGCGATTGTCTGTAAGGTTTAGTTCTGTCCAGGTCAAAGGCTAATGCTTATCTGACATCCAAGGGTGTGTAATGCCACGTCCTGCTGGTTGCTGTGTTTAACATATCGGTGCTGAGGGAGACGTTCATTCTCTTGAGCAGCCAGCAGAGTTCTTGCTTGGTGCCAAGGGTTTGCTCAAAGCTGAAGGTGCAGTCGGTGCCAAGAGCTTGGCTGGTGCCAAAATGGACATCACCAATGCAGATGGTTTAATTGATGTTGTGGTGCCCAAAGTTGATCTGGTCGGGGCAGTTGGCACCATTTTTGATGGTCTACATCGCAGTCTCCAGTGCCGAGACAGTGCCAACATCTGAACGTCTGCCCATTTAGGGTCTTTAGATCTCTGTTTAGCTGTGGTACTGGAGGTACTCCAATGGCGCTAAAGCTATGTCTCATCCCCAAAGATGTCGAGGCTACTGACCTAGCAGGGGATGGAGGCGGCGGTGTCTCAAAGAGTGATGGAGGAGCCTGTTCCTTCCCATCAGCATGAGAAAGGGAAGATTTTCTCTTAGGACATGGAGAATGAGGGTCGGTGAATGACCTAGCGGAGCATGAGACCTGCGTGGGGGAAGAGTCCAGGCCACGGTCCGATGTTAGACATCATAACCTCACCATGAGAAGTTGCAGCCAAACATCCCCGTCTTTTATGGCCCTGACAGTCAGGTTATGGCAATGGATATACTTCTGCAGGACATGTCCCTCTCCCAGGCAGCGGCAGCACTGTGGATAACCATGGTTATTGGAAAAAGTTGTCCCAGAGGAAATTCATCTCAAACCAGAGAGATCCGGGCATAAGGGTGAGGGAGAAAGCTTCCCAGTCGAGAAGAACAGGGAGGAAAACTGTGTCCTAAGCTATGAACTAACAGGGAGGATAAGAGGAAAGAATTTATTTTTTTAAAAGAGAGGACAAGAAAGGGAAGAACTAACAAGCAAGGTACTAATTTAATAGCTCAAAGGACAGGCAGGTGCCTCTGCAGATTCCATCCCAGACCAAAAGTGGCTAAGAAAGAACTCGGGGTGGTTGGACCGCAAAGTGCTATATATACACATGCTGCTCATGGCATGAGATGGGGAGGTGTGCGTGTGCAGTTCAAGATGCACTGCTAATGAAAATCTCCAATTCCAGGTGCCTGGGATGTTGCTGCACCTACAGTGGAGAACCCACAGAGACATCATTCAAAGAAAAAACTAATAATTTGTGACCCGGGTTAAGTCTATTGCAGTGAGTGACCTAGATCCCAAAATACCTGTGAGTGGAAGGTCACCCTGATCTGCTTTTCAGAGATGGCAAAGATCTGAATATTTGCATTTGAGTGTGTGTTAGTCATGTTATATTATCTCTTACGAAAGCCATTCACTCAGACACTAAGCATTTCAGCAATACAAGGGTCAATTTTTTCAATTTTAAGATGAGTGTACCAAGGCACAAGTGCACTCATCTTATTCTGCGTACCTAAAAGGTAATGAACAACCAAGGAGAATCTTTACCTGTTGGGATTCTGGCTTCAGAGGTACCAGCTGTAGATCTATGCAGTTACCAAAATTTTTTAGGTTATTGTCCGACAGCTGGAAACAGAGTTTTGACAAATTCTGTACACAAACCTGTACATATTTCCTGAAAATTAAGCATATTGAACATACAATAATATACATTGTATATAATAACGTTTCATCCTCGCTATAGAGTTTCTCTAATTGTGACACTCAGGCAAGAACTGTAAAAGTGACAGGCATATTATCTCTTTTCCTCTGCTTAATTACTAATCGGAGAGTCTGCAGAAGTAGGTCTATGGCACAATGATTTTTGATATGTAGTTTTGCTTTTACTGAGTTACTAATATGGAGACCAAAAGATGGAGGAAATTAGCCTATGACTATGTGATTAAAATATACCACCAATAATGTATTTGTTGCTCTGCTGGGGGAATGTGAAAAGGAGAATGGGCGAATCCAAGAATGAGCATTTCATAAGTGGCAAAACTCACCACCCACTTACAAAATATAAAAGCTTATGTTGAAAGATTACATACAGAACATCAACTTCTACAAACATTTTCTAAGAGGAAAGAGACTATAAATATTTAAAGACTACATTACCGTTTGCCAGCTGTTAGTAAGGAATGCTTGGCATTAAAAGGTACACTGAACGTTAATGCAATAACGGTGGAGTAAATTGACCATGGACAATCAATGGTTACCTGGAGAAAAGAAATAAAATTCTTATTCATAGTATACATTTACACAATGGCTTTATTTTCCAATTCCAAATATTCAAACACTTCTCAGAAACTCTCTCTTGACCAGTCAAACCTAATGCACCCAAAAGGGAGGGGAAAAATTGATTTTAATCAAACAACTAAGCTTGGTAAGGTGGAAAAAGGATTGTGCGTGCGCGCGCTTACAGCTTGGTGTCTCCCTGACCTCAACCCCTTAGCTGACTTATCCATGGGATCTGCTTCTTCAGAGTACTCTCTTCAAGGACTGACAAATATCAAGTGAGAACAATGCTGCCACCAGTGGCATCTTACTGCAATAACCACATAGTAATTTATTTTGAAACTGACAAAATCTAGGAGAACAAACCTATTAATTTCATAACATAACATAAGGGATGATGGATCTGCATTCTGAACTTCAGCACAGAGCTTCAAAAAAAGTTCCTCCTGAACTGAATGTAGATTTTCCCTTAATGTGTAGACACACTAAGTGAAATAACTTTTCATACATGCATATATGTTCACATGCTTTATGAACCCCACCGCCCTAGTTTCCAAAACCAACCAATCTGCAGTCTCTTTTAACGATAGCTAAGCACGTGAGAAGTAAGAGCCCCAGTACATTGTGCAGACAATTTCAGTTATAAATACAAGGCAATAAAAATCAGTAACATGGGATAGAGCTCTCAAATTAAGTCCCAGCTGTATAAGGAAGTAGTGTTACTGGTTTAATCGGAACATTCCTTTCCTCTTAATACTTAAGCAGTCTACCAGAATGGTGCAGGGATATTATACAGATAGAAATTATATCTTTCTGATGGATCAGAAGAGAGGCTTTGATTACTAGAGTCATTAAAGATCCCATGGTACTTAAAACAAAAGTAGGGATGATAACTAGGTCCTGTTGGTCAAATTCCAACTTGGGTTGTTGGCACAGAATCTCAAACCTCAGAGAAGGCTAGTATTTGGTGAAGGGAGACTCATCCACCTATAAAGCACTGTGTATTTTTGTACATACTTTAAGTATTCTGTACGTGTACATTTACATCTATTTTATACATTCTGAAGTGCTTTCATATCTTTTAAGCTAGAAGGTGTTCTGTGCAAGTAGGTTATTCTCACCCATATTTTGGTCAATTTAAGCACTTGTGGTCAAACTAACTTTTTTTGTCATCTTACCTTTTGGTCAACTGTAGCCATGCAGTTGTCCATTTTCTGCTTCTCTTTGCTTTTCCTGTGCAGTTCTTTATTTACCAGATTTTCACTTTCCACTGAAGCTGTTGGGGTTGATGGCAAATAGATAACTTCTAGGTCAAATTCAATCACGTGATATGCAGGAGCCACTGGCAGGGTGATGCTTGTGATCTTTTCAGAAGACTGGATCAGTAATGATGATTCTGAGACTTCTTCTACAATTGTGTAGAATATGAAGTAATTTTAGAAATATTCCTCCCTTCCACAACCTCCATTTTTCATCTCTAGTTATCAAGTCATGAGATCATTTACTGAAAGACTAGAAATGCCTTCTTCCATCAAGAAGGAGCCCTAAAGGCTTGGTACCTATAGTGTCTATAACCCACACCTCCCTGTCAGTGAGGACTGCAGCCATAGGACTCATTGTAGAACTCCAAGAACTCTGCACTGGCTTCTTTGATGAAGTCTCTGGCTACAAATACATTATGAAGCTTAGTCTGGCAGAGCCCTCCTAGTGTAGAGACAGTCTTCACTGACAGAACTAGCTTTTCTGTCCATGTAGGAACATCACCTCCCTGAATGGTGTTAGCTACATCAACAGAAACATTCTTCCATCAAGATGGCTGTGTCTATACCTGGCATTTGTCAGCATAGCCATGTTGGTCAGGCATGTGGGTTTTTTCACATCCCTACCAATGTAGCTATGCCAACATAACTTTCAGTGTAGATCAAAGTCAAAGACCCCACACCATGAATAACCTTACCTTTCATTATTTCCACTAGTGTTTCCCTAATTCTTCTTGAAGGGCTACTGGCTACCTTCCTTGGTAGTCCATTCCAATATTCAAGAAAATTCTTGACAGAGCAATTTAATGACTAATCTGAATCTTATCAATGTTGCTTCAGTCCTCAGCTGCCCCATTACCCAATCCTTTTTTCACCACTAGTCCTTGTGACTCCTCACAGCCTCTTACTTCATTCCTTTCATCTTACACAAGCTGCATTACTGATAACACAAGACTATGTACTGATAATGAGGATTTAACCAGCATTAGTGACATATCTTAAAAAATTCCATACAGGATGCCTACATTTACCCTATTTTTAATCTCTCTTTATCCAACTGTTGAGTCTTTGCTTCTTGCTTTTACATATAACCTGAAGGAGAGGGGTGAGATGCACTAGCAGAGCTTTGGAAGAAGCTGGGATATGACCTGCTTAAATGAAACATTGCCTAGAGAAAGGCAAATAATTCTTCAAATTTCCTGAGCACTAACCATTGCTTCATAAAAACATCCTAGCTGCTTAATAATTATTACATAATTTTGCTATGGTACAAAGCCTCTGTACAGGTAATGTCTCACAATGGCAACACAAAATAGTCTAATTCACTCAAATCCTCTAATAATCCTCAACTATTCCTTCCTTCCTATGCTGATCTGTCCATAAAAAGCAGTATTGCCAGGACTAATCTGGTTGACTGAAAGTTCATACTATTTTGCCTCAAGAATTTGACCAAATGCAATGAGAACTTGACCATGGATTCATATGTGCAGGAGGCTTAAGTAGTCAGCTCTCTCTTATACAAAATATGCAAATTCAAAGCTAGACAGAGTGGTGCAGAAAACCCTGTAACTGGATTTCATTCCAGGTCCTATAAGTTGTTCCCATGATCTCCTTCCCTGCAATAGGTGAAAGTGTTGCTAAGGTTTCCTTTGTTGTGTGGTGCCACTTGCAAATATACTAAGTTGATTTAAAAGTTGCTAGTGAAGGGCCCACAGACAGTAAATTAATCTTTCCCAGAATATATCTATTATCTGTTATTGAGATAAGACATATACTTGAAATACCTAAGACTAACTGGTCACATGTACAGTTTCCAGAACAGTTGTAGAAAAAAGCCAGGACTTCCCGAAGCTTTTATGCTCTGAAATGGTGAGTTGCCAGTTTCTAATTGATAGTTACTGACAACAACAATGGTGTCAAATGTTCTAACATCTTATAGACCACTTTGCTGCTATGCAATAATATTTACGTCATGCTTATAGGATTTCTGCATTTTCACAGACTGGTAAGAGATAATTGATTTGGCTATGCTGCTTACCCTTGGTATTGGAATAGATCAGTGCTTTGCTCTCTGGATGGTACAGGAAAGGCATGTCATCAGCATTACTGAGCTGCAGAGTATCTCCATTCTTCATGGTATAATGGCCAGTAGTCACTGTGAACTTCACCCTCTGAGGGATACCAGCCAAAAGGCTGTCTGAAGAAAAAGAAAGCAAACAGTGACAGTGTATTCCAGCACTCTAGTTATTAAATGGTTAAAATTAGCTGCTAATGTTTGCTAGGAGTTTACAAATAAACATTCACAGCTCATTTTTCAGGCAAGTACATCTTAACATCAACTGGAAAATTTTGCTTTCTGGTGCTCAATTATGGAGTGGTTTTCTAAGAAATTGGGAGAGTTCCAGCCACTTAATTCTGGGCAATTTTCACTGTTTCCCTTCAGCTGAAGTCAAAGCATTCTCAACCAATAAGGTGCAGCTGTGGAATAAGCTTCCAGAGGCAGGCAGACTAATTCAAAGTCTGAGCACCTTTATAATTCTTTGAGACAGTTTTCCCATGTTAACCAGAATGATACGGAATACATGAAGGTGTAGGAAGAAGGGGGAAAATGTGTGTTATAGAGATATAGCCTAAACAGAGCCTCTTCTACTAAGGAAGGGGAGAAAGTAGAAGATTTCATGAAGCCTAGGGGACCTCACTGGTAAAATCTAATTTACCAGAAACGTTCTTAAACATGGTGACTGATTCCACTGAATTCAATCTAAGAACTTTCTATAGAAAGAGAATCACTAAAGGAAAGACTCCTATTGATTTTAAAGGAAGTTAGATCAGAGCCTGTTTGGTAGGTGAGAGTGTAAAGGGATTTTGCTAAATTACCAAAGTCAATACAGTGTCACAGAACAACTAGTAAGAAATTCACAATGGTGCAGTCACATCACTATCTATTCTTCCCATCAACATGTCTAGTGATGCAAGATCAAACCCCACTTGATCCTTCAAAAGGATACAGACATATATATGCACTCCAACTAAGCCAGATTCTGAAATTCACAATCAAATACTAGTTGTCATGTCACTTGACAAGTGGGACTGATAGTGTTCAGACTCACTAAAGCCTAAAGACTCTCATATGTTCTCAACAGAAGTAGTTTTAAAAGGAAGCTGCAAAAGACAACAGAGCAAAGTAACTTGTTTTAGATGAAATGAGAAGTAAGAAACATATCATGTAGTGAGAAAGTAACATGGACAATCAACACATTCTTCGTGTTACAAGTTCACCTACCAGTCAATGGCTCCACTTTTAGTTGGGGCTCCTGAGAGTACACATCATACTGCACAACTGGATAAATGTGAGGAAGGACAAAGTGCACTTTACCCACTGACGTGCACAGCTGCCTGAGAGTATATGTCCCAGGTTCTTTGGCCTTTGAAAAATAAAAAAATGAAACTGAAGAGTGGATTTTCAACCTAGAAATTATTTTTTACATTTCTCAAGAAAAACCGTTTGTTTTCTCCACTGAACTGCTGACAAAGGAAGGACAAATACATGTTTCAGCTCATTTCTAACTGGTATGCTTTTATCTGTACAACTAGGTGAATAAAAATAACTAAGAGGGGAAAAAAGAAATTCATGAAATTGCTCAAGTGCTCCAAATGCAATTTTCATAACTGTCTAGCAAAAATGTTTACCCCAAAGGACCCCACCAAATAAGGGGTGGGGGGGAGGGGCGGGACAACAGGAATGTTGTCCATTTGATTCAAGAACAAAGTGCTGTCAATTCAAATACTCTGTTACCCAAAGTACCTAGCATAGCAACCCACTCTGATTATTTATATTTCATACATATATACTTGAAGTGACGGCTACATACATTAAAATATAATGAATATGATCATCTATGATATTATGGACTTTACCAGGTAGTCACAAGCAGCAGAGTGCTTATTTGGCTAGCATTCATAAAACCCTACACTGTGCAAGGCATATTCTTCAATCAGTATAAGCCTATGATGTTTTCACACTCTCTTTCATATTGTGCGGACACCTATTAATTAATATATTTTAATCTCAAACTCTCCATCAACATGAGAAGGCTAGTTATGATAGGATAGTACCATTATAAAAAATAAAATGGTACACCTGTAGGTGTGCTTCCAGAAGATGCATCAGTTCTATCCCTGGTGAAGGATAATGTGTTAGTCACTGCTGATAAACAAGATTTGAGGTTTGGAAGTGGTTCCCCCACCCCGTTTTGTCACTTCTTACTGCACAGCACTGAAAGTGCTACAAATCTTTATTAATGTCATAGGCTGCTCTCACAGCAGAATTAGAATTTTTTGGACGCTGGAAATGAACTTTAGTTTTAATCAAACTAGCAGTTATAATCAACTGAACAAAAAACTGCTATTTATCCTCTTAAAAGCACTGAGGACATAAGAACACCCAAACAGCATCATGCTAACAAGGAAAACACTGGCCACTCAGATCTACAGTATTTTGAATTTTTCACCCAGGTAGAGCAGGTTTTCTAAAAAAATCCTCCTAATTTTCTTGAGAATAATGTACAGATTTGTGTTGTGTGCGCCATATCACATCTGATGTGGAATTAACCCATAATACACAAATCTCATGCAGCCTGAACCATTTCGTTTTTGTCTGAGTGAACACTCAAATTCAAAATGTTTCAGTTGTAAGTTAGTGGTACTGCACCTGCCCCCAGATTATAACCCTAAAGCCTCACCATTTGAGTGTTTTCTCACCACTGTTTCCATCTTGTAAACAGACAAAAGCATTAGTGCACATTATGCGCTGATGTCATGGGAGATTTCATGTAAGGTACACTTAAGCAATTTTTAGGAGTCATAAGAGAGGGGAATACAGATCCAAAGAACCCCAAAAATATTTTCTGACTTGCTATAAAACTTTAGAGTTAATACATTTAAAGGAGGTCAGTTTGGAACACTGCTGAGAGAGAGACACTGCTGCACATTTAATATGAAGCAAGTTCTATGCTCGATTTAAAAAACCTACAAACAAAGCAGAGTGCACATACATCCCATATGGACAGGAGGGTTCTTTTCCCTTTATTGTTCCCTCAGTGAAATTGTTAGGATGGCCTACACTTAAAATTTTGATTGGCATAGCTATGTTGCTTCCCAACTGACATAACTGAGCTGACCTAAGCCTCAGTGTAGACGCAGCTCAGTAGACAGAAGAATGCTTCCATCAACCTAGCTACCACAGCTGAGAGATGGATTACCTACAACGATGGAAGGCTCCACAGGAAGTGCCTACGCTATGGCACTACAGCAGTACAGCTATGCTTAGCGTAGACATGGCCTTCATCCTACACAAGTAGAAGTTTCTATAATCCCTTTTTTTAATCCTATGTCCTGTTAAATAATGTAACAAATGTGAAGTCATCATCCTACAGTAGTGCACTCAATTTTTTTTTTGTTTTTAAACATACCAACACCAATTAATATATTTTTAAGGAAAATATCACCAAGTGATATCTAAGTTACTTGATGCTGTCAAAGTTCTAGAAATTAGAACTCTGTTCTTAGCAGAAAAGGATAAGCGCTGGATGCACCACTCAGAATGAAGGAATCTAACAGCACAATTTCCTCTCTTGCTGTTCCTTCACTACAGGAAGAGATTTGAAAAAAAGGAGAATTAGGAAGTCAACTCACCCTCCTTCTGTATTGGCCACCAGAAATGTACATAGTATGAGATATAAAGAATAGTTCAAGTGTGAATTGTATCTTCATTTATATTCCATCCTTCTGCTTCCAGAGTTTAGCAGATTGCTTCCTCACTTATGAAGCCAAAAACACTGTACACACCAATCCCTTACAGCCTTCTCCCAGTCAGGTTCTTCAGACTTAGATCCAATTTTATAAGAAACTACATCTGCAGCCACATGGCCCTCTGAAATCTCCAAATCGCATTGCACTGCCTCTATTACTAGATATGGGTTGTCTGAGTGGTATGTAACAGTCACTGACTCACAGGAGGTATTAAAAACCTACAAATTAGACCAGTAGGTAGTGCACAGATCCCATGGTTGCCAGCTCTCAGTTCAAGCACCTGCTGCACCAATGTGAACTTACATCTCCAGCAGATAAGTGCTACTCATACAGGCTCACAGTGCCAGCCTGCCCCTGTATGAGCACATTTCTGTCTAGTGCTTGCTCTCTTAATGCTGCAGACTGAAAAATGAAAGCACAGACTGCACTTAGCCTGTAGGCTAAATAGAAAAGTTACATGTTGAGATGGTGACAGACAATGAAAGAAGGGGATGGAAAGTGAAAAATTAATTTGACTCTCAGGAGAAGTGGAGTAATACATACAGGTCATTATGAGAACACTGCAAAAAGTTCAATGACCAGCACTGTTAAATCTCCAATTTTTAAAATAATCTATAGTTCTGCATAAGGTTGCAAAGTTAAGTACTAAAACATTAGGAAATGCCAGAATTAATTCAATGTATTGTGAGGCAGTGTATAATCACATACTGTTTTATTCACAGGACCATTGCCTCACTCAGTATACAGGACAGGCAGAGCTCAGGAAATGAGGCAAAAATTCAATATTTGTTTTTATAGTCAATGCATTGCTTTATTTACTGCACACCATCCAGACACTGTACTGAATACAGAATTATTCATTTCCTTGTGGTTTATCTACAGTGTGCTCATCACTGTAGTATCAAAGTTTAAAGAACACCCCTCTCTGGAGGTCTGAAGCCTTTTTTATTTATATATATCTATATCTATAGATATAGATAAATATATATATATAGATAGATATAGATATATATAACATACAGACAGGGAACTGAAGCATAAGACAATTAAGGCAAATAATTTTTGCAAAAGGCTGCATTCCAAAATACCTGTTTTTCAGAATATTTTAAATGCTATGTAGACATACCAAATTATTCTTCACAATACCCTGTCAGGCTGGTCAATAACTATTATCCTCCTTTACAGGTGGGGACACTAAAAACTTCAAAGTGATTTGCCTAAAGCCACACAGCAAATCAGTGGCAGAGGCAGGAGATCCTGAGTTCTAATCCTAACTCCCAACCCCATTCACTCATTCCTTCAGTCCAGAATGCCTTACTGCTAAAGGTACAAAGTGTCACAGCTCTCAGGTTACGTCTACATTGCAATTAAAAAATGGTGGCTATCCCATGCTGGCTGACTCAGGGGCTGTTTAATTGCAGTGTACATGCAAATAACAGCCTTGCAAGCCCGAGTCAGCTGGCATGGGCCAGCTGCCGTTTTTTTTTAATGGCAGTATATATACCCTCAGTGATTTCAGTTGCAATTGAATACTTAGCACTTCTGAAAATCAGGCCCCAGAGATCTCAGGGTGGGCACCCAGAAAATAAAGGACACAGAAGTAGTGACCATCTTTAAAAATTTTGGTTTAAAGTGCCTTGCCCAGCATCCTATATAAAAAAAAAAAAAAATCTGTGGCAGAGGCAGGAATACAACCAGTTTTCCTGGCAGCATTCAATTGGCTTAACTAGAGCCATCCCTTGGGTAGGGCAAATTAGGGCAACTACTCTGGGCCTCGCGAGCCAGTGTGATTGGCCAGTATGGTCAGTCCCAGAAGAGACAAATCAGTCACTTCTGCCCTGGGCCCCGCACCTCTCTAGGGACAGCCCTGGGCTTAACTATAGATACATTTCTCTCTTCTTGTAGCTCTCTCCTTCAATCACGACACACCTGCTATCTTCTGCAATGAAAGAGACTGAGGTTCTTTGAGGGGGGGAAAAGAGTATTGGTAACATAGCTAAAGACTATCATACTCACAGGAAAGAATTAAAATTACACAAGCAACCTTAATTCTGACATTTCCTAAGAGCAAGTGATTGACTTTGCAATCTTTAATATTTTTTTTTTTTTTGTATGCAATGATTACTATAGCTGCTATCACACCACACTCTGGAAGTGAGCAACCACCAACATGATTATGTATTCCTACAGCTAAATTTGGCTGATACTGACTCTGGAAAAAAAGATTTCTTACTGTGCTCTATTACAGGTAAAAGACCTCCCCACCTGGAACCTTTCATGTATTACTCTGAGCAAGTCTGACTATGTAACAAGAGAACCTTACCTCATCTAGAACACGATGGACAATGAACATTGCAGTTTGGGACAGATGCAATACTCATCTAACAATTAGAATTCAGATAAGTGTTTTATTTTTATGAAAGTGATAACTGGATAAATAAAAATGACTTAAAACAAATTTGGTGGAATCATTCTAGTCTCCCATTTCTGCATATCAGAGAACCAACCACACACTTTAGCAGAGTTAGCAGCCTCTCTTCACAATAGGCCAAAGTCTGCAATAACAGGGGCGAGCCAGGAAGAGGTTAAGCTGCATTGGCAAAGCTGTGGCAGGGGAGCAGCACTGGATACCACTTTCCAGCACTATGCCCTTCTCTAGTCAATGCTTTTAGATCTTCTCTTTCATGAGTGCTATGCTCACTCAATTGTAAAAACATACCTGAGTTCTGAATGCTATTGTAGTGACCCCTGGTTCCAGTATAAAGTTGCTACATTTTAACATGTGAGCCCCATCCTCAAAAGTCACCCCTGAGAGCATTTCCAGAGAAGAGCTGCTCTCCGGCCTTCGCAGTAGCATGTGCACATTTTTGCAGATTATTCCTGTCGTGTTCAAAGAGTTATCTGAAGGGCTCCTTTCGTACATTTCATATAACTCCAGTGCTGGCAAGTTATTTCTTGACAAAGGGAAGCCTGCAACTTCATTTGAGAAGCTGATAATACCGTTGGAAGTTTTGTGTTTAGTGAGCCATTCAGCTGTTTTCCGGTAATTATTTTTCTCAATGCTGAAGTGGACACTGATGGCAATCTGATCCACTTTGACTGGGATGGGCATTTGGCTCAGCAAAGTCAGCTCAATAGACAACGTTCCACCCACATGGATAACAGCATTTGGAGGGTCAAAATGTAGAGTTTTCAGCTGTGCAAAGGAATGTATAGACAGTACAACCTTTTGACCTGGAAGTACAGACAAGAACAAGGTATATTATTCCACTCTGCTTTTGGTAATGAAGATTAGCCTTTACAGCAATCTTTTTTTTTAAAAAGTTTAGAAATTTTAAAAACTATGTTCCCCCCCAATCCCAAAGTGAAAAAACAATATCATCATCTTCTTAAGCTAAACAGAGTAAAAAATTAAATTCTTGATGATGCCTAAAATCAAACATATTTTAAAGTTACAACTTTAGTTCTGCCTCAAATACAATTATTGTAGTGAGAAAATCTGACAAAAGAACCATTTGCGTCAATAGTTTTTAAGCTATATAGTACACCTACACTGCAAAACAAACCCAAAACCAAAAAAAACACTCCACACCCACGGCAATGAGTACGAGTCTCAACTGATTCAGGCTTGCTATACAGGACTAAAAATAGCAGTACAGACATTCCCACTTGGGCTGGAGCCCAGGCTCTGGAATCCAGTGAGGAGAGTGGATCTCAGAGCGCCTTTTTTGGCGGGGGAGTGGGGGGGAAGAGACAGCGTAGATGTACCCATAGCAAGATCTGTTATTCATTCAACCTGTTCAGAATCACTTACTAGTGTAGCAAAAGTTTTACAATCTAAGCAGCACAGTATCATAAGACTAATGCTGAGCTATTATTCTTTATGCTCCTGTACACCTGAACAGTTAATTTAGCATGATAGAACAAATAATCCAGAGGACATACCACTGGACCAAATGTAAACTCATGACAGTTGTGATCAGAGTGGTGCCTGGAGTCAGTATCTGCACCAGGTCAGGTTCCCCTCACTCTTACATCATTGCTAGATGTCAGAAAACAACAGTGACAGACACTTAAAAATTTTTAACTAGAAAGCTGGCCAAGCATGACACATGAATGGTATTTCCAAGGTTTCTTCACTGTTGTAATCTAAGCAGAACATCAAGAAATATGCACATAAAGATGAGCAGTATATCTTCAGAAGAAATTGCGGCAAAGTGTGCTCGGAGTTTAAATCATAGTAAATGCTTCTGAGGACAAAGTACAGGCTGGAGTAGAGAGGAGAAAAATCAAATATTTATCAAGGCAGCCAAAAGAAAAAGCCATTAGCCAGAGGGGAGCACAAGGCTGACACTAGAGAAGGCAGGACAACAGTCCTCAGAGCATGATTTCAGAGCTACAGGGAGTAGGATCCAGAGGCAGAAAGGTAAATCAGGGAGTGTAAGATGGTCAGAGATGAACTGTGAGCTACCTTCGTAGAGGCAACAAGGAAGTAGAAAGGTGAGGAAAAACAGAAAAACTAAAGAACCTTTCCGGTATTCAAACTGAACATGTTAATTAGTGCATCACACATTATTGCCAATAATGCATGAACTAAGAAGGGCTTCCAAGAGTGTCTCTCAGCCTAATACCATTACAAAAAGTGGACAGACCAGAATTTAGATAGTTATTATGGGTTATAAAACTAAAAGAAACATACATTATAGTAAAGAATTCTCTGCATGACAGTACAACAAACCTGCAAAAAAGCCAGGAAATTCAGAGTTACAGATCCTATCAGGCCCTATCCTCTACTCACAGAGCTGCACCTAATTCCATAGAAGCAAAAACTGAGGGCTCAAAACTTAACATTCTTAAAACAGTTATAAAATCCCAAAGAACTGGGAACCATCTTGTATACAAAAATGTAATAACAAGTAACATCTCCAGTGACTCCAGAGCACCCAACCTTTGGGTTTGTCTATACTACAGTTACAACATGGTTCTAATTTGTGGTATAGACAGAACCTCTCTCTGATGGACCGCAACCTTTTTGTGGTGGAGAGGCTTGTGTGGGCTAAAGACCCTCAGAGCTGTCATCCGGAGTTTTTATACTCCTGGTAGGTCCCCCTTGGCGAGCAGGTCTGAGGTGAGACTCCTGACTAACAGTGGTCCAAACTTCAAAAGACCCCCCCACAGTGGATCGCGTGAACATAGAGGACCTTCCAGTACTCTGCAGCTGTGAAGGCGGATGAGGCCCCTAGTTGTCCTGGATCTCCTTGCCACGGGGTCAGGGTTTTCCTCCTGTCAAGTTTCGTGTGGTTACTGCCTGTGCACTGGTTTCCCCAGGTTAAAAGATTTCACACTTAGGCCACTGCCAAAGGGTTCACACCTGCACAAAGTCCTGTGGCAATGGACGAGTGGTGGGGAAGACAGGGACAGTGATCTCTGGGAGTCTTTAGTCACAAATCTGCATGGAGGCAGCAGCCGTGTTATGGTCATTTTGTGCTTGGTTGAGACAGAAGTGCATTTCCGCGGCAGCAGCTGTTACTGATCAGACCTTTTCAGGATCCCCTCTGATCACACTAATGGGGAGGGGGCTAGAAAAGGTGCCCCAAACATAGGCTGTCTCACACTGTTCCGACTGGATGGTCATATCCAGCGGGATCACTCAACTCTGTGGCTGAAACAAGAGATACAAACAATGAATTTTGCCACCTGGAAGTCCGCACCCTTATGGGCTCTCAGAGCAGTGAATACGCCGAAAGAAGAACCGCCATAATTGCCAGAGAACTGGCAAGACTCAACACTGACATTGCAGCTCTGTGAGACCGGCTGGGCCAATGAGGACCAATTAAAAGCAGATGGAGATGGCTACACTTTCTTTTGGAAAGGAAAGCCACCTGAAAAGAGAAACATTCACAGGATTGGTTTTGCCATGAAAAATAAGATCGCCAATCAGCTTTTGGAGCTTCCCGTGGGGATCAATGAGTGTCTCATGACTCTTTGGCTCAAGCCTAGTAACAACCAATATGCCACGGTCATCAGCACATAAGCCCCAACACTCTATGCTGAGGAAGACAATAAGGAGCTCTTTTATTGAACTCCTGATGCAGTCCTCACAACCACACCTAATGCCCAAAAACTCATCCTCCTGGGAGATTTTGATGCCAGAATTGGACAGGAGTCCCATCTCTAGAAAGGTCCAATAGGCAAAGAAGGGGTGGGAAATGTAAACCCCAATGGCATTCTCTTTCTCAGCAAATGTGTGGAGCATGACCTCTTCATCACAAATACTATCTTTAGGCAGAGTAACAAATTTAAGATCACGTGGAAACATCCTCAGTCCAAACACTGGCACCTCCTTGACTATGTTATAGTCAGATCCCGAGACTATACCAATGTCTGTATAACACAAGCTATGAGAGGTGCCGATCATTGTTGGCTAGACCATCGATTAATGAGATCAGTCATGTACCTGCAGCTTGTTCCACCACACCACAAACACCCAAAGACTAAACAAATGTGGTACAACATCAAAGCACTTCAAGACCAAGTCAGCCACGAGACGTTCCAGCAACATCTGTTTGAGAAACTCTCTAGCCTGTCTGACATAATTGACATTCAAGAGCACTGGGATCAACTTAAAAACACCATTCACGATGCATGTGCTGAAACCATCAAACATTCCACTCATCAGCACCAAGACAGGTTTGACGAAAATGAGGAAATCCTAGCATTAATTCAACAGAAAAAGAAATGCATTTTGCAAAATGATTCCTCTAACAAAACGAAAACATGAGGACTATCTGCTTAAAGCCAAAGTAGTCTGCATGACATCAAAACAAGTGGTGGCAAGAGAAGGCCTCTGAGATCCAGGATTTTGTAGACCATGATGACATGAGAAGCTTCTTTCAAAGCAACAAAAGCTATATATGGGCCAAGCTCCAAAGGCCCAACCCACTTACGTTCTCAGGGTGGCTCCACCCTCCATAAGGACAAGGCAGCTATTAAACAACACTAGAAAGAGCACTTTGAGAGCCTACTAATCCACAGGCCAACCGTCTCCGAAGACACCGAGTTTATTCCACAATGCCCAGCAACAGAACACCTTGTTGATCCCCCATCTTTTGAGAAAGTCTGGCATGCCATCACTCAGACAAAAAAAAAAAAAATCACAAGGCTCCAGGTCCAGATGGCATCCCAGCTGAGGTTTTTAAAGCAGGTGGAACAATGCTCCAGCACAAACTTTGCCAACTCAACAAAATCTAGACCTGCGAAGACATTCCACCTGACTTTAACAATGCTAATTTGTTACAATATTCAAGAAAGGCGACAGAACTTTGTGTGGGAACTACAGAGGTATTGCTTTCCTCTCCATCACAGGGAATATTCTTGCCCAGATCCTACTAAGCTTCCTTCTCCCCCTTGCCAAGGAACTCCTCTCTGAATCACAGTGGGGCTTCAGGCCACCCCAAGGCACAACTGACATGACCTTCGTGGCACAATAGATTCAGGAGAAGTGCAGAGAGAAACACCAGTTCATGCAGAGAGCAACACCAGCAATGTTCATGGCATTCATCGACCTAACCAAGGCCTTTGACTCTATCAATAGTGATGCCCCATGGAAGGTGCTATGTAAGTTTGGCTGTCCACAGAAATTCATTTCTATAATCAGACTACTCCATGATGGGATGACTGCCACCATTTTGTGCAACGACTCAGAGACCGAACCATTCACCATTTGCACCGTGTCAAGCATGGCTGTGTCACTGTTCCAACACTCTACTTCATTTACCTTGCTGTGATCCTGATTCTCATTCGTGACTGCCATCCTAATGGAATCAGGATTGAGTATTGAATGGATGGCCAACTCCTCAATCTTCAGTATCTCCAAACAAAATCTAAGATCACGAGAATTGGCATCACTGACCTACTGTATGCAGATGATTGTATCATTCTTGCATACACACAGGCTGACCTGCAAAGCACCCTAAATCTTTTTGCAGATGCCTATCACAGCCTGAGTCTGTCTCTCAACAACAGAACACCAAGGTACTTTACCAGCCCTTACCAGCACAAACTACTCTTCATACTCCACAAATCACCATCAGTGGAGAACCCCTGGAAAAAGTGGACCATTTTCCGTACCTTGGCAGCCACCTCTCCCAAACAGCCAGCACCAACTCAGAAATTGAATACAGCATCCGTTGTGCCAGCACAACTTTTGGAAGACTACTCAAACAAGTCTTCAATGATAGGGATCTACAAACAGGTACCAAGATCTTGGTTGACAAGACAGTTGTCATCCCCACTCTTCTCTATGGATGCGAGACCTATGTAACCTACAGATGTCGTCTCAAGCAAATGGAGTGGTTCCAGTAGCACTGCCTCAGGAGGATTCTCAGGATCAGCTGGGAAGACAGAGGTACTAACATCAGCGTTCTCTCTGTAGCCAACATTAGTAGTATAGAAACGCAGGTCAAACACCAAATCCACTGGGCTGGCCGCTGTGTACGTATGCCTTATACTTGCCTCCCGAAACAAGAACTCTTCTCTCAGTTAAGTCAGGGAAGAAGGGCTCACAGAGCGTAGCAGAAGTGTTTCAAATACATACTGAAAGTACATCTTAAAAAGGGAGGCATCAACCCAACAAACTGGGAGGACTTAGTGTGGAACAGAACATAGCGACGCCACACCATACACCAAGTCACAGCTCACTTTGAGAACGGATGTGCTCATGAGACAGAGAAGCGATAAAGGAGGAAAGAAAGGGAACAACACTCCAGCCAACAACTATGTCTCCTCCAAGATTACACCTGTCACTTCTGTGGCAAAACCTGCAGGGCAAGAATTGGGCTCCTCAGCCACTTAAAAACTCACCAATGAACCCCCTTGGTAGACATCATCCTTGTATTGAGGGATAGCCGAAGAAGACAAAAGACAGAACCTAACTATGTTGCAACCAAACAAAAAGCCATTGGGCATTAGCAGAGTTAAAGAACGCTTAGGTCACATCTACATGCAACTATTGATTAAAGCAACTGGGACCATGTTACCACCAGACAGTTTCATACTGCTTTCTGCCCTCCTGGGGGCAAACTTGTGCAGGAGCATGTGTGACTACTGAAACAAGCTGAAACTAAGAGGATGAGAACGTGAACAAGAAATAATATGCAGAAAAAGAAAGGGATATATATCAATAGACCACAAAAGGCAGGAAACATTTGAAAAAACAAAGACCTTACCACATGGGCAAACTTCATAGCTATAATTCAGTACCAGTGGAACTTCAGTAGCTGAAGCAGTGCTAGGAGTTGTCCCGAAGGGCTCGGGGAGGGGAGGGCGCAGACAACACTGTGGTAAAAATGCCTGGGCTTTGTCTGCACTACATCTTACATCACTAACACCAATGCTCCAGCAGCAAATTATAGATACAAGATATGTTAGTGTAGATGCAGCCATAAGAAAAAAACAGGACTATTATAGTAGAACTGGAGGGAAAAAAATCACTCAAAAGTACCCCCAAAACATACACAAACATATCCCTAAAAACTTTTGAGGGGCTTGAGGTGAGAGAGGTGGAAAAAGATCCTGATTTGTCAGATAAAAGTGAAATTAAATCAAATTAAATAATTGAATACATGTGGGATTGTGGTCCAGAAATTACACACAGAGCAGTGAGCTCTGACCAGAAAGACTTGCTATCTCCTTTTGAAAAGAAAGGTTAAAGATCAGATCAGCTGAAATACTATGGTCAAATATTTAAATCTAGTCTCACCTTTGCCCTCTGTTTGCTGGTTGGCAAAGTTTAAAATTTCTTGGCAGAAGTGCTGGCGCTCATCTTTTGTTAAGTGATCATCACTGGCTAAAAGACTGCTTGTTTGAAGATAGCTGACACACCACGTTAAGGAACTGAGGGGAAAGGACTACAATCCATTTCAGAAACACTTTGGTGGGGAAAAAATGTGATTAATTTTTGTGTTACTGCTTTTCTACCCTCCAGATACTGGATAAGCTGCTTTAGCATCAACAGAAATTCCCACTAGAAGATAAAGCAATGGAAGGGTTCATCATCACTAAAGCCCATTACAGAAGCATCTTTTTATTTTACTGCAGATTATCTAATAAAAAGTTATCCACCCCACTTACTAGATTTTGCTATATAAACGTATTACTGACTGGAGGAAAATTCACTTGCTCTTTACTAACCACAGATAAATGAACTGCATGGCCAAAATATTGATGCATTACATTACACTGTGATAAAAATTAAATTTTAAATAAGCTCTAGCATTTGATTAAATTCTAATTTATTGGTGTGTACCATACATTTAGTGCACAGAACTCCGCTCTGGGAAGCTGCCAAATGTGATAGCAGCACTTACCATAACTAATCATAAGAAAGGGATTTATATTCTCTTGGAGTACTGGGGGTACGAGGACTTGCTGCAGTACAATATTCACTAAGACTACATCATTAGCTCAACAGCATTTTTTGTAAGAGCACATTTTGAAACATACAGAATAAAAATGTCAAAAGTGCCCAAGTGACTTGGGAGCCTAGGGCCCATTATTAGAGGAGACTTAGGCAGTTAGGGCCCTAAATCTAACTGAAAATCAGTTGGACTTAGCCTCCAGTATGTTAATGTGTAGGTAGAAACTGTGCATAGTGTGATGTTTATTGGACCAAAAATAAGTATCATCATACAAACTTTAGGACCAACATACCCTTGTCTACAAGCACCAAAAGAAAATGTTTACACTAGATTTGTTAGTCTAATATAATGCATCACATGATCTATGCTTTGTTAACTCTGTCACAAGGACTCAGATGTTGAAATACAAAACAGGCAAACATAAGAACAACCTGTATAAAGAGATCAAAGACATTGAATGGACTGTAGAAAAGTCAACAACAGCTTAATCTCATTGGCTGCTGACTGGACTCTCTAGCCTCACATCCAACATATTTAGATCAGAAAATATGCATGTCAACAGCACTCCAATCTGAATTTTCCAGGTTTCTTTATTTTAGAAGATACTTTTCAATTTGCCCAAGGTGTTTCTGACATTCTGCTAACTGCTTTCTTGTATGCATGATAAGCAATGCCCAGCCCTCAGCAAGGTAAGTTTTTAGCGCCCTTTGAAGATAGACCTCTGCCTTCTGTGGACTCTTCTTTCTCCTGGAAAATAAAGAATAAATAGTTTGCAACAGAATGCCATGGACACAAACTGCTAGCAAGTTAACAAAACTGAAAAAGCAGCCACTTTTGAGATATATGCATTGAATATGCACTTGACAAAGTATTGAAATGGAAGGTCATGCTATTAATTTTGCCAAAACCGTATATCGGGGGATTGCTTATGCATATCAGCCAAGGCCAAAAGTTGACTTTTAGTTAGAAATACTACACAGTGACTACACAAAGCATTCAAACACAAATCTGTCTTGGAAAACATAGGAACCAAAGTCAAAGTTCTCCCCCCGCCAGCCCATTGGGGTTCATTAGTGTGATGCAGCTGTCTCATTTTTATAATTAAAAACACACTTATTCAACAAGTTTTAAGTATACTAAAACAGAAGGAAAAAAAAAAGGAGGAGATAGACCATTTAATTACAAAATAGTTCTACATGATCCCTATCCCATGTCTCATGATCCCTATCTCACGATCCCTATCTCATGTCAAAACCTGAGTGAATTCATGACCCTCATATAATGGCTGGAAGGTCTGATTAACTATGATGGATCAACAAGAGAAACAAGTTCCAGCAGAACAGGGACCAAACCAAAAAATACCGCCCTACTCTGAAACGATTTGAAAAGTACAATGGGAAGCATTAATGAAATCTCTTCAGCAGAGCTTTAGTTTACCTTCCAGTGTAATTTAATGTTGTGCATATTGCAAATTAATAATAAAAACCCATATTACACATATAATATGTGTTGGAAATTACATTAAGCTAAAAAGCTTTCAGGCATGGTTTCTAGAGTAGGTGCAAGGGATATGGCTATCAGCCAGTTAATAAAAATAAAAAGGAAGGAGGGCTCAGAGCCAGAAGTTCACTACTAACTGTTTATTCAGCACATCTGGATAGTTATCTTTATTGTTTTCTCGCTCCACACACCCTCCCCCCCAAAAAAGGGAGGGAATAACCTAACCACTGTTTTAGAGGCCTTTGATATTAAATCCAGCAGCATAAATTTATTCTATAGTTTGTTATTTGGGTTGTAAATTGTTGCATCCATTTTCTGTGTAGTTCTTAACTATGGAACTCATTGTCCTCCTGGGCACAGCAGAGCCTAGGATGATTTTTCCCAGTTGAAGAATGTAGGATGGCTAGCAGTCGGATTGCTTGATTATTATTTTGGGTATCGTGGTTTGGCATGAGAGATTATTGGTGTCTCTCGTTTTTTGTATTATGTATTTTATTGCTGAAAGAAAACCTATTTAGAATACTTGTATTAATCATACCTGGACTATTAAAAATATTCTATTGTTAAATGCACCTTTCAGAATACAGTGAATTTCCCTTACGGACTGTGTCCAAGCTTTTCAAACACTATGGTATTTTTAGAAGACTTTTTAAAAATTCATTTACATATAAAATTCTGCCAAGTCCTTTCCAACAAGTTTAGCCGAGCGAATTCTTCCAATATTTGTGTACATTTCAATGGTGGCATGGGACAAATCCTGTTTAAAGGTAAAGAAACAAGAATTTAACAAGTGCAAAACATGAAACAGAAAAGAATTCATTCTTGAGCCAAAAACCCCAATGAAAAGTTCAAAGTGAACATAATTATATGCTGATTTTCATATAGGATTTTGTTTAGCAGTTGCACACAGATACTTCACAAGGGAAATGCCACACAATTATGCTAGTTTATTTGAAGGCACAATCATCATCTTAAAATAAAAATGTCTTGAAACAAGTTATCAATTACTACTACAACTGAAAGAAATTGGAAAAGGATTTTTTTTTGGATGGGTCGGGGTGGGGGGCAGATTTTCTACACCTGGTAACACTTTGCCCCTAAGTAACCATCACTGTTTCCCCTGTATAATCAGTAACCCTCTATGTTGATATTACACACAGCAAAAGAGGAAAGAAAAACATCTTTTGAAATAGGACAGTGAGAATTTAATACCACAAAAACTGATAGGGATTAAGGGCAGATGTAGTACTGAAACTACTTCTAACTCGTTTTTAAAGTGACTACATTTCTGGGTGACAGTATTCTGTTATCCTCTAGGCTAGATTTTTGTGCATCCTGTTCACATTTATCAGCTCATTACAAGTTTGTACAAAAGCCTTGTCATTTGGGTTTTTAATCAAACATTATGCAGCACTACTTGGAAATGTGTACCTGTATTGCTGGAGTGAAAGATTATATAACTAGTCCTATTTTGAAATAAATTTAATCTGAATGAGAGAGCAGGGGCGGCTCTAGGCATTTCGCCGCCCCAAGCACAGCAGGCAGGCTGTGTTTGGCGGCTTGCCTGCGGGAGGTCCGCTGGTCCTGCAGCTTCAGTGGACCTCCCACAGCTGTGCCTGCAGGAGGTCCACCAAAGCCGCGGGACCAGCAGACCTCCCGCAGGCAAGCCACCAAAGGCACCCTGCCTGCCGCCCCCGTGGCACTGACAGAGCGCCCCCCACGGCTTGCCGCCCCAAGCACGCGCTTGGCATCCTGGGGCCTGGAGCCGCCTCAGTCAACAGGTGCAATTCCCAAACAAAGAACTAAGAGTTGAAAAAATTATCTAGTTAAATAGTTTGAGGCACTCTGCTGGAAGACAAGCAACCCAGAGTTAAGGTTCTACAACCAACCCTTGAGCCCCATTCCCTGCACAGCCACAACTTGTTGGTCAGTCTCCTAAGCCCTTCGTCCCTTCCCCCAGCTAAATTTCTAATATGGCTACAGATTCCTCGCCTTCACATATACCACCACATATATCACACGTTGGCAACTCCAGCTCCTTCAGTCTCCTCATCCACTCTGGACCACGGATAACAACATTTTGTATCATTCTATCCATATCCAGGCTAGAAACACAACCCTCCCTTCCTGCTATATTCAGCAACATTTCATCGCCCACATAGTCTAAAGACAGTCTTTCCCATTCAACATTTCACAGTTAAGATCTTCCCTGTCGAGTCTCGATATACAGACTAAAACCCTGTCTTTCTCTCATTAACATCTCATGATGGTTTTACCCCACCCTACAGATGAGGTTCTCAAACTTCATTCCACGACCCCCTTCTGACAACAAAAATTACTACACAATCTCAGCAGGGGGGTACAATGCCTGAGCCCAACTAAGCCCCGCTGCCCTGAGTAGGAGGGGGAGGGTGGGTGAGAGGATCTGAAGCCCAGCCTGTAACCCCACACAGTGGGGCTTGGCCTTTGGCCCTGGGACCCAGCAAGTCTAATGCCAGCTGTGGCAACCCCATTAAAACAGTTTGAGAACCACTGAGATAGATCAAACATCTCTACATTGTCAATTGTAGATATACTGGCTATAAACACCTCAGTTACATACATACAAAAAGACAGGAGCCAACGTGTGCAGTAGATTTTACACTTGATATGAAAAAGTTTCTAAAGTTGTTGAGACTTGTTAATCTCTGTTAATTAGGACACTACAGAATCAGAGAAAGTAGCTCATGGAGTTGTAGCTCAGCATTTTCTGACTCAATTTAAAAACCCTACAACATTAAAGTGTATATGAATATTTCAAAATTTGTAAACATCCATAATTCCTAGTTTTAGTTGGAAATTTCCTTACTTTTCTAACTTTAATTAAATAGATATTATCTTGATATTGTGTAGTCAGTAAATAGAAATGCCTCATTATAAAAATATGAATCTGCTTCAATTTCAAATTATATTTATTGATGCAACTGAGGTTGGAAATATATACACTTTTACAGTATGCACTAATTACTTATTTGCATTTCTAATGCATTGAAGTTCTGTGTAGCCAGAAATGCAAAGGAATTTCACTAATGTAACTTCCAAACTCTGCAGGCATTTATTTAGATTACAATTTCTTAAATACTGCAAGATCTCAGAGATTAGAGACCTTTACAAAGTTCTCAGAAGTTCAATTCAAATTTCTGCATTGTCATTCCAAAAATTTACTAGATTACTAATTTGCATTAGTTCTTACTGAGAAATAATGTAGAACAGCAAATCTGAAGCATTTAGACCAAACCCTTTTTGAGATACTTTTACAAAATAGAAAAAAGGGCTCAATTTTCAAAGTCCCATATTTTAAAAGTGACTCATTCAATTTCCCTCAACTTCTTCGATACCAAATGTCACTGGCCTAACAGTATGTACAAGTTTCAGGCACAAAGGAGTTTTTTCATAAAGAAAAAAAATTGGGTGATGTGAAAAGTCTGACTTAATACTAAGTAGCTTACAAATATAACTATAGAATTATTCCTGTGGCTCCGTAATAGAGAAAAGGAGATACCACATTACAAACAAACAAGTTATGATTCTTTAACATACAACTAAGGTCTTGATCATTCAACAAGACATGTTATCTCCAACCCTTACAACTATGCTGAGCATCATCAGCTTCAATAGGATTAACATTATACTCAGGAAAAAAATCCCATTTAAGATCAAAGCTTAAGAAAATTTCCTGAAAAGCTGGATGCAAACATCAGACTGTTTCCTGAACAGATCTAATTTATCCATCATATGATCTAAGATCAGAAGAATATATAGTTTCTCAAAGTATGGCCAATTTTTTTTTAGAACATATGAAGTTACAAATTCATTTACATCCCCATTGTAATAGGTATTCAAGTTAAACCAAAAATTTCAAAATCTTGTGACTAATGTTAGACTCCCAACTCCATATTGTGACACTAACAGTGTACACATTTAAATGTCAGAGTATGTCTTCACTACTGGCCGGATCAGCGGGCAGCGACCGATCCAGCGGGGATCGATTTATTGCATCTAGTCTAGACACAATAAATCAACCCCCGAGTGCTCTCCCTTTGACTCCTGTACTCCAGCTTGGTGAGAGGCGCAAGCAGAGTTGACAGGGGAGCGGTAGCAGTCGACTCACCACAGTGAAGACACCACGGTAAGTCAATCTAAGTACGTCAACTTCAGCTATGTTATTCACGTAGATGAAGTTCCGTAACTTAGATAGATTCCCGCCCCCCCCACTCTCCCCTGTGTGGACCAGGCCTCAGACTGCATGAGTGCCAGAATACAGATTTGAGACCTTAACATTAGGTACCCAAGGTTTGAAAATGATGGCCTTAACCATTCCATGAATATACATAACAGGTTCACCATTTTCTGTATGTATATTTACTACAGTGTAAATACTTCTGCACCATACTTACTAAGTAGTGTTTTTCAAAAGCTTCTACAGATGATAAGGCCTCCTTGAGTTTCTTATAAGGGCTTTGTGCGGTGTTGGCTTCAAAATAAAGTGAAGAAGATATTGACTTACAAACAGATTTTTGTTTTAACATGCAATAATCAAATGTAGAGAGAGAACAACATTATTTTTATACTATGTGCTACAGTTAAAGATGGTCCAGACTATTTAGGTAATGTAAATCTTGTTTTTTTAAATTCTAAATTAAAATGTCTAGTTAACAGGATTTATTTTACTGATCACTACATGTGTTGCTCCAGTAAAATTCAAATGACATTACAGCAGCTAAGAAAACTTCCCTACACTGTTTTAAAAATACTGTTCTATATCACATTCACCAAAATCTGTCAGAACATAAAATTATATTTAGATACTCCCCTGTATCTTAACAAGGTTAATACTTCTCATACTTACCCATTTTAGGATTTATAAAAAACAGTATGAGAAGCTTCTGCACTTTATATTAGAGACACAAAATAGGTGATGTAACGTTTTCTATTTGACCAACTTCTGTTAGTGAAAGAGCCAGGTTTTTGATCTTACAGAGAGCTCTTCTTCAGGTCTGTACTTTATATGGTATTTTAGTCTCTCAAATGACTTTAAAGTGTTGCATTCTACTAGAAAAGTCTGCAATACTGGAACTTAAAAAAAGTTGTTTGGTTTAACATCTTTATGGTCACTCCAAACACTTGGTGAGGGAAAAAAAACCTACCAACTGCAGCAAGTCAAAAATTATAAAAGGGAAAACTCGCTTTTAATGGAATTGCAGTAGACTGCATATTGCTGGATTCCCTTTCACTCATTATCACACCTGCAAAAGTAGAATTACATCTCAGCATTTGGCAAACAGTACAAATACACTAACTGTACCAGTAGATATTTAACACATGGAATTTTTTCCATTAATTGTTTCTGTATCAGTCAATCTCTAAACAAGGCCAACTAAATCTACGTGTTCTAATACAGTACAATGATGTATACCATGTATATAACTAGGATTATAAAGTGACAATATCAGATAAGGATTCTTCTGTTTCATTCTCAAATTGAATTTTAATTTGAAGGCTTGTTGTAGGAGCAGTAATAAAAGTATAATTCAGAACCAAGAATGATCAGAGATGTCTGCTGTGGCACCTCATCATGTTGATAAATTTAATGTATACTGGGAAAGCCACACTCCGCATTAAAGGGTTATAATTAATTTTTTTAAAAAAATATTGAAATACACACACTATACCACTCAAAGAACGTATGCTCCCTCTTTTCCCTTCACCCCCATAGTATCACATGTACATTCATCCACTTACAGAACAGGATTTAATTCTCTCCATCTAAAGAGCTAATTTAAGAAGGAAGCCACCACATACTTAAACAGATAGCAACGTATTACATAAAGTATATATGTTTTTGATAGTACCTGTTTCAGGGCGCTCTGCTCCCAAGCCTGCTAACAGATCAACTGTTCTGTTAAGATCTTCTGAATTAGGCCCCTTTTCTGACACAAGTCCACACAGGTAACCAAGGGACTTTAGCTATGGAAATAAATACATGCCATAAATATGTTTAAAAAAAAGTTACGAATATCCATACAAAAAGCCTTGCTAACAAAGATCTTCTACATCATGACTCCCAATAGATCGGTACAGGCTGTTTTGATAATAAATACTATTGTCATATTACTACACTTATAAAACCTTTATTAAAATTATCTCCTCAAAGGACAGACAGGAGAGCCTTCTAAAAGTGGCTGAGCATTTTACTTGAAAAGCTGAAAGAAATCTTATCTAAGACTAAATTATATTTAATACCAAAAGTTATTGACTTGTAAAGACATTAAAATGTAAACACCCAGCACTTTTATTTTTATAACACACCTGAAATATCGATACTTATTAAATCCAGGGATTTTGAGGTTTTTTTTTTAAATGTAGAGAGAACAACTTTGATCTGGCAGTTACTAACAGACAGGGTGCATTTAAAATACCAGGTTTATAATATTTAATTAGTGTCTTATGTTTCAGTAAAAAAAAATTAAGCTACACAACTGTATGAAGTCCAGAGCCTCCAATGTACAGACTGGGTGGCTATACAGACTGAAAACTCATAAACACATCTAATTATTTATATAATGCTGTATGTGAAGCGAAACATTTCTTCTTGAACAGAGATGATCAGTAGGGCTGCCTTTAACCAACACAGTGCCATTAAAGATGTAGGTGAATAGTTACCAATCATTATCGGACTGAACTGGGGGTAGTTTGCTAAATTCCGTGTCAAAGGATGCTATCTGACTTAAGGTCAACCCTGGTGATTATTTTCTGATGTGAAGAATTAGATTGTCATTTTAGCATAACAGAGGTTACTCATCAACAAGTTATCCAATCTATTTTATAATAGGGTCTCATTACTTGTCTTGCCCCTTGAAGTAGTAAATTTCACACTGTGGAATAATATTGGTTCTAAATGGACTTTTTGTAATCCCACCTCTTTTGCAGTTTTGCCATTGGTTCTGGTGCTCTTCATTCCATGCCTCTGACATTGCAATCCTTCTATAGACTAACCTCTCCCTGCCCATTATGTTTCTCAACATTCTCCCTCCCCATTTACCCACACCACCTGTACTCCAACAATTAACTCTGCAACCCTATTTCAAAGCCAAGGGCATCCCCCAAAAGTTTTAATATAAACAGGTATACACTGTAATAATGCCTTGTAAATAGCCTGATGTACCCATCTCCTCCTTGACTATTTTGCTTGTATATTTTTCCATTTTATCCTTTAGTCTTGCCTTTTTAGGATATAAGCTCTTCTGGGCGTGGACTGTCTTCCTATGTTTATACAGCACCTAGAACAATGGAGTCCTAATCCTGATGGGGGATTTTAGGAGGTACCACATGATAAACAAAGTAAAAATAGTAATTAATAAAAAGAAGATGCGAGAGTTCCCAGCAACTTGGGAGAGTAGCAGATAAGTGGGCTATTGAAGCCAACATTGTCAACAATAGTGAAGGTCAATTATTTCTACTGTAATTATATAACAGCCATGATTTCTATATTGTAACTAGATTTCTACAAAATCCATAATACGCTGGAAGTTTGGGCAAAAAATCAAAATATAAATAAAAAGTTTGGAGGAGTAGAGGCTCTTATTCAGCTCAGGGTTTGTCCTCTTGTAACACATTCACAGCACCCTCCTCCTTTCAGCTGACAGACTTCCTAAGTTCATTTCAAAGCTAAATCAGCACTACTACTGATTAGCTAGAGCAGTCACTGCTTAGCAACATGAAGCACTACTCTTTCCTTCCATACATCCAAGAGCTAAGCATGTGCTTCAGTATTCCTAGCCCTTGCCTCCCAATGAAGAAATAGAAAAAAATGTAAACCTGATTACATCAGGTAGCACGACAAAGTATTACCAGGCTAGTCTATGGATCAGTGTATTAAAGAACTTTTAGATTCACAATAAAACATTTCCCAGTTTGTCACAGAGCCATGACACATTTCAAGTTATGTCTCCGTAACTGAAACATATCAGCTGGCTTACCTTTTCAGTGGCATAGCTCCACAGGCCAACTGTGTGGGAAACATTGGCATCTACTTGTGCTCGGTCACAGCAGCCTTCTATTCTTTGTAGGACCTCTAAACAGCTCAAAAATACCCAGCAATCCAAAGCTCCAGGAGGAACAGAGACCTGAAGATGAACAGTAAAGGTCATTGAGAAATGATTAATTGCTTGATCATATTAGGACATAGCTTGAGAGACTGGGGAAGAGGTGCACTGCATGGGAAGTAGTTTCCATTTAAGGAGATCTAGAAGACTGAGGGCTAGTGTACACTACCGCTACATCGGCGCTGCTGTAGCATATCTGAAGACACGCTATGCCAATGGAACAGTGGTCTCCTGTCAGCATAATTACTCCACCTCAACTAGAGGTGAAAGCTATGTCAGCAAGATAGCGCCTCCAGCCGATAGAGTACTATGCGGACACCGCTTAAAGTAGATGAAACTTACATTGCTCCAGGGGGGAGGGGGTTCACACCTGAGTGACATAAGTTACATCAATTGAAATGGTAGTGTAGACAAACCCTAGGTTTGCTCAATCTGGAAAGGAGTAAGAAAATCTGATAAAAGCATATTAAACAACAAATGGTATAAATACATTGGGAACTCCTACTTACTCTGTGTGGGGACACATGAGTAATGTGACAATCAAATTCTAAGGCACCGAATTTAAGGTAGAAAAGAGGAAGAGTTTTTTAGTGCAACTAATAATTATCTCATGGAGTTCTCACTACCATGGTATCTTAGAAACAATCAGAAGGATTAACTTCGACTAAGAATAGTATCTGCAGCTACAATAGCAAGGATAAGACTAATAAGGAATTAATCACAAGCTTGATCAATCAGGATGACATTTTCCCATAATGACATAGTACTGTTCCTGAAAACTGATATATGATCAGCTTACTAATACTTAACTTTGGTCACCTGATATACATTGGAGATGGTCAAAATTTATCCCCCCAGCATACCTGATAAAGCCACGGTATAACACTAAGATACAGTAGTAGACACACACAGTTTTGAAGTGAGCTGCTGGCCCACATATCAAGAAGATAACCTATATGTGGTAACAAATGTATATTTGTGTAGGGAATAGGGCAGGAAGGCTAATTATTGGCAATAGATCACGACATTGATAATGAATTCAGGAAAGAAGCATATGAATGACTATCAGCTTCGTAGTAAATTTATATTAGTTTTTCAGATAAGACTCAGAACATTTTAACAATACAAGACAAACATAATGCTACCTCCAAAAAACAAACCTTTATGCAGTCTCCATCCATATGGCTACACGTCAAAGAAAAACCCATGGCTGCCCCATATCAGCCGACTTGGGCTCATGGGGGGCTCAGGCTGCAGGACTGTCACTGCTGTGAAATTGTTTGGACTCTGGGTCGAGTCCCTGTTCTGAGACCCTCCCACCATGCAGATCATGATCCTCACAGGTAGATATTTATTTTAAAACGTATAGTAATATACATGTAATATTGTAGCAATATTACAATTAAAAACATTTTTACACCATTATATTGATAGTCACTAGCAATGCTAAATGTGTTAGCAGTGAGTGACAACTGGACAGAAACCTCTGTTATTATTGAACAAGAGATGTTATTTACATAATGAATTATATTACACTAACTCACTTCTAGTAGCTTTAGCTCCTGTACACAGTTGTGAAGAAGCTCTAGTGCTCGCTGGGACACCTCCCACGGTCTCTGTAGGAAGATCAGCAACGTGCACTGGCGAGAAAACAGGTAACTGCGCAAGTCTAGTAGAGTGGCTTCTTGATTCTGAATTAGCTCTCGTTTCTCCATATCTATTGGTTTACGGAGAATCAACCCATTCCAGCTCCGCACTGGTTGGCAGAAAAATGTCAACCAATTTGCTCCATCTAAGTAAACAAATGTACAGTTAACCTCCAAACCCATTATTTTAAAGACAGACTTTTTTTTTTAAACCCCACAACAACGTTAGGGCCAAATTTTAACTCAAATACCCAAATAAGCAGCCTGATTTTCAAAAGTGGCACTCACACCTCCCATTACTTACTCTAGATACTTAAAATTAGGCACCTAATTTTTAAAATGTTGACCTAAATACCTGACAGTTATAAGCTGTAAGACAATTGGTTTACAATGTATTTCTGGATGATTAAAGTAAATCAAGTGAAATTACAGCTAGAAAGCTGAGCAACTCTATTTGACTGAACATCCATTAATTACACCTCACCATGATAGGTGTGTCCCTTATTTCAGTCATATCTGCCTTTATCCCACTAACTCACTATAAGTTATTTGTTAAGTGTTCCATACATCTTTGTATTTTACATCTACACTTAGTGGTATCTGAACATATCATGTTGTATTATGAAATATTATAACATATTATACAAAATGATTGATTTCATATTATTTGACACTTCTCGAAAGGTATGTATCCCATGTTATTGCCAAACTGAAATGAACTCAGGTCTCATGCTGCTTGTAGAAAACGATTTATATGAAATATACAAGGACAGAATTGTATACATATGCATTAACTGGGCACGGCATAACTCTACAGTGTCTAGAATTCCTTACTGTATCTAATTTGAAAACCACATTTTAGCCAGTGTCTAAGGTAGCCTGTAATCATGCATGTTGTTTAAAAATCATATTAGATTCAATGGGAAACCTTCAAAATAGCATGCTGGGAGATTTGATTTTTAATGACTCAATAGCAAGCTTTGGGAACAAGCAGCAGCACAAGGGCCAGATCAAGACATAGGTACTTTAGACCCATGGGTAGGACCCCTAGTTCTTGGAGTCACATGAGACCAGAATCTCAGCTTTCATTATGTTTCTAGACCTTGCTGATGAAAAGAAAAGCTTGAACACATGACCAGAGTATGACTGTTGTCTGTCTGAATCTGGAGCAAGCATGAAACAATAGCTTCAAGTATCATGTCTCATTCATCTTAATTGAAATCTGCTGCCACCCTAGGAAAGGGTATGGCAGAACCACATACATTGTGCCTAGGGCCCTGTCTTACTTTAATTTGGTCCTGAGCAGAACAGAGTGGAACTAACTAATCTGCTGCACACATTCACTTGTTGATTTAAAGCACTTACCACCAGCACCAAAGTTAACAACATATTGAGAGAACAAGGCATCAAGTTCATCATATTGCACCAAGGCATCTTCAAACTGCTGCAGCATTTCAAAGACAAAGGCCAGCTCTTCCTTTTATACACATGGAAAAAGAAAGGTACAAGTTATCAAAATGTATTGCGGTCAATATTGTGGATTTTAAAAATTAACTATGAAAAGGACTCATTAACCCAAAAGGAATTCTCCAAACTTGTCTCTGAGGGTTTGAATACCCAGGACAATGTAATATTATGATTAATTATACTGCTATAACTCCCCTGATGGATATCCTAATTTCAGAATAAGAGTGCCTTTTTCCAAGTTAACCTATACTGCTTCCAAAGCTAAATGGGAAAAAGCTAAACTGCAGTAACCCTGTCCACATGGAAAGCTATAGTGGTATAATTATACTGGTAGATTCTTCCTGTACAGACAAGCCCTTACTCGCTATACTAAAATATTTAGAACAAGCCTTAGCTCTCAGGAAGCTCATAAAACTCACCTCTTCCAGAAAACACTGTTAATGTTCTTATAATTTATTCATTCTATTTATATTATGGAGACACTAGTTGCAGCTCCACAATTAAAGTTCGGTTTTACACTTAAAGCAGGGATTCAACATATGTTATGTATGAAAAATTCCATCCATTTTCCCCCAAACAACAGCGCTTACTCCATAGAATAAACTTTCTGGGAATTTACAAATAAATCTGTTAATGAGTTTAGGAGTTAAAATTAGTTAAACAGGTCCTTTAAGAAACTTAGCGCTTGGTGTCACCTCTCTTTCCATCCTGAATAGGGTTAATAGAATAATGGAAAAGCTTTGAACTTCAGCCTACATAACTACGAATAAGGTACAGTCAAACCTCGCAATAATGTACCCTGCCATAAAGCGAAATCACATATAACGCGATCATAAGTTGGCTCCCCTTTAAGGCCTAATACCAGTGGTCCCCAACGCCATGGCACTTGCCGGGACATTGATGGGACCCCGCCTAGTGCCCAGCAGAGGAGAGGAGCCATGGCCCCGCGCCTGCTGGGGACAGAGAACTCCAGGGCTGCAAGCGCACACTTAGGTTTGGGATAATTGCAACAACATCCTCGTGATGTTATTTTACCCTAAATTACTGATATGTATTTTCATCCTCAATTCCACCTTAATGAGACTTCTCCTGTCCAACCACCTGGTTTTGTGTTACATAATGAGCCCAGGGGGCGGAGAGGGGGGGAGAGAAGAGGACGGTAAGAAGTCTCAAGCAGTGGTGGGACCAATCTTACATAATGCAAAAACTCAAAACTATATGGCATCACACATCAAATCAATCCCTAATGTTATAATTTGAATGTGCCGTTTTTTCTGTAAGTGTTTAAATGTTTATTAGAACAAATCAGATACATTTAGGTGTCATGCAGATCTGGAAGTTCAAACCATCTGAAAACAGAATTCTCTCCAGAGAATTACATGATTCCATTTTTAAAAAATAACTTTAAGATCATTTATACTCTGATAACATTCTAAGAAAAAGAAAGTTTAGTAACATGTAGAACACATTGGTATAATATTTTAACTAGAAGGGTTCATTTGCACAGCCATAATATAATATATTTTAATTTTTCTAGACTTTTACACAAAGACAATGTAACATCTAATAAAATGCTTATTAAAAAAATCTGTGCTCACAACTAATCCATAGCCTTTCTGCTGTCCAAGGTCCTAAGACACACAGAAGCCTGAACAGAACAGGTGAACACAGCACCACAAAAAACATTGCAGGCAAGAATAGTGACAAGTTTTGCCATAATACTAGCCTCTGTATCTTTTAAAAAGGAGCCTGATCTAAAAAATACAGCCAAAAAGAATGCTTTCAACAAAACAAAAGGACTAAATTTTTTTTTTTTTTTAATTTCTTCTTTAAGACTGTACCTGGACCATGAAATACTCGCAAAAACTCCATCCTGGCTCAGTCCTCTTCTCCCTCAAAGTTCTCATGTCATCTTCAAACTTGCCTAGATTTTTGGTAAAAGACATGAGAAGCAGTGTCCTGAGTTTTGTCAGGAAGGCGTTCCAGGATTCCTGAGAACGGGAAGAGTCTTTCAAGGGGTCAGACAGTACCACACATCTGTAAAGATATTGATGGAAATTTTGTGGGAATAAAAAGTAACATCCAGACATAAAATAAAAATATAGCCCTTGCAATTAACTACTGTAAACAATGTCAAATCAAAAGAGCAAGGAAACTCAGATTTCTATCGAACATCAATTCAAGACTTATTAGTAAATGGTATAGAGCTAAGGACAGAGTCAATGGAGGTAAAAAGTAATAGCGTTAAAATGATAATGTATATTGAACAGCCTTGAGCATACTGTAGATAAAAAGGAAGCATTCGTTTGGTAGGCAGGAGGGTCCTGACATCTGTCAGGAATGGTCTAGTTATTGCTTAGTCCTGCCTTGGCAGGGGAGTGCAACAGACGATGTATCATGGTCTCTTCCAGTCCTACACTTAATGATAGGTTTAGAAAGAAATTTAAATCTGTGTTCCACAAGACAAGATTACAAAATGAGTATATTCTATATTTTCAAAATCAATAAAAATGTTTTAGAAATCCAAAAAACACAAAAAAGCTCTGCTGTATAGGTTCCTGATGTAAGGCTTTATGAGCCATGGGAACAAGGAGTAGGTGGGGTTGCCAAGGATCACTATAGGTATTTGCACATTCCCTGGTGGAATATTTTGGTCTGGAAAGAAAATCCCAGTGTGCCGCTTTCTATACAGTCTAGTGTTCTGAAAGACACCTTCCCTGACCACCTTGCACTGATGTCAGACAAATGGCCTCAGTAATCCACCAGCGCCTGCAAGACCATGGAGAAGTAGCCCTTTTGCGTTGATATACTCTGTCATGATATGGTCTGTGGCCAAAACTGGGATATGAGTTCCCCCCCTGCAATTAGGAAATTGCATTGCCTCAAAGTCATCAATTATTTGTCCTGGACATCACTGAGAGTCACGGTCCATCAGGTGATTAATGGCCCTGCACACTTGCATCACCGCAGCTGCCACAGTGAACTTTACAACTCCAAACTGGTTTGCAACTGACTGGTAGCAATCTGGAGTTGCCAGCTTCCACACAGCAATCGCCACTCACTTTTCCACAGTGAGGGCAGCTCTCATTCTGGTGTCTCTGCACCGCAGTGTTGGGATACGTTTAACACAGTTCCAGGAAGGTGGCTCAGTGCATACAGAAGTCCTGCAGTCACTGCTCGTCATCATCTCATACCGACAGTCCACCATGGCAAACTGACCCATGAACGCCTGCAGCAATTTTCAATTATTTGTTTCCATGGCAGACAGTAGGGCAGGCATCACCAATTCACTTATGTCATAGCTCATGAAATACTGCAAGACGAGCCACACTGTTCATAAAAGCTCATCACCAGACTGAACAGCAGCTCAGGAATTATGCTGCCAGACAGAGGTGGCAGGCGTACAGTTTACATGGACTGTTGAAAAATAGCACACAACGAAGTAGCAAGCCCATGGAATGATGGGACAAAACAATAAATCATGCGACAGCGAGCATGCCTCCATGGTTCACCGTGATCTGTTCATGCAGCTCCCAGTGGCAGAGGGTGGAAAGTTGCACAGTGAGATAGCTACCCTGATACAGCAACGTTGTCAATGAAAAAGCAGTGACTGTGGATACGCTCAGCTTACACAAGGAATGTTGTGTGGATGCTCCATTGATGTTATTAAAGTGACTTATGATCATTGACAAAACTTAAGTTAAATAGCGTAGACATGGCCTAAGACTTTACTCTTGTACTCTTCCTCTGGCTCACTGGTGATGGGTTTACATAAACCTTGAAAAACCAAGGATTTGAAGTTCTGAAAATTTATTTTGGTTACTTCATTCATTCTGAATCAGTGTCTATAAAAATATACCTTCAGCATGTTTAAAGCCTTTTATCTTTTCTGGAAGAGGTGAACATCCAGAATTTAACAGTAGCCCTACAGAACTACTATTTCCACCCACCCACCCTTTTTATTCCAAACCACTACTAATTCAGGAAAAGATGCAGCAAAACTTTTTCCTCCATTGGTTCATATTTTGGGACAGATGGATATACATCTCACCAATGCCATTCGCTTAATGTTAGGCATCAGGGAAGTTACTATTCTTTTAAGTGAAAAACTGGATCTATTACATGATTATCCAGAAAATTAGTTTTACAATTATAAACAATATTTTTGACAAAGTCCTTACCTGTCACTTTGTTTGTTACAGAAGTCATTTCTTATTTTATCTACTATAGATGTTCGGGGAAGGATGTTGGTTTTGTTCTTTTTCTTTGCATCACTCTCAACTACCACAATTAACCAATCCACAGAGCTGTGCACTTTCAGAACATTCTGCCACTTGGTGATGTCATCCTTTACCGTAGCTTTGTACACTTCTGTATCCTGGGATTATAAATAATGGATTAGCAAATCAAATTGACAATCTGGACAAATTTGAAAGATTTTGTTAAAACAGGAAAAACATTTCAAATGATACCAAAATGGAATCAGTGACACAGACTGAGAAGCTGAACAAGGACAACGTCAAGGTTTTATTCTTTTCATTGCCTACTTTATTATTACTACTTCAGATTCTTGCAAACGAAAGATTTTTTAAAAATCAAGTTTACCCTGAACAACTCATTCAAATTTGGAACTTGATTCAATTAAGACAATGAAACTAGACTGATTAATTTCATTTTCTGGTTCCAATACACCAGCAATGCAGTGGCATTTGGGTTTTCCCGCACCGCTGGAAAGCTTTAAATTGTTTGTATTTTCAATGACTTAAATTTAAACAACTGAAGTAACTAATTTTCTGTAACTTTTTTTCTTTTTTACAGATCAACTATGAACATATTGCTATGAATATTCACGATGCAAAGTTGGGTTGGTTAGTTGTGACTGGTCAAGTCAGATAGTTAGTGTCTGTTTTTCTGATTGTATGGGAATTTCTCCTATAAATGATGATAATTCCCGGTGAATGAAACATTGCAGGGATAAGCAATATGAGGAAGTTTTAAATGTTTCCATTTTTGGATCACAAACCTGATCTAAAGCATGATTCTTGTAACAGATTAAATTCTGATTTACTGGTTGTGTGAATTATCTCCCCTTTTCACAATGGAACAGTGCATGTATGCATTGTGTTGCTGCCAAGGATGTGGTCAGATCCTTGTACAGTTTAGTTTCCACTATGCCAGGGATCTAGGAAAGGGTTTTGGAAATCCTGTACTCCTGCTGCGTCAAGCAGTGTCACTATAAAAAGATGGTTACTCACCTTCTCGTAACTGTTGTTCTTCGAGATGTAGTGTTCATGTCCATTCCAATCAGGTGTGCGCGCATGCACGTGCACGATGGCCAGAAGGTTTTTCCCTTAGCAGCATCCATTGGGTCAGCCTCGGTGCCCCCTGGAGTTGCGCCCTCATGGCACCTAATATATAGCCCTGCCGGCCCACCACCTCTTCAGTTCCTTCTTGCCGGCTACTCCAACAGAGGGATAGGAGGGTGGGTATTGGAAGGACATGAACAACATCTCGAAGAACAACAGTTATGAGAAGGTTTTTCCTTCAACTGCTTGTTCATGTCGATGCCATTCAGGTGACTCCCAAACAAATTCAGGAGGAGGGGTTGGAGCTGTCCACTGACTGGAGTACTGCTCTACCAAAGGCTGCATCATCTGTGGCCTGCCTGGTAATTGCATAGTGTGCGGCGAAAGTCTGTATCAATGACCACATTGCTGCCCTGGGCAAGGACTTGAGCCAGGAAAGCTGTTGATGAAGCTTGCGGCCTTGTAGAGTGCACCATTATCAGGGGCGCTGGGATCCTTGCTAGATTGTAGCACTTGGTAACGCAGGCCACAATCCAAGATGAAAAGTGTTGTGTCGAAATAGGCTGGTCCTTCATCCTGTCCACTACTGCAACTAAGAACTGTACCGACTTCCTGAACTGTTTCGTCCTTTTGATGTAAAAGGCCAGCGCTCTGTGGATGTTGAGAGTGTGGCGCCTCTGCTCCCTGTTAGTCACATGAGACTTGGGGTAGAAAACCAGGAGTAAAATGTCCTGGTTGATAAGCAACTGCGATATCACCTTTGGGAGGAAGGCCTGATGGGGCCTGAGCTGAACCTTATCCTTAAAAAACATGGTGTAGGGCAGCTTGGATGTTAGAGCCTCGAGTTCAGACACCCTCTGGGCTGAAGTTATTGCCACCAGGAATGCGACCTTGTAGGAGAGGTAGAGCTGGGAGCATGTTGCTAGAGGCTCAAAGGGATGCCCCATGAGTGTAGAGAGGACCAAGTTAAGGACCCAAGCACGAACCAGTTGGTGGATGTGCAGGTACAACCTGTCAAGGCCCTTCAGGAAGCAACTGACCAGGGGGTTAGCGAAAATCAAGTGGCCCTGTACCCTGAGTGGAAAGCAAGATGGCAGCTAGCTGTACTCTTACGGAAGACAAGGAAAGACTGCCTTGCTTTAGGTGGAAAAGGTAATCCAAAATCTGGGACGCTGAGGCTAGCGCCAGGGAAAAGTTGCGCTGAGCTGACCAGACTGAAATTCTCTTCCACTTCGCTAGGTACGTGGCCCTAGTGGAGGGTTTCCTACTGCCCAAGAGAACCTGTCTGATTTGTTCTGAACAAGAGAGCTTGAAAATATTCAGCCATGGAGCCTCCAGGCTGTGAGGTGCAGCAACTGCAGGTTTGGGTGCTAGAGCTGCCCATGATCCTGCATGAGAAGGTCCAGGAAAAATGGCAGGGTAACTGGGGCTCCGACTGATACGTCTAGGAGAGACGTGTACCAGAGCTGGCAGGGTCAGGCTAGAGCTATGAGAATGAACCAAGCCTGGTCTCTGCAGATCTTGGGCAGGACCTTGTGGACGAGCAGTATGGGTGAGAAGGCGTATAGAAGCAGTCCCCCTGAATGGAGGAGGAACGCGTCCGCTGTGGAGCCCGGACTGTGATTCTAGAAGGAGCAGAACTGCTGACACTTCCTGTTGCGTCGCATGGCAAAGAGGTCGATCAGGGAACAGCCCCACCTCTGGAAGGGCAAAGATGCAATGTCCAGGCGAAAGGGCCACTCATGGTGGTGAAGATATCTGCTGCGGCAGGCCACCAGCTACTTCTGGACCCCTGAAAGGTACGACGCCTTTGGATCTACTGACTCTATACAAAAGTCCCATAATTTGAGGGCTTCCTGGCACAGGGCAGAGGAGTGTTCATCACCGTCTGTTGATATAGAACATTGCAGTCATATTATCCATCATGACCGATACATGCTGGCCTGCTAGATACGGGCAGAATGACTAACATGCTAAGCGTACTGTCCTGAGTTCCTTGACATTGATATGAAGACTCAGATCTGTCTGTAACCAGAGGCCCTGTGTCCTGGGGTCCCCCAGATAAGCTCCCCACCCCAAGTCTGACACATCCATCGTTAGCATCAAGGATGGCTGTGGGGCAGGGAAGGGGACTCCTGAGCACACCCGCAGAGCATCCGTCCACCACAGGAGTGAGTGAGGCAGGGTCACGGTCCTGTCCAAGCTGTCCGACAGGTCTGTACAGTGACGCAGGCCACGATTGAAGCGTCCAAAGCCTGAGTCTGACGTGCCGAACCACATATGTACAGGCCACCATGTGGCCAAGAAATTTGAGAATTTCTCGCGGTGGTGGTGGGGAACTGCCTGAGTCCCTGGATCATGGCATCGAGGGCCTGGAATCTCACCTGAGGGAGGAATGTTCTGGCTTGAGTCCAAAACCGCCCCTATGAACTCTAGACTCTGGACCAGGGACAGAGTCTATTTAGTTTCATTCAGTAGGAGGCCCAGATTCTTGAAGGTAGCTCTGATGAATCCCACTTGAGCTTCTACCTGAGCCCTGGATCGGGCTTTGATCAGCCAGTCATCAAGGTATAGGAACACCTGTATCTGATGTTTCCACAGAAATGGGGGCACAAGGCTTACTCCATGAGGATCACCTTCACCCACTGTTCCCGTTCTTTAAGTGACCTTGGGCAGAACTCGCAGCAGATCTTGCCATGATCTTTTTGATGGGTCTCCTCCAGGCACCTAAGACACGACAAGTGCGGATCACTCTTAGGCAAGCGTTTGGCACAAGCTACGTAGTTCTTAAATCCCAGGGACCGTGGCATGCCACAGCGCGAGGGCCAGATTGGGAGAGGGAGAACCCTCTCCCCCCCCCACCCCCAACTACTGTACTAAACTTTAACTGGAGTACTACCAACAACTAACGAACTAACTATATACACGGAATAATGAAGAAACTTGCTGAGCAAGAGCCAAGGGAAGTTCCAGCCACCGTCACTGGTGGTGAGAAGGAACTGAAGGGGTGGTGGGTTGCCAGGGCTATATATTAGGCACCACGAAGGCGCGACTCCTGGAGCTCCCAGAACGACCCGACGGATGCTGCTAAGGGAAAAATCTTCTGGCCATCGTGCACACAGACACCTGATTGGAATTGACATGAACAAGCACTCAAAGAAGAATATAAGTTACAATTCAAATGCTCAAGTGGGCAAGTTTAAAATTTACTTTTTATGAAAACTTATGCAAGAAAGACTTGATTACCTTCCATGATCATTTCAACAAACAAAAAAACGTGTACCGGGACAGCAGTAAAGTCAAAAAGTTCATTTTTAAATTATAGTGAATACTTGCAGGGTTTTTTGGTGTTATTAACCCACCTCTAGTGTTTATTAAACAAACATCACTAAGTGTCACCAAGTCATTGGCTACTATCTCCTTCAAACCAATATACTAATACAACTGTTCCCAAAACAGACTTCTACTGTGCTCCACATTAAACTATGCAGTCATACATGTTGCCATGCACTATGACTCTGTTACCTGTTAATTAGTTTTTAATCCATAACATATTGACCACGTTTTATTAGTTTTCTTTACATTCTTGTGGTTACCTTTATTATTTTGTTAACTTTTCAAATAACTCTAGATGCTCAGAGCAGGATTTTTCCTTTATTTAGTTCACCATCAATACTTTAAAAAGCATTCATTATACCATTCTCACATTCCATCTGTTTCCCCACTATCAGGAGGCATAATTCCCAGATCTCCTGTAATGTCTTAATTTATGAAACACAGATTTGCACATTAAATTAGGAAATCATTAATGGGCAGCAGGTTTAAAGCAAACAAAAGGAAATTGTTCTTCACACAGCGCACAGTGAACCTGTGGAACTCCTTGCCTGAGGAGGTTGTGAAGGCTAGGACTGTAACAGGGTTTAAAAGAGAACTAGATAAATTAATGCAGGTTAAATCCATTAATGGCTATTAGCTAGGATGGGTAAGGAATGGTGTCCCGAGCTTCTGTTTGTCAAAGAGTGTTAATGGATGGTAAGAGAGATCACTTGATCATTACCCATTAGGTTCACTCCCTCTGGGACACCTGGCATTGGCCACTGTCGGTAGACAGAATACTGGACTGAATGGACCTTTGGTCTGACCCAGTATGGCCATTTTTATGTTCCAATCTGCTAATTTTAGCGCATTGCATACTATTTCATACCTCACCTTCCATCAGAAACCACAACAGATTAACTTGGTGATTTAATGCACTTGAGAAACTCAAGTTCCCCAAGGCTTCATCGTTCTCAAGTGCCATCTGATAACAAACTTGTCTCATAGTAGGACAATGCAACTCCCCCACCCATTGATGACCCTGGTAGTAACAAATGTAACCAATAGGAATAAGGGGACAGAGTGTAGAACCAGCACATCCCATTTACCAAACTGAGACAGGGCAGAGCTTATTTTATCTTCAGTCCCACTCTCAAATCTTATTATGTGCATGGTTCATGCTTAATATTTTCCTAATACTTACACAACATTCTGTCCAATAAATATGAAGGAAGGGAAAAGTCAGGAGAGCCTTGTTCCCTTCTTTGGGTAACAGCTCCTCTTTGAACTGAACAAAATTAGATTCAAGATGAATCATCTTAGGAGCACGTCCATAAGACCTATGCAGAATTTTAAAAGAATTACCATTAGTAATTGAGAAATAAGCAGCAAAACTAAAAGCAAAATAGAAATGACAGGGCAAACATTTATTACAAATGTAGTTTTTAAAAAAAAAAAAAAACTCACAAAAAACTTAACTGTGTTGTTCATGGTTTGATGTGTGTAGCATCAATTCAAAAATTCATTTGTTTTCTCCGAAAATAAGACACATTCTCTTTGCAAGGAAAAGGGCTAGAAACTTCCAGCTTTCATTTTAAAAAGATTCTCCTTTACATGTTCTTGTGTTCCTCCAAAATTAGGAGGAGGCCTTTGGCTGTGGATGTCACAGGGTCCAAAGCCCAATTCTGTTTTTAAGTCTTTCCCATATGCCCATTAAAGCAGGAACCAGGCTTATCTTCAAAGCATGGTTGCCCAAAGTGCAACCTGCAGATACCAGTAAAACTAATCTTTAGTGCTGCTAATCCCTCTGATTTTAAATTCAGCCTGGGCTAAATGTGGGAAAACATACCAAAGGGCCCAACATCCAGAATTCAAGGAAAATTGGCTCTGAAAACCAGAAATCTTTTCTCCTGTTCAGCTTCCAAACCAATACAATTCACTACACAGTGTCACATTATTAGTCACATTTTCCTAAATCCAACAATGTGCATCAAAATAGAGCGGGGGGGGGAGGGGGAGAAAGAGAGGAGGAAATAAATACTCTACCTTCTCCATTCCATAGGTTCTTTTGGAAGCTGCTGAGAAAGCATGGGATATACAGAAGTGAATAAATTCTGATCTCCAGCACCTAAAATTAAAGAGACCCATATTTTTAAAAGTTCCCTTTTAAAATATATATGGACAAGATTTAAAAGTAAACTATATTATAGTTACATTTTTAAGAGACTCATTTTCATACTGGATGCATGGATAACATAGCTGTATAGAAAAATGCTTTAAAATAACTTCTTGTTATTTAATATCTCTATGAAACACCATTCATATAGCTGTCCCAAAATTCCATAGAAGATGTGAGAAAGAAACTCAACTACAGCTAGCAGTCCAGTGTTATACAACATCACAAAAACCAAACAGCCTCCAAAAACTTCAATCAGCATACACAAGACAAGCTAGGTACTAATGCCACTGTACTATGAAGCAAGATAAATAGAACAAAATGTACAATCCAGCACAGAAAACAGTAACTCATTTCAGCAATATAACAGCATCCAGCTGACATTTACATCCTTGGCAACAAGACATAATAGGATGTTGCCCAAACCATTTAGTCCCCACCATGCCCTCCCCTCCCGACACAAAAAAAGATCAAGAAGGTCAGAAAAAAAAAAAATCTTAGTTTTAGAACTGTTTTATTATGTATTACATAAAATTACAAAACAGTAAAGACTACATCCCTCATTTCAATACTCCTTAAGTTACATTTTAAAAAAAAAAGTTACATTTCATAATATAAACTTAGAACCTCAAGAACTTTTTACTTTCCCACGGGATTTTATCAATTACTACACATCAATTTTTGCCCAGTTTTAAAATAGAGCATGACTCTGCCATTGATTTTTTTTTTCCATTCAGTACATTGTTCTTCCCATCATTTGAGCACCACCTCTCCATTAAAATGACATCAGTAACTAGTGTTGAAGCTCAGAGTAGAATCAAATTTTATATTTGATATAGGAAACTAAATTTATCAGTAATAAACCATTTGGAGAATAGTGCTCACCAGCAGGCGCGGCTCTAGGTATTTTGCTGCCCCAAGCATGGCAGGCAGGCTGCCTTCGGTGGCTTGCCTGCAGGAGGTCCCCGGTTCCGCGGATTCGGCGGCACGCCTGCGAGAGGTCCACCGAATCCCACGGGACCAGCGGATCCTCCGCAGGCATGCTGCCAAAGGCAACCTGCCTGCCGCCCTCGCAGCGACCGGCAGAGTGCTCCCCGTGGCCTGCCGCCCCAGGCATGCGCTTGGCATGCTGGTGCCTGGAGCTGCCCCTGCTCACCAGATCAAAATTTTAAGTGTTTCAAATATTAGACCTATAAAAACAAACAAGATTATCCGAAACCTAGAACACAATGAATTCACACAATCAAAAAAAAATCCTGATGTAATTAAGATTGGGGGTAATGTCATCCCAAGGCATTTAAGGTAAATTGACAAAACAATGGACTTGTAAGAAGTGTGGGAAGTTTTCTGCCTTTCAACTTGAACTGTCACCACCGAGGTGTACAGAACAACCTCATCCTGTGATAGTGTAAACCAAGAAAAAAGAAAACAACACACTTACAGATCCAGCCTTTCCTTAGCTTGCCTTATAACACCTTGGAATGGGAGAATAATTCAGCTTTTAAATTTGGTTCATAATCAAATTTTGTATTGGTAGCATAGCTCAGCACGCTTATTGCGTAGTTTCGTTTTTAGTAAAAGGAAAGAATCACCAACACCTAAAGTACCAAAAGGAGAAGTAATTTCTGCGTTCTGCATCTAAAGAGGTGATTTGGATATTTTTAGCCTCTTCAAAAAAATATGTAACTACAAGTGTGATCATGAAAAACACTGAACAAAAATCATATTAAGGCACTAGATTATTTCATGTATTTCTATTTTTTTAAACAACTGTTGCTTAGCATGAAGATCTCTCAACTAGCATTAACTCACCTTTATAAATGCACAGATATATTGGATATTTAGCCATATTTAGTATAAATCATGTGAAATCTGAAACACCTGAACACCAAAAGTCTGGTTCCGAGATCCCAGCTATCTTTAATACAAGAATGACAAGACAGAGTTTATATCCTGCTTCTGAGCTCCCTCTTGGCAGCATCACAGAACAGTGATTTTCAACCTCTTCATTTGCAGACCCCTAAAAATTTCAAATTGAGGTGTGGACCCCTTTGGAAATCTTATGCAGTATAAGTGTATTAATAAAATTTGCTGATGACACAAAGTTGGGAGGTATTGCCAATAAGGAGGAAGACCAGAATATCTTACAAGATGATCTGGGACAACTTTGTAAGTTGGAGTAATAGAAACGGGATGAAATTTAATAGTACAAAATACAAGGTCATGCATCTAGGGACTAACAAGAATTTTTCCTGTAAGCTGGGAACGTATCAGTTGTAAGTGAGAGGAGGAGAAAGACCTGGGTTTATTGGTTGACCACAGGATGACTAGGAGCCATCAGTGTGATGCAGATGTGAAAAAGGCTAATGCAGACCTAGGATATATCGAGCAAGCTATTTCCAGTAGAGACAGGGAAGTTAGTACCATTATACAATGCACTGATGAGGCCTCATCTGGAATACGGGGCGCAGTTCTGGTCTCCCATATTTAATAAAGATGTATTCTAACAGGAACAGGTGCAGACAAGGGCTACTAGGATGATCCAATGAATGGAAAACCTACCTTACGAGAGGAGACTCAAATAGCTTGGCTTGTTTAGCCTAAGCTAAAGAAGGCTATGGGGAGATATGATCTCTCTATATATAAATACATCAGAGGGATAAATACCAGGGAGGGGGAAGAGTCATTTTAGTTAAGCACCAATGTTGACACAAGAACAAATGGATATAAACTGGCCATCAACAAATTTAGTCTTGAAATTGGATGAAGGTTTCTAACGATCAAAGGAGTGACCTTCCGGAACAGCTTTGCAAGGGGAGCAGTGGGGACAAAATCCTAACTGGCTTCAAAACTGAGCTTGAAAAGTTTATGAAGAGGGCGGTATGATGATACTGCCTACAACAGCATGCAGCTGATACGTGACTGCTAGCAACAAATATCTCCAATGGCTGGCCACGGGACACTAGATGGGGAGGGCTCTGAATTACTACTGAGAATTCTTTCCCAGGTGTCTGGCTGGTGGATCTTGCCCAGATGCTCAGAGTCTAACAGATAACCATATATGAGGTCAGGAAGGAATTTTTCCCCAGGTCAGACTGACAGAAACCCTGGGGGTTTTTCACCTTCCACTGCAGCATGGGGCACAGGTCACTTGCAGGTTTAAACTAGTGTAAATGGTGGGTTCTCTGTAACAAAGTCTTAACCATGATTTGAGGACTTCTGTAACTCAGCCAGAGGTTAGGGGTCTATTACAGGAATGGGTGGGTGAGGTTCTATGACCTGCAATATGCAGGCGGTCAGACTACATCATGATGGTCCCTTCTAACTTTAAAGTCTTCGAGTCCATGAACCACAGGCTGAAAACTGTTGTCAGAATGATTTCCAGTCATCAGAAAATCTTCCACTGTGTGGCCTTGCAAGTGATATGTACTGAAAGAGCAAAGAATGTTTTCCTTCCAACAATCTTTGCAACAAACAAAAATGGTATTGACAACAATACCACCTTGTATTTGGAGGGAACAGAGGTTGAACAATAAGGAAGGTAATTTCTGATCCTTTCGTATTTCATTTAGGCCATAGCTCCCCATCAAACTGAGTGTAACATTCAAAACAGGTTATGCAATCAGGTAAATATATATTTATTTTTTAATCAAGCAACAAGGATCTCACTTTTTCCCCAGATGGGATTTTCTGGCAAGAGCAGCAAGCTTTTCAGCTGACCGCAACATGTGAGATTTTTCCAGCTGATGACAATGGCCAACGTGTCTTTGGTAAAGTTTTAAACAACTCTCGATGCAAAGTGTCTAGTGGTCTCCAGCTGTTAAAGCAGAGGTCCCCAAACTATGGGGCATGTGCCCCTGAGGGGCATGGAGGAATGTTTGGGAAGTGCAGGGGGGGCCCAGGTAGGGTTGGCACCTAATTGTTGGTAACTGGACCACTGAGGCCCTGACCCACCACTTCTCCCAAGGTCCCGGCCCGCTCTGCCTCCCCTATCACATGCTCCTCTCCCCTGTATCTCCCCATCAGTCACTCTAACATGTCCACTCTCTCCCTCCCCTCCCACCCCAGTTAGGCTCCCTCTGCTCTAGGGATGAGAGAGCCTGAAAAGGAGCCTGCCTGCAGGTAGGATGCAGCTTAGGCTGAGCAGGGTCTAGCATGGGTTAATGACCAGGCGCCTCCTTGTGCCATATGGTAACTGGACTTTTGGTGTCTGGTCAGTACATCTGACTGGGTGCTGACAGGTCCCCTTTTTGACCTAACTTCCCAGTTGAAAACCAGGCACCTGGCAACCCTAGGCCTCAGCCAGCCCCCATCAAGGGTGGGGAGGAAGCACCACCCAGCCCCACTCCTAGCTCTCCACTGCAGTAAGGCGGGGGGTGGCACAAACCTGTAAAGTTTGGAGACTACTATGCTAAAGCATCATATATGCATTTGGGAAGACTAGAGGTTCTCCTCCTCAAAAGGGTGAAGGAAAAAAAAATGGAGAAAAAGAAAAAACTCAAAAATCTGGCTAAGACAAGACCCTGCTTTAAATCAGCCACAAACCTCATTAGACACCAATTCCCAGTGCTACTGGAAAACATGGGAGAGGATGCAAGCACACTGATCAGTTCAGGAATGGGGGCAAAAGCACCGAGCCTCACTTCAAATGCTAACTGTGCTGAGGAACTGGGAACAGGAATTCCCCTGTTCCTCTAAAACAGTGGTTCTCAACCAAGAGTACACATACTCCAAGGGATATACAGAGGTCTTTCAGGGGGGTACATCAACTCATCTAGATATTTGCCTAGTTTTACAACATGCTACATTAAAAAAAACTAGTGAATTTAGTACAAACAAATTTCATAGATAATGAATTGTTTATACTGTGCTATATACTAAATTGTAAGCACAATATTTGTATTCAAATTTATTTTATAATTATATGGTTAAAATGAGAAAATAAGCAATTTTTCAATAGTGTGCTGTGACACGTCTGTATTTTTATGTCTGATTTTGTAAGCAAGTAGGTTTTAAGTGACATGAAACTTGAGAAGTATGCTAGATAAATCAGACTCCTGAAAGGGATACAAGTAGTCTGGAAAGATTGAGCGCAACTGCTCTAAAACACTAGCAAAAGGCCCTTGACCTATTAAAACTCCTGTTAGCTGGAACAGGAAGGAAAGAAAGGAACAATTCTGGCTGAAAAGAAAGGCCCAAAGAGAGCCTCAAAGAACGGCCCCGTCCTCTTCCCCCACACACTTCTTCCTTCCAGAGAGACATAAGCATGGTCCCCCAATGTGGCTATTGCACCTTTGGTGTGCCAGTAAGTGGAACTGGCTTTCAGCTTGGGTGATCACATGAGGGACCTTGCATCAAACCCTAAGCAAGGAAAAGGTAGAAAATGTAATGTGTGTGCATATTCATTGTCTCTACAAGAGAAAAATGTGACCAGAACCACAAAACTTCTGTATTTCTAGCACTTGACAGCAAAATCACAATGAAGGAAGAGTACTGTATGCATGTACAAGTCAGTATTAAGTGCTTGCATGGGAATCTGAACATGAAATATGTAAGGGGTTCTCAAACTGAGGTCAGGACCCCGCAGGGGGTCGCGAGGTTATTACATGGGGGGGCAGCAAGCTGTCAGCCTCCATCCTAAACCCCACTATGCATCCAGCATTTATAATGGTGTTAGATATATAAAAAGTGTTTTTAATTTATAAGGGGGGGGGGTCCCAATCAGAGGCTTGCTATTTGAAAGGGGGCACCAGTACAGAAGTATGAGAACCACTGAATTACGTTATCCCATAATCATACTGCTCTGTACTCATCTCAGAGCTGCTTATGACCTTGCAGTTAACTTTGCTAGCGATTGAAGATTAACATGCTGCAGAATAGCAACATTTGACGTTAAAAGATATTGCCACTTCTAGAACTGTAATTTCAGAATTTAAAGAAAATTATTGGATTGTTAATTTCTGATTATTAGATTTCAGTGTGTTTAACAGTATTTCCCTTCCCTCTAATATTCAGCTTTCAGTGATTGCATTACATTATTAGAAATAGAAAAAAACTTTTTAAAAATTTTAAAGCTAAAAGGTAATGAATATGCAATACAGACAAATACAAGTATATGAAAACTTCATGAAATTTTAGATACCAGTATCGTCTCATAAGACTTATGCCTCAGTGACAGATTTTAACAAATCTGAACAATACAGCAAAGACGATAATGTTGCTAGAAATCACCCTCCATAAAGTGTAATAAGTAGTTTAGCATAATATATGCAACTGCATCACACTTCCCTGTAAACATTTTGCATAATATGTATAAAATGTACTGCAAACACAAAATAGTAATACAGAATGAATTAGGGTGGATACAATTGTTGCACAAAGAGCAATGTCACTGTTCATGAATAATTAGAGTATTCACAATGGACTATTATCTTCTATTCATCAAAAATGAATTCCCATATCATCTTACAATAAATGAAAAATTCGTTTTCAGTTCCTCATATGCAATCTCTCACACAGCAAAAGCCATAAGTAACTGCCCAACTTAGAATTTAAAATCCCTTTCCAGACTTCATTTTTAAAGCTCACTCATTGTGCAAGTTAAAGATTGTTTACAATTAGGCATGCGGCAATTCTCCATTTTTGTAGTGTAGCGTTCCCACCCTATACACATGATCACATATAATTTGAAAGCTTATTTTATGTACATGTAGATGAGGTATGATGTGGAGCTGTCAAGTGGGGCATAAGCCTGTAGGTGAGGTAAAACAATGGTACCTAAAATGAGAACACATCACTTCCTGCAGTTCCAAAAACACTGCAACAGGATTATGACTACAATTTTTACCGTAAAAGCAGCAATGAGTCCTGCGGCACCTTATAGACTAACAGACGTGTTGGAGCATGAGCACGAAAGCTCATGTTCCAACACGTCTGTTAGTCTATAAGGTACCACAGGACTCTTTGCTGCTTTTACAGATCCAGACTAACATGGCTACCTCTCTGATAATTTTTACTGTTTAAGCTAATTTCAATATCTTAATGTGGTGCTTATTGGTTAAAGCGACCAAATAACGTATTAAAAGACTTATTGGTTTTGCATGGGCACCTTTTTTTTTTAGCATGTGGCAAAAATGGCAAATATCAACATTCTGCAATATACAAACATGAAACGTTTTCACATTGCATTCTTAATTGTCAAAGTATCTCACAAGTGATAATAATAGTTTTCTATATTTTCAATTGAAATTTTCTGACCAGGTAAGTTTTATACTGAAGATTGTACACCAGTAGCAGCGGACTGAATGCCCATAGTTTGTACTGCATAGTGGGCTGATAAATGTATGTGAATTCCTAATGTAATGCTTCTGCATTTGTAAGCTACTGTACTTACAGCAAAGCATCATGTCTGCCTGCTAGAAGGTTTTAATTTGTAACTGCCTATGCATTCCCAACCAGCCTTTGAAATATTCTAGAAACTAGCTTAATTCAGTGACACTTATGCACAGTTTTAGTGTTAAAGATGACAATATACAGCTTCATATTGGACTTCAAACAAAGTAAGTGCTCATTAAACAAAAGGGGCAATTACTAATATACATCTAATTTAGCACAAGTCTGTATATTTGTGAAAAACTGGTAGTGGTGATGCTAATGCTAACAATACATTTTGGGAATTTTACTTCTACAGGCAAGTTACAGTATATGAAGACACGAAGGATACACGCCCCTTAAATCTTACATCAAAGAGAAACTCTCCACAAACTTTGAAAAAAGTGCTTTGTCAATAAAATCAAAAGAATGCATAAGTCTGTCAAAAGCTACCAGTGCTGGGCAGAATTCTGTGATGCTGACAGCAGAAGCCAAAAGAGATGAATTGGTGACTATTGGATGAGTTTTATAGTTTTAGCTGAGGAGCCACCAATATGCTATCACAGGAATTGCTTACAGAAACACACAAGCAAGTCGACTTTGGCACGAGTCTGTATTGAACCCAGGAAAGAAAACAGACTCTGAATCTGTTCACAGAGCATCATGTTCACCTGCTTCTGTAGCCACCAGAGCCAGCATATCTTCCAGCAATCAGACCTGTTGCACTGTTCGCTTGACTTGATTGCTAAGGATGCAGTTTATCCCTCAACATGTCTTTCTTCCTAACTGAGTAAAATAAACCAAAGCAAAATCTTCTAGTTACACTGCAACAATACAAATCACCTTGTCATACCACATTTTATCAGTTGATTGAAGAGAGAGAGAGAGAGAGAGAGAGAGAGAGAGAATGATTTTATGTACAAGTTCCTCTCCCACATCTAGGCTGTTACAAAGATATAATGTCCTACTTCCCTCAGATGGAGAAACTGCAAGCTATTCCAGTAGAAAGTTACAGGCAAAATTAGAAACACAGTATGGTTCTACCATTTAATTCTATGCGCAACATGCATAAGGCAAGTCTACCATTGTTCTATGCAGTGTAAGAGTAGCTGATGCTATCCAAACTACTAGTAATCTGAAGCAGGAACTTAAGTCATTCAAATATTTTGTGGGTGTTCTTCTGGTGAGTGAGCCTGACGAACAGCTTTCAAATGAACAAGTGGTTTGTACTACCTCTCTTTAGTCACTCAGTCTGAAACAACCAAAATGAAAGCCTCATAATATAATCCAAAGCCATGTGATTCCAGTTAAGAGGTCAGCTACTTTTGTGGCCCAACTGGCGCAGGAGTTTGTCCTTTGGTTGATAAAGAGGCATATAGTTCAGCCAGCAATGACTAATCTTTTAGAAGACATTCAAAGAAGGCACCTCTCAATTGCAGAGTTCCAAAATTATCACACTACCAGACGGAAGTCTTGCGGCACAACTACTCTACGAATTCTGCAGCAATTATAGTGAGCTGAGGGTTCATCAATAGGGCTGCAAAAATTGAAGCAGAAAGATTTCAAGGAGGCGTGTTCATTCCAAATGGAATTCTACCACTTTCCGGAGGGTGGAAACCTCATTCATGAAGGAGACAATATAGACATCAACATACAGACCATTGCTGGAAAGAATACATCCCATTTAATAACTAGAGTGGGTTTCAAGAACAGTGTGCAGGTAGTGCTGCATCACAGGAAATACCATGTAGTCTCCCTGGGTAATCAGAGTATCTTATACAGCAGGGGTCAGCAAACTTTCAGAAGTGCTGTGCCAAGTCTTCATTTATTCACTCTAATTTAAGGTTTCGCGTGCCAGTAATACATTTTAACGTTTTTAGAAGCTCTCTTTCTATAAGTCTATAATATATAACTAAACTATATTTGTATGTAAAGTAAATGAGATTTTTAAAATGTTTAAGAAACTTCATTTAAAATTACATTAAAATGCAGCGCTCCTGGATCGGTGGCCAGGACCCAGGCAGTGTGAGGGCCACTGAAAATCAGCTCGCCTGCCGCCTTCAGCACACTTGCCATAGGTTGCCTACCCCTGTTATACAGTATGCAGTGTTCGAAAAAACCTAGAACAGACCCAGAACTGACTTGCCATGAAAACGTATACAAGAAAAATCAATTATGTGTACAGTCAGGATATTCTTCCCTGAACAGAACGGTGTACATGCCAAGGCAATAATGACTGGTAAACCAAGCACTCAGAGATCATAATGATGAACATGATGATGATAAAAAGGTTGACTGCAAATGTCATTAGTGCTATTACATTTCAATGATACCTGTAAAAAATCTATTAGATTTTGTTTTACCCTTTAGTTTGTTGTTGTGATGCTTTGAGATCAAAGAAATCCAATCTTATGTCTTGAAATAATAGTCATTAAACAAACCAAAATTAATGCAAATATATTAAAGTGGTCATTTTAATGCATTGATGATGTCATTGTTTATCCCTGTTTCTATGGTAATGGCCCCACTTAACAGTTCCATATCATCCCCCATCTTAAGTAGACATAAGTAGCTTTCTAATGACATATGATGCGTGCATGTATAGAGGGTACATTAAATTGACCAAATCAGTGGCCTTTCCTGCTCATCTAAACATGAAAGTTCTAACCGATTTGTATGACAACTGGCAAGCTAAGTTCCCTGTAAGCTGCGCAGCCATGCAACAACCCTATTAAGCGCCACAAAGGTGTTCAGGGAACCCACCCTCGGTGGACCTGCTACAGCCGGGTGACAAGCACCCGAGCCCCAACCCACCCCAGCCTTGATGCGGCCCGGGGGACAGGCATCTATGCCACAGCCCCAGAGCTGCTGCCATGGGGAGAGGTGCCTCTTCCCCACCCTCCCCCAGCCCAGGTGCTGCTACAGGGAGAGAGAGGGGAATCTTTTCTCCCCACCATAGCCACGAGGCAGTCTGTACCCCAATTCCCTCATCTCAGGTACCTGCCAGAGCCCGTACCCCCAGCTGGAGCCCTCACTGCCCCCATCCCAACGCTCTGCCCCAGTCCTGAGCCCCTCATCTCTGGCCCCACCCCAGAGCCCACACCCTCAGACAAAGCCCTCACATCCCTGCACCTCAACTCTCTGCCCCACCCCGAGCCCTCTCCCACACTCCGAACCCTTCAGCTCCACCTCCACCACATGAATTTCGTTGTGTGCACCAATATGGAGGTGATGTGTCACATCACCTCCATAATGGTACACATAAAATTAATTCCGCACGTGTGGGAAAAATTAGAGGGAACATTGCTGGCAAGTATATCATAATTAGGCAAATATTTAAGGGGGTCTTCCTGCTTCAGTAGTCTCTGAAATTTAAGAAATTAAGGAAATCCTTAATTACATGAAGATTACTGGAAACATTCCTTTTTCTGAAGATTATGAAATATATCTATTTTTGAACCTGGTGGTGGTGACTTAACTAGGACAAGTTTTCAGTTTTCCTGTCATTTCTTAGTCCAGTAGTGTAGTTCATCCAAGGTTCCATGTGTAACTCAGGCCAACTGTTACTGTGACCAGGAGATCACGTTTTGAATACTACACTGAAGTGGAAAGCAGAATAAAAAGTGCCCCAGATTTAAGCAACCACACTACTCACTGTACCACACAGGAGACGGTGTTAAAGAGGTGGTAGGGCAAAAGGTAGCCATCTTTTATTCTCAGCAAGATATCAGATGTTAGTAAGAAAGACACTTTTGTACATGATCCTCCTAGGGCAGTACTTCACAGATTATTTGAAACTGTAGTCAGTTTTATGCATCATTTTCAAGGCCTCTCAAATCTCGCTGTACTTGGCCAACGTAGAGAAAATTTCAGCTATGCATTTAAGCCAAATTTGGTACCACAAAATGGAGTGTTACTCCATATACATAATGCCACAAAGCAATAGTGTCATAGTATCTTTCCCCAATCTGAACCTTAGCGTCCAAAGATGGGGTACCAGAATGAATTCCTCTAAGCTTAATTACCAGCTTAGATTTGATAAATTGCCACCAATCAGGACTTTGAGTGCCTGATAAACTCTGGTCTCCCCAAACCTTCCCTGGGGACCTCAAGACCCAGATCCCCTGGATCTTGACACAAGAAAAGTAAACCCTTTCCTTTACCATTGCCTCTCCCAGACTTTCCCTCCCTGGGTTACCCGGGAAGATACTGTGATTCAAACTCCTTGAATCTTAACACACAGAGGAATTCCACCTCCCCCCTCCCCTGTTTTCCCCCCTCACCCAGAGGCAATACAGATTCAAGCTCCGTGAATCTAAAGCAAAGAGGACATTTACCTTTTCCCCCCTCCCCCTCATCTCTCCCAGAGAGAGAAACAGAGATAAACACAGAGAGCAGGTTTTTCCTCCCCCCTTTCTCCCACCAATTCCCTGGTGAGTGCAGACTCCCTTCCTTTGGCTTAACAAGGGAAAAAATTAATCAGGTCTTTTACAAAAAAAGCTTTTAATAAAGAAAGAAAAAGTAAGAAATCTCTGTAATTTCAAGATGTAATATTACAGGTCTTTCAGCTTATAGAACTGGAGAAAAAGCCTCCTCCAACAGAAATACAATTTAAAATACTTCCAGCAACTACACATTTGCAAATAAAGAAAAACACAATTAAAAAAAGACTATGCCGCCTTTCTACCTTTGTACTTACAAAATTGGAATAGAAGATTAGAGAGCCTGTAGGTACGTGTGGTCACTCTCAGAACCCAGAGAGAACAGCAGACAGAACAAAAGACACACACCCAAGCTTCCCTCCACCCAGATTTGAAAATATTTTGTCTCCTGATTGGTACTCTGGCCAGGTGTTGCAGGTCACTGTCTGTTAACCCTTTACAGGTGAAAGAGACATTAACTCTTAGCTATCTGTTTATGACAAATAGCTATAACCCTTCTTTAGTCAGGCCAAAGGGCTTCCCTGAATTAATTCTTATTTGACCTAGACCATATCTTTTCGCAAAACATCTAATTTTGACTTTAAATTGTTTCAATGGTTAATTACCCTCACTTAAAAAGTTTGCTCCTTATTTCTAGTCTGATGGTGATTAACAGTTAAAAATCAGATAAATCTCAAAGGAATTTCATGAGAAAGAAAAGGCTAGCCAGAGGACTCCCCCACGTCAACTTTCAAAGCCCTGCTACAAACAGTGTAGACGTTTGAGCTTCACAAAAAAAGTGGCTGATAGAATATTTTAGAATGTAAAGTGTTACCTCCTGTCTTTAGGCTGGCTAACAGACAATATCAGTGATCTAAACATGATCAGAAGAATCTTGCTGAAGAATATAAATACAGAATTGGAGCCAAAGTATTTATATAAAAACTGTGAAACATAAAACATACCAGTATTCATTTGCCATAAGTTCATCAGCATTTAGTTTACCGTTGCAATATATTAGTCTGTCAAAACAGTCTAGTCCATTGACTTTCTATTATTTCAGGTATATTCTTAAGTTCATATTAGTAGACAGAGGTCAGGGACTTGAGCTGGCCTACAGTATCTATTTCTTAGAGAGTGGAGATGTCAGTTTCTCCTACCCCCCTCTTAACTTTCATAAAGAAAAGACAGATTCTTTGAAAATACAAAGATGATTTATTAAGGAAGCAATAAACTCAATTGTGGTTGCCCCAGAAAAATAGGTGTGAAGCCTGGTCCTTCACAACCCCTTTTAGCAATAAATTCCAACAGAATAAATCCTAAACAAAAACACCCCAGAACTATGCTGTGTCACAACAGATGACCTTGGTCTGAATTAGGTAGCTGATGGCGATATCTGTCCTTGCAGCTCAGGTTCGTTGGATCTTGGACCTATCACAGACCGTGCAGCCTGGTTATGGCAGGATGAACACTGGACCACCCACGTACAGGAACCAGGATCAGGTAGGTTGTCTCAGATGTAAGATGACGTTGATTCAGGTGTAAGATGCCATCCTGATCAATGGGATAGATCTTGATCCATAGAGGTGACCCTTGAAGCTTGTGCAAACAAGACTGATACCAGGTGCCTCTCAGATGAACAGTCTGGTTAGGGCGCACAACCCTTTTATATATTCTATGGCGCAAACATTCCAGGTTTGAACTGGTCTGAACTGGACCCCCTAGTGGCTGTTGCTCCTTTCCGCCACAAGTGAAAAGAAGAAGGGCGACAAATATGGAGTCAGATGTTAATTGTCCAGACTCCATTTTGAATCACAGGGTCCCTTAGCCACATTACCGTAATTAACAGTTCCTTATAACAATGTTAAAAACACATTAAATTCAGTATAGACATCAACATGAACATAACTGAGCATTTATATATGGAAACTTCCCTACAACATGATTCTTGAAACCCCATGAAGCCTGTTAAAATGAGATTATTCTGACCCATTACATAGCAAACTGAAGAAAAGATTTAACGTGATGCCATAGGAGCACAACACTGTTGTCAGCAAAATATTCATTTCTTGTGATACATATTTAATAGATATTATTCACTTAGTACAGTTTCTTATAGGGTGAATTGATTTAAATCAAGGCTATTTAAATCCATGTTAAATCAACTTTTCCATTTGTACTTCAGTTACTTTCTAGAGAAAGGTGCATTTGCACTGGTTAATATAACCATTAAGACCTGTGATTTGCAACTAATAGAGCCTATACACTAGATTTGGAACATCTTTATGCTACCTCGGTGGGTACACTGCTTAAATAAATATATATCATTTTAATCATATAAATTAATATTTTCAGATTCTAATTAACTGTGCACTTGCAGTATGCTAGAAAATGGTGAAAATAATCTATTATTTATTAGATGATTGTGTCAAGTGATATTAGGATGGTAATTGATATTTAAACTCAACAGCATACACTATTAAACAAAACGAGCCCTTACACAGTACCACTTATTAGTGCTATGTATATAATGAACCTTGACTTCTAAAGAAAGAATGAGAGGAAAAATGATCTCTCTTTAGACAGAAAAGCAGCCTTTAACTTTTGATAGAAGATCATGGATTCGGCATATTTTTAAATGTTTTAAGAGATAATGTGTAGGGCTTCATATATTTTATACTGAATTTAGATTTCATTTTAAATGGTTTATTTTAAAAAGAAAAACATTAAATAAAATCAAAACAATCCAATTTAAATTTTTTTTTTTAAATCATCTATTTTCATCCACCCTGGTTTCTCAAGATAGTCTGAAATAGAACTGTACAGTCAATGATCTCCAGATGCCTGTACTGTACAGCAGAAATTTTGCTACTCAGTCTTCACCATAGTACTCTTCCTGCATTGAAATCCAGGAGCATTACACCAGACCTCACAACTGATTTAAGGTTATAGTTTGTGAAATTTACTATAAGCTTAACGTTGAAGCAAATTTAATCCCCATTATTACTGATTTTGTGCTAACAGCAAGTTATAGTAGCTGGAGAAGCTAAGCCACAGAGGACAGCTACTGATTTTCAAGTCACAACAATTCATACAAAATGAACTACACCTTAATGGTCTAGTAACGGCTTGGTGGCACATAGATGGTAAATGACAGTTCTGATCCAAGGGCTATCAAAGGCTAAAAAGAAAAAATCCCAACATTTATTGTTGGAGAGTGAATGTAATGAAATGGAGCACTCCATGTTGCTCCCCAGAGACCCCGCTAGCAGACACTCCCAAAGACTTCAGCATTTAGACTCTTGAGCCAAAACGATCAACACTATAACAGAATCCCTCAGGGCAAGGGCAGGGTGAAAAGAGCTACAGAGAAGAAAGCCTAGATGACCCGTAGCCAAAAAAGTAATAACGTTAACAGACTGATCATAACTGCCACATCTGAGGAAGACTAGACAGGAGATCTATCGCTGCAAACTGATAATACACTCTACTATATACTATAACACAGAGACTTAATATTTTAAGTGATAAAAGAAGCTATTTGGAAAACAACCTAAGATGACCCTTAAATGAACAAGCCTGTTACACCAATACTTTTCCAAATAGCAAGAGTTCCAGGATTTTTAATTATATGTATGTAGCATTTCACATGAACTACAGTTTATACCGGATTAAATAGCACCCCGTGAGCAAAAAACCAGAGGTACTGAGTAAGGCGCAGTCATGTATTTATACACCCATTCCATTCATGCAGACTAAAAAAAGCAATGCTAGATGGATTAGAGTCTGTTTTGTTGGTTCTAAACATATTCCTCCATCTCTTAAAACAAAGTAATTTTATTTTTGTTAGACATATTTACAATATTTTGGCCTTTTAAAGTTGAAAACCTAGAATATAACTAGGGCCCTACCAAATTCACTGCCATGAAAAATGAATCATGCACCGTGAAATCTGATCTCCCCCATGAACTCTGGCTAGTGTAGGGCTGGGGGTTCTTACTGTGTGCTGGTCTCCAGATGTTAGTCCTGTCTGGGATGGGAAGTGACTGGACTTCCTCTTCCCCTGCAGGTGTCATTCCTAAGGCCAGGTGAGATCCACCTCCAGGAACCTCCCCCAGCTGCAGATAGCTCTAAGACTGCTGGCTGGGAGCCTAGCTCTGAAGGCAGCACTGCCATCAGCAGCAGCTCAGAAGGCGGGCAATACTGAATCCACCACCCC